>NC_090444.1:1091200077-1091506256 GCF_031143425.1 Pleurodeles waltl | reverse complement strand
GTCTAGCACTCCCCAGCTAAAATTTTCAATTCTGCCTCACTGAAGAGGGGTGCCCTCTCCTCAACTCACTCATCCATGTTGAGGGCAGATAGAGTGAACAGATCTGCAGGATGGCAAAGGATCCTGTCTGTAGGTGAGGTTGACTCAGAATGACATGAAAATGGCTGCCTGCAACGTCCTGTCACAGACTTCCTGCAGTGCATTTCCTCTTTGTCATTTCCTGTTGAATATCATTGGCTTTCGACCCATCTCCAGATTTTTCACCCTAGGGGTGGATTATCCACACCGGGAACATACGCTCTACACGCGGAGCATAGAATCCAGATGGCGGGCATAGGCTCCGCAAGCAGGGCATAATTAATAATCAGAGCAGAATAAAAAAATAAGATAAGTGTAACATATGAAAACGTGTAGGAAGGGCAGGAATACTAAGGGAGGAAGGGACGGTTTTGTAGATACACTCTACACTACAACACTTTCCAGCACAGTTTGTCCCTTTGCATTACATCATGGTACATGTGGTCAACTTTTCTTGCTTACATCTAAAAGGACTGTAAGGTATCACCAAACTAGGTGCCGGTAGTGATGTCAATCCCTGGACACATAGGCCCTCATTACAAACCTGGTGGTCGGTGATAAAGTGGCGGTAATACCGCCAACAGGCCAGCGGTAAAAAAAATGGAATTATGACCACGGTGGAAAATGCCAACACAGACAGCCACTTTAACACACCGACCGCCACAGCAGTAGCAACAAGCACCAAGGGGGTAACTACCAACAGCCAAGTGGAAGACAATGTACCGCCCACCCTATTACAACAAGCCAATCCACCACCTTTTCTGGGGCGGTACCAATGCCATCAAAAGCACGGCAGAAACAGTATACAGAAGGGAAACGACGCACCTCTGGACACTCAAGGAAGAACCACGACACCATGGATCCTGAGTTTCACATATTTCCCATGATTATATACCTCCAACTACACCAGGAATACCAACGGCGGCGAAGACGACCACGATGAGTACTGCCCCTAGCACACAGGGGAGGGGAGGAGGAAAAAGAGAGTGACACACACACGCAACACCCCCACCCCCAACAACATACACACAAACAGATGTAACAGCATTACACATCCACCCCGTAATCCTCAGGAACAATGCAAGGACAAAAGGAAGTGAGTAAAGTGAGTGTAATAATATGAAGTTCTAGAAATAAGTCCTCAAATCACAAAACAGTATTCACATATATGTACAAATGGAGGGACACTGCCCAGTCCATAATGTCTGTGGGCCACAGGACCATATCACATAGGCTAAGGCCCCACTTAACTCCTGCCTCAATATGGAGAGAACACTGCTGGGGCATCAGGTCGAAAATACACGGGCACCTCAGGGGGAAGGGGAAGAGGGGGCACCTCAGCCAGAAGATGGTACAACGCCACTGCCCCTGGAGGGGGCTACATGCCCACTGCTTGGTCCTGGGGAGTACAAAGCCACAGTCTCTCAAGTGGGTGGTTTGCCCACTGCTTGGTCCTGGGGAGTGCAAGGCCACAGTCTCTCAAATGGGTGGTTTGCCCACAGCTTGGTCCTGGGGAGTGCAAAGCCACAGTCTCTCAAGTGGGTGGTTTGCCCACTGCTTGGTCCTGGGGAGTGTAAGGCCACAGTCTCTCAAGTGGGTGGTTTGCCCACTATTTGGTCCTGGGGAGTGCAAAGCCAGTCTCTCAAGTGGGTGGTTTGCCCACTGCTTGGTCCTGGGGAGTGCAAAGCCACAGTCTTTTTAGTGGATGCCTTCTTCCACTGGTTTTGGAGGGGGCTTCGTGCACAGTGTGCTTCATCCTGGCAAGGAGGGGGTGACTGGATGCCTTCTTCCACTGGTTCTGGAGGGGGCTTTGTGCCCAGTGTGCTTCATCCTTGCAAGGAGGGGGTGAGTGGATGCCTTCTTCCACTGGTTCTGGAGGGAGCTTTGTGCCCAGTGTACTTCATCGTAGGAAGGAGGGGGTGAGCTGATGCCTTCTTCCACTGGTTCTGGAGGGGGCTTTGTGCCCTGTGATGCAGATATTGGGGAGTGCAAGGTCACAGTCTCTTACCTGGGTGTCACACCTACAGGATTTGCAGGGGCCAGGACGCACTACTGCCCTTGGAGGCATGATTACACACTGCCTGCCGGCGGTGACGGCTGCTCAGTGGTGGCAGTGGTGGTGCTGGTGTTGGCTGATGCCAGTGGTGGGGGGAGGCCCCAGCCCATCCCCTGCAGCCTTGGATGGCTGCCCACTGGGGCTGCTGCTGCTGCCGGCGGTGCTGCCAGTGGTGGGGGAGGCTCCAGCCCTTCTCCCGCAGCCTCGGACAGCTGCCCACTGGGGCTGCTGCTGCTGGCAGTGGTGCTGGTGGTAGTGCAGGTGGCATTGCAGGTGGCGGTTCTGGCAGCGGTGCTGCCAGTGGTGGGGGGAGGCTCCAGCCTTCCCCTGCAGCCTCAGACAGCTTCCCACTGGGGCTGCTGTTGCTGGCAGTGGTGCTGGTGGCGGTGCAGGTGGCGGTGCAGGTGGCAGTGCAGGTGGCAGTGCAGGTGGCAGTGCTGGCGGCGATGCTCCCAGTGATGGGGGGAGGCTCCACCCTTCCCCTGCAGCGTCAGATGGCTGCCCACTGGGGCTGCTGCTGCTGGCAGTGGTGCTGGTGGCGCTGCAGGTGGCGGTGCAGGTGTTGGTGCTGGTGGCAGTGCAGGTGGTGGTGCTGGCGGCGGTGCTGCCAGTGGTGGGGGGAGGCTCCAGCCCTTCCCCTGCAGCCTTGGATGGCGGAAGTGCCATGGCTAGTGTTATAGCTCAGATTGTGCTCCAGCACCAGGCCCCATATACATCCTCCAAAAAGAACAAGTGCTGGACAGAATGCTTAACAATGTCAAGCATTCACCCCCAGTACAGAGATCTGGGTCTAAATCCATCGTTTTTTTGCTGCCCATGCCATTCCAGTTTGGACCCAAGCCATATGCAAATCAGTCTTGACCATGTTCCCCATGAGAACAGTCCAGCCTGAATTGCCAGGCCAGGTCTTGCCTGGACTAGAAACAAGCATCCTGGGACTGGTTTCGGGGTTTTACCCCACATCAGCCAGGCTAGCTTGAATCCCGTGGCATGGGAAGCACAGAACCCACGTCTAATGCTGAACAAGGTTAAGCAGCCCCCCCCAGTACAGAGATCTGGGCCTAAATCCATCATTTTTTTGCTGCCCATGCCATTCCAGTCTTGACCCTGTTCCCCATGGGAACAGTCCAGCCCAAACTGCAAAGCCAGACCAGGCCAGGCCAGGTTTTCCCTGGACTGGAAGCAAGCATCCTTGGACCGGGTTTGGGGTTTCACCCCCACATCAGCAGGCTAGCTTGAATCCAGTGGCATGGGAAGCACGGGACCCACGTCTGGGCATACCCTTCCCACTTAGGGCGACAAATGCAAAAAGAACAATTGATGGACGGAATGCTGAACAATGTCAAGCATTCACCCCCAGTACAGAGATCTGGGCCTAAATCCATTGTTTTTTTGCTGCCCATGCCATTCCAGTTTAGACCCAGCCATATGCAAATCAGTCTTGACCCTGTTCCCCATGGGAACAGTCCAGCCTGAACTGCCAGGCCAGGTCTTCCCTGGACTGGAAACAAGCATCCGGGGACTGGTTTCGGAGTTTCACCCCTCATCAGCCAGGCTAGCTTGAATCCAGGTTGAAGGTCAGTTAGCAAGTAAGTGAACAGATAGAAAATGGCAGACACGTCCGCGGCGGTGCGTGCCGTCACCACCGGCGTACATCACCATTGGCTACTGTACCCCATAGGGCCCAATGATATCCAATGAGGAGTTGCACGGCGGTCCTCGACCACCTCCTGCAACGGCCCACAACATCAGCGGAATTGCCTCATTTCCACTTGTCCCTCCACACAGGTCAGACGGCCGCCATTTCAGGGAGGGGCAGGCCATGGCACCTAACTGAGTCACATCTGACATAAGCACATTTACGGAACTACATGTTAACATACTGTTTCTGTGACAACATGCAAGGAGATGGAGACATACCCCCGTGTACAGACCCCTGGTGGACTTGGCAACAATGGAGGACAGGCACATTATCCTCACCTATAGACTTGACAGGGCCACAATCCAAGAGCTGTGTGCCCAAATGGAGCCAGACCTGATCTCAGCTATCCGTCACCCCACTGGGATCCTCCCTCTTGTGCAAGTCCTATCTGTGCTCCATTTCTTGGCAAGTGGATCCTTCCAAGTGACAGTGGCCATGGCTGCAGGGATGTCACAGCCTATGTTCTCAAACGAGCTGACCAGGGTGTTGTCTGCTCTGATGAAACACATGCGCAGCTACATCATTTTCCCCCAGGTGGAGGATTTGGCCACAGTGAAGGCTGACTTCTATGCAATGGGACAGATCCCCAACATCATTGGTGCAATTGATGGAACACATATTGCCTTTGTCCCCCCTGGAGAAATGAACAGGTGTTCAGAAATCGAAAGGGCTTTCACTCTATGAATGTGCAGATAGTGTGCCTGGTGGAAAAGTATATCTCCCATGTCAATGCAAAGTATCCTGGGTCTGTGCATGATGCCTCTATCCTGAGTAATTGGAGCATCCCGTGTGTGATGGCTCAGCTCCAGAGGCACAGCGTGTGGCAAATAGGTGAGCCCATTGTTCCCACCCAGTGTATGTTGGTATATGGGTGTGGGGTTGGCCCTAAGGGTGATAGTCTGGCTAACAGGTATCCCTCGATATTTGCAGGTGACTCTGGTTACCCCAACCTCTCATGGCTACTGACACCAGTGAGGAATACTAGGACAAGGGCAGAGGAATGTTACAATGAGGCACATGGGCGAACAAGGAGTATTATTGCACGCACCTTTGGCCTCCTGAAGGCCAGGTTCAGGTGCCTCCATCTGACATGCTGAACCCTGTGCTACTCAACCAAGAAGGCCTGCCAGATCATCGTGGCATGTAGCATGTTGCACAACCTAGCCTTGAGACGCCAGGTGCCTTTTCTGCAGGAAGATGAGGCTGGAGATGGGCGTGTGGCAGCGGTGGAGCGTGTGGACAGTGACGAAGAGGAGGCAGAGGAAGAGGGTGTGAACAACAGAACAACTATCATACGACAGTACTTCCAGTGACACACAGGTAAGACACTGTAACCTCACCTTCCATTGCTGTTTTGTGTAGAGGTTTGTGTCTGGCTGGCTGCTGTTCCCACTACTATGGCCACTTTTTGTACCCTTTAACATGTCCATTTGCAGATATTTGTGCCCTACTCTGGCTCCTGGTGTACTGACTGCAGCACATTACAGGTGATACCTGTGTGTACATAACTGTACATTCTATTTGCAATGTCTACAGATTGTTAAACAAATACATCCTTAAATCATTTGACATACTCCATACGTATTTTTCCAAGGTTGTTTATTTCAGTGCTGAAAATTAAATGGGGATGTGCAATGGGCTTGGGTGATGGTGGAGGAAAGTCCAAGATAGAGTCCAGTCTATTGGTATCACAGGTTCATTGTCCAATGGGGCATGGGGAGTGGAACAATGGCAGTTCAAGGTGGACAGGGTGACAACCTTGGGAGTCTCATTTCCTGGCGGGGGTTTTGGCAACGTTCTCTGGCTTCTGCCTGGATCGCAGGGACCGTTTGTGGGGTGGTTCTCCTTCTGCAGGGGGTGGGGTGCTGGTGGTCTGTTGTTCCTGTGCAGGGCCTCATCTCCACTAGCATCAGAGGAGGTGGAGAGTTGTTCATCGGTGTGGCTAGTGTCAGGGGCCCGTTGGTGAGTTACTCGCTCCCTCATGGTGTTGGCCATGTCTGTCAGCACCCCTGCAATTGTGACCAGAGGTGTGGATGTCCCTCAGGTCCTCCCTGATCCCCAGGTACTGTCCCTCCTGCAGCCGCTGGGTCTCCTGCAACTTGTACAGTATCTGGCCTTTGGTCTCCTGGGAATGGTTGTATGATCCCAGGATGTTGGTGAGTGCCTTGTGGAGAGTCGGTTCCCTGGGCCTGTCCTCCCCCTGTCAGACAGCAGTCCTCCCAGCTTCCCTGTTGTCCTGTGCCTCTGTCCCCTGAACCGTGTGCCCACTGCCACTGACCCCAGGTCCTTGATCATCCTGTGTTTGTGGGGTTGCCTGGGGTCCCTGTAGTGGTGGACACACTGCTGATTGACGTGTCCTGGGGACAGTGGTATGGGCCCACTGGGTGGGTGCTGTGCTGGTGTTTCCTGAGGGGGGAGGCTCTGTGGTGGTATGGGACTGTGCCTGGGTAACTGACTGTCCGGAGATCCCTGATGGGCCAGGTTGGTCATCCAGATCCAGGCGTGCAGAGCTGCTTTCATCACTGTAGGCCTCTTCTGTGGGGGGACTGGATGTTGCTGGCACCTCCTCTCCAGTGACGTTGTGTGGGGGTCCTGTGGGGATGTAAATGCAGTGTTATTGTTTCTGCATGTGCCATCTTGTGCATGAGTATGTTGCCCTCTTTGGTTGTTATTGTCATGGCAGATTGGCCTAAGTCTGAGTTGTTTTTTGGTTGGCTAAGTGATTGTCTCCAGTGTGCATGCAGTGGTGATGGTTGTCCATGCAGGGCTGTGAGCGGTGTCCATGCATTGGTGTTGCATGCAGAGCTTGGTTGAGGGAGGGGTGGATTGTGATGGTGGGGTACGTGGCAGGTGGTGGAGTGATGGGAGTGAGGGTGGGGGTATGTGATGGCATGCAAGTAGGGGGGTGAAAGTAATAAAGAGTTGACTTACCAGAGTCCAGTTCTCCTGATACTCCTGCCAGGCCCTCAGGATGCAGTATTGCCAAGACTTGCTCCTCCCATATTGTTAGTTGTGGGGGAGAAGGTTGGGGTCCACCGCCAGTACTCTGTACAGCTATCTGGTGTCTTGCATCCAAGGAACGCACCTTCCCCCTTAGGTCGTTCCACCTCTTCCTGATGTCATCCCTTGTTCTGGGGTGCTGTCCCACTGCGTTGACCTTGTCCACGATTATCCGCCATTTCTCCATCTTCCTTGCAATGGATGTCTGCTGCAGCATCACCTGAAGAAGGAAATAGAGTGATATTTGTAAATGTCCCTCATACATTTGTACTGTACATGCTGTATGAAATGGTACATACTGTGTGTTAGGGGCAAGTGTGTGGCATGAAGACCAGTGTTGTCTAGGGGTTGTGCACATGTACAAACACAATTATACATATCATACTTGTGTGGTGCTTGGTACCTACCCATTAGCCACTTGTTGTCAAATTCTCCTGCTTCCATACATTGGGCAAGAGGTGACCTGCAAAATACATAGCTGTGATGTGTACTGCCTGGGAACACTGAATGCACATCGATGAAGCTATCACTGTCATCATAGACACCCTGCTTGCTGATGGAGTGTCAGTGGTGTCTGTTGCAGAAGTAGTGTGCGTAGTGGCGAGGTCGCTGAAGAGCCACATGAGTGCAATCAATTGCACCCTGCACACGTGGGAAGTTGGAAATTAGGTAGAAATCCCTAGCTATCCTTTGCCTTCTGGCCCATGTGTGGGGCATTTGTATGTGGTGATGTACTCCCCTTTTGATGCAGCTCAGTACCTGATGCAGGCATTGGGACTGGGTTGCCTGGGAGATGCCCACAAGGTCACCAGAGACCCTCTGGAATGACCCTGTAGCAAAGAAATGGAGAGCTGCTAGGATCTTAACATAGGCTGAGATGTAGGGGGAGCAGGAGGTCTCGGAGTCAAGATCCTGCTCCCACTCACAAACTGTTAGAAATGGGGTCTCTAGTTGACAGAGGTATACACCTATGTCTAAATAGGGACAATAATCCTAGTCAGGGTAAGTCAATCACAATCCAAATTATCCTATGCCCACCCTCTGGTGGCTTGGCACTGAGCAATAAGGCTTAACCTAGAAGGCAATGTGTAAAGTATTTAGGTAATAAATCACACAGTAACAGAGTGAAAACTCCGTAAAAATACACCACACCGGTTTAGAAAAATAGATGATATTTATCTGAATAAAATGAGGTCAAAATGATAAAGATTCAATAAGTACAAGTTGAAATATCACTTTTGCAGGTTTAAAAAGAGTCTTAAATCTTAGAAATCAACAGTTGTCTCTTGGTTACACAAAGTACATGCTTTGCGTAAAAAATAACACACATGGACACCGCATAGGAGGAGATGCATGGAAAAATAAAGTGTGTGTCGGGTTTTCCAATGCAGCACAGACGTGTCATTTCTTTCCACACTGAAAGGGACTTACGTCATTTTTCCATGTGCAGTCTTGGTTCCTCACTATGATGCGGGGATCTTTTTGACACCCAGGGATGATGCAGAGAAATCCTGGGCACGCTGGAAGAAGTCACAAGCGTTGCCTCGATCCTGGAGGGAGATGCGTCTAATTTTCTGTCGCACTGCAGGTGCTGCATCGATTTTCCACTCTGGGAATTGTCTGCATCATTCCAGTTTGGCCATGCGTCAGTCCGGTAGGGCAGTTCGTCAAATTGTCTGTTGCAAGGCAGGCGCTGCGTCGAATTTCCACTCAGGAAGTCAGGTTGCATTGTTCCGGTTTGGCTGTGTGGCAATTTCTTGGTCGCAAGACAGGCTGGATGTTGTTTACAGCAGGCTGTGAGTCAATTTTCTGTGCACAATTAGTTTCCTAAAGAGATTAAGGTGGTCATTAAAACCCTGGCGGTCGGTGTTAAAGCGGCGGTAAAACCGCCAACAGGCCGGCGGTAAAAAAAATGGAATCACGACCGTGGCGGAAACCGCCAACATAGACAGCCACTTTAACATCCGACCGCCTTGGCGGTACAAACAAACAAGGTGGCGGTAACCGCCAACAGACAGGCGGAAGACAATGTACCGCCCACAGTATCATGAGAGGCCAATCCGCCACATTTTCCGGGGGGGATTCACCGCAAATAAAAACACGGTGGAAACAGGACTTGGAAGGGAAAACGCTCACCTCTACACACTCCACGAGGAACCAGGACGCCATGGAACCGGAACTCCAGATACTCCCTGCCTTTGTCTTCCTGCTCCTCTACAAGGAGCACGAATGCCGGCGGCGAAGACCACGGTGAGTACTGCACCTACGACACAGGGCACGGGGAGGGAAAGAGAGTGACACACACATGCAACAGGCAAAAACCCCACTCCCACCCTCACCCACTACAACACACACTAATACATCATGATACATTACAGTAACACCCCCAACCCACCCCAGAAGAATGCAAAGACAAAAGGAAATGATTGTAATGATTGTGATCTATTAAAATCCAGCATTCAAAAAGATATATACACTATAAACAAATATATACACCAAGAATACAAGTCCAGGTATTGCACCATTAAAGTCTGTGGACCACTGGGCCCAAAATGCATGGGCGAGGCCCACACTCAATACCCGATCAAAACGGAGAGAACACTGCAGGGGCATCAGATAGAAATACAACAGGCACCTCAGGCGGAAGGGAAGGGGGGCACCTCAGCCGGATGAGTGCACAACGCCAAATCCACGAGGGGGCTCCATGCCCACTGCTGTATCCTGGGGAGTGCAAAGCCACAGTCTCACAAGTCTTTTCAGTGGGTGGTTTGCCCACTGCTCTATCCAGGGGAGTTCAAAGCCACAGTCTCACAAGTCTCTCCAGTGGGTGGTTTGCCCACTGCTGTATCCTGGGGAGTGCAAAGCCACAGTCTCACAAGTCTTTTCAGTGGGTGGTCTGCCCACTGCTGTATCCTGGGGGGGTGCAAAGCCACAGTCTCACAAGTCTCTCCAGTGGGTGGTTTGCCCAGTGCTTTATCCTGGGGAGTCCAAAGCCACAGTCTCACAAGTCTTTTCAGTGGGTGGTTTGCCCACTGCTGTATCCTGGGGAGTGCAAAGCCACAGTCTCTCAAGTGGATAACAGTCTCCACTGGTTCTGGAGGGGGCTTTGTGCCCAGAGTGTTTCATCCTGCCAAGGACTGAGGTAGTGGATGTAAATCTCCACTGGTTCTGGAGGGGGCCTTGTGCCCAGAGTGCTTCATTCTGCTTGTGGTGGCCTCAGTAGCGTTGGGGCTTTCGGCGCTCATTGGCCTGCGGTGCTTGTGGCGGCAGTGTCGTTGGCAGCGGTGCTTGTGGAGGCGGTGTCCTTGGCAGCAGTGCTGGTGGTGGCAGTGTCCTGTGAAGCAGTGCTTGTGGTGGCGGTGTCCTTGGCAGAGGTGCTGGTGGCGGAGGTGTCCTGTGAAGCAGTGCCTGTGGCGGTGGTGTCCTTGGCAGCGGTGCTGGTGGCGGCGGTGTCCTTGGCAGCAGTTCTGGTGGCGGCAGTATCCTGTGAAGCGGTGCTTGTGGAGGCGGTGTCCTGGCGGCGGTGTCCTGTGAAGCGGTGCTTGTGGCGGTGGTGTCCTTGGCAGCGGTGCTGGTGGCAGTCTTGTCCGCCGTGCAGGGTTGCGGCGACTTGCCTTTCTTTCTGTGCCCCTTCCCCACCTTGGATGGTGGCGCAGCTGTCTTCCCACTCCTAACTGTACTCCTGGGAGAGACTTTGATTTCAGATGTTTTGCCTTTCTCCGCCGGGCAGTGGCCAACTTTTTATGCTTCCGAGGTGGGGGACTGTCCGTGGTCTGGCTCCTTGGCACACTGGCTGCCCTGCTGCTTGGTGCACTCCAGAAGCCGGTTACTGCTGGCACCACTGTTCCCGCTGATGTGGTGGCTGAGGTGCTGGGTTGGGACCTGGAAAGGCGGGCCCTAGGGGACTGAAGGGGTGGGCGAGGTGAGGAGAAGAGGTCAAGGTTGGACAGGAAAGGATTTTTAGACACACTGGGACGGGTAGATGAAGGGGGTTTGGGAGTGGAGGAAGAGGTAGTGGTTGAAGGAGGTATATGTTTGCCTTTCTTTCTGTGCCCCTTCCCCACCTCGGATGGTGGCGCAGCTGTCTTCCCACTCCCAACTGTACTCCTGGGAGAACCTTTGGTGGCAGATGTTATGCCTCTCTCCTGCCAGGCAGTGGGCAACTTTTTATGCTTCTGAGGTGGGGGACTGTCTGTGATCTGGCTCCTTGGCACACTGGCTGACCTGCTGCTTGGCACACTCCAGAAGCCGGTTACTGCTCGCACCACTGTTCCCGCTGATGTGGTGGCTGAGGTGCTGGGTTGGGACCTGAAAAGGCGGGCCCTAGGGGACTGAAGGGGTGGGGGAGGTGAGGGGAAGAGGTCAAGGTTGGACAGGAAACGTTTTTTGAACACACTGGGACGGGTAGATGAAGGGGGTTTGGGAGTGGAGGAAGAGGTAGTGGTTGTAGGAGGTATATGTTTGCCTTTCTTTCTGTGCCCCTTCCCCATCTCGGATGGTGGCGCAGCTGTCTTCCCACTCCCAACTGTACTCCTGGGAGAGCCTTTGGTGGCAGATGTTTTGCCTTTCTCCTGCCAGGCAGTGGCCAACGTTTTATGCTTCTGAGGTGGGGGACTGTCCATGATCTGGCTCCTTGGCACACTGGCTGACCTGCTGCTTGGCACACTCCAGAAGCCGGTTACTGCTGGCACCACTGTTCCCACTGATGTGGTGCCTGAGGTGCTGGGTTGGGACCTGAAAAGGCGGGCCCTAGGGGACTGAAGGGGTGGGGGAGGTGAGGGGAAGAGGTCAAGGTTGGACAGGAAATGTTTTTTTAACACACTGGGACGGGTAGATGGAGGGGGTTTGGGAATGGAGAAGGAGGTCGTTGTTGTAGGAGGTGTACGTTTGCTGACTTTGGGTGAAGGTGCATGGGCTGGAGGCTGTCGTGAGGTGGATGGCTGTTGGGTGGGTGTGTGGCTGCGTTTGTGTATCTTGGGAGGTGCGCTCACAGACACACTGGGAGAGGACACAGGTGATGTGTGAATGGTAGTGGGGGTGGTGAGTGTACGTGAGCGGGGTGTGGTGATGGGTGTGCTGGTGATGGACGTAGTGGCTGAAGATTTAGTGTATGCAGGTGTGAGTGGAGACGAGACAGGGAGGGAGGAGGGAGACGAGGAGGAGGGGTACACAGTGAAGGCAGTGGATGTTGGTATGTGTGCATGGGTATGATGCTTGTGTGAGTGCCTGTGGGATGTGTGGTGCTTATGTTTGCCTCAGCTTCCCTTGTGTGTTGAGGTGTGTGCATGCTGGTCTGAGGGTGTGCTTGCGATAGGGTGAGTCACAGGTGTTTCGGTCTGGGTGGAGGAAGTTGAAGGGGGGAGGCTGGACACATGGACAATGGCTGCCATCAGTGCTGAGGCCAGAGTCTGAAAAGCTCTCTGTTAGGCTGCCTGACCAGAATGAATGCCCTCCAGGTATGCATTGGTCTGATGCAACTGCCTCGCTACACCCTGGATGGCATTCAAAATGGTAGACTGCCCAACAGTGAGGGACCTGAGGAGGTCAGTGGCCTCCTCACTGAGGGCAGCAGGGCTGACAGGGGCAGGGGCTAAGGTGCCTGGGGTGAAGGAGGTGCCCACCCTCCTGGGTGAGCAGCCATGGGGCACACGCTGAGGAGCTGCTGGGAGGGCAGTGCTGGTAGGGGTGGTGGCGGCTTTACCTGTAGATGCGGGGGGCACAGAGGGCCCCGCCACCGCAAGGGAGCTCCCATCAGAGGAGGAGTCCGTGTCGCTGGTCTCAGCTCCTGTCCCCGCCGTGGGGCTCCCCTCGCCCTCCGTCCCACTGGTGGCTTCAGACTCCGTTGTGTCGCCCTCCAGGGCCATGTGGGATGTAGCTCTCTCCTGCTCCGGTGCCACTGCTCCTTCGCCTGATGATGCTAATGCACAAAAGAACAGGGAGACCACAAAAAGGGGGGGAAAGACAGAAGAAAGACATGTTGAGTGCATGCAAAACCACTACTGTTGTCGGACACTACAGACGCAGAAGCCCCCTGCACTACGCCGTGCACTTGGAGTTCCCTAATTAATCACAGGGACATGGGGTACAAGGCCTATGCCCGATTGCTGCACACATGGAAGTCACAGGAGCCTGACTAGGTTTAGTTGGCTCTGAACACAGGTGGGGTGAGGTGACACATGGCCTGCCTTACGAAGGGACCTTGCCTACTAAACTCGCCCTGGCCTAGGGGAACCTACAGCCCACCTCCAAGACCCAGACCCCCTCCAATGTGCGCAGAGTCAGCTGAATGAGAATGTACTCACCCCCTTGTGGCTGCTGTGATGCCCTCAAGCGCCCATCCAACTCCGGATGCGCCACTGCCAGGATCCGGAACATCAAGGGGGTCAGTGGGCGACGGGCACCCCTCCCACGTTGGGAGGCCATCCCCAGCTGGGCCTCTGCCGTCTTATTGCTCCAACGGCGAATGTCCTCCCATCTTTTCCGGCAGTGGGTGCTCCATCTGTGGTGGACCCCCAGGGTCCGGACTTCCTTGCCGATGGCACACCAAATATCCTTCTTCTGGTGGGCGCTGACCAACAGGAATAGTACAGGGGAAAAGGAGAACATATAACCGTCCCCACCGTCAAAGTCATTGGCCCGCATCCCTACCCTTGCCATGACGCACATGCACTCACCGTCGTTTCATGGACGCCTCATTCTCCCCCCCATCTTCCATCCACACCACTCCACACAGGCATTGCCCATTCAGCATGCTCACAGTGTACTTACCTGTTTGTCTGGAGGACCGTAGAGTAGTGTGTACTGGGGGAGGACCCCAGCCACTTGTTTTTCCAACTCCTCTGTGCTGAAGGCAGGGGCCCTTTCCCCAGACACATGAGCCATTGTCTCTTCCAGACTGAGGTCACAGCAGCACTTGCAGTGTAGGTCCTCTCCTGTCAAAGATCAGGCATCAAGTGAGTGAACAGAGAGAAAATGGCGGTCACGTCCACGGCGGTGCGTACTGTCACCGCCGGCATACATCGTCATTGGCTCCTGGGACCCGTAGGGTTCAATGTTAACCAATGCAGCATTGCGCTGCGGTCTTCGACCGCCTACCGCGACGGTGTACAATGCCAGGGCAGTTACCTCATATCCCCTTGTTCCACATTACAGTTCTGGCAGCCACCATGTCAGGGGGCCACATGGCATTAATTTTAAATGCGTCACACATTTCTAGGCTTTGCATACACACTAGTACAGGCACATAGCGGATTTATATAAATGTGGAATAAAGTTGTTTTTCGTACCTCAGTGTTGGCTGACTCTCTGCTCGCTGTTCTCCTCCATAGAGCACGTCCGCTGGGGCAGGTGAGGAGATGGCGGCATCCTCCGGTGTGCAGACCGCTGGTGGACCGGTCGAAAATGGAGGAGCGACATGTAATTGTCACATACAGACTGGACGGTGCCACAATCCATGAACTGTGTGCCCAGTTGGAGCCAGACCTGATGTCAGCTATCTGTCATCCTTCAGGAATCCCCCCTCTAGTGCAGGTCCTGTCAGTACTCCATTTCCTGGCAAGTGGGTCTTTTCAAACAACAGTGGCCATAGCATCAGGGATGTCCCAGCCTATGTTCTCAAACGTGTTGTCCAGAGTGTTGTCTGTCCTGTTGAAACACATGTGCAGCTACATTGTTTTCCCTCAGGTGGAGGATTTGCCTACAGTGAAAGGTGACTTCTGTGCCCTGGAACATATCCCCAACATCATTGGTGCCATTGATGGGACACATGTGGCCTTGGTCCCCCCCGCAGGAGTGAACAGGTGTACAGAAACCGAAAAAGTTACACATTCGATGAATGTGCAGATGGTGTGTTTGGCCGACCAGTACATTTCCCATGTGAATGCCAAGTTTCTTGTCTCTGTGCATGACGCTTACATTCTGAGGAATAGCAGCATCCCTTATGTGATGGGGCAACTCCAGAGACACCGTGTGTGGCTATTAGGTGAGGACATGGACCCTATACAGTGTGACTAGGTGTCTTGGTCTGGGGATATCCCTAAGAGTTAGTGTGTGTCTAACAGTTGTCCCTCGACATTTGCAGGTGACTCTGGTTACCCTAACCTATCATGGCTACTGACCCCAGTGAGGAATGCCAGAACAAGGGCAAAGGAACGCTACAATGAGGCCTATGGGTGAACTAGGAGGGTTATAGAGAGGACCTTCGGCCTCCTGAAGGCCAGGTTCCGGTGCCTCTATATGACAGGAGGTTCCCTATTGTACTCACCAAAGAAGGTGTGCCAGATCATCGTGGCCTGCTGTATGCTTCACATTTTGGCTTTGCGACGACAGGTGCCTTTTCTGCAGGAGGATGGTCCAGATGGAGGTGTTGTGGCAGCTGCGGAACCTGTGGACAGTGAAGACGACGAGGAACCAGAAGAATAGGATATCGACAACAGAAACACAGTGATTCATCAATACTTCCAGTGAGACACAGGTAAGAAGACATCACTGCCTACTACATCTGATACCCTTGTTCTACCTCTCATATGTCTGTCACTTTCACCCAGTGTATGGACCCTGAGTTGTCACTTTCCCTTTCAATTTCAAAGATGTGGGTCCCACTGTGTGACATCTGCTTTGTTTCCTCATGGACTAGAGCTGTGTGACATAGGTATGTTGACAATACAATGTATATTGCAGTTTTCCGCAGTTATTGCAAATACACATTTTCGAAAGCACAGACAGACTCCAAATAGTTTTGTGATTTAAGGGTGTTTATTTAAGTGCTAAATAGTGGAGGGGGTTGTAAAATGATCAGGGGTGATGGTGGAGGAATGTCCATGGCCGAGTCCATTCTAATAGTCGCACAGGTGCATTGTCCAAAGGGGCATAGGAAGTGGAGCTGGGGCAGTTTAAGGATGGACAGGGTGACAAAGTGGGACAGAAGGATGACAATCAGGGTGGTCTCATATTTGGTGGGGGTCTTGGCATTATTCTCTGTCTTTGTCCTGGATCTCAGGGACCGTTTGCGGGGTGGTTCTCCATCTGCAGGGGGTGGGGTGCTGGTGTCGTGGTCCTGTGGCGGTGCCTCCTGTCCACTAGCACTGGCGGAGGTGGTGGGCAGTTCATCGTCCAGGCTAGTGTCAGGGGCCCCTTGATGTGCCACAGTGTCCCTCCTGGTGTTGACGAGTTCCTTCAGCACCCCTACAATGGTGCCCAGAGTGGTATTGATGGATTTGAGTTCCTCCCTGAACCCCAAATACTGTTCCTCCTGCAGCCGCTGGGTCTCCTGAAACTTGGCAAGTACTGTTGCCATTGTTTCCTGGGAATGGTGGTAGGCTCCCATGATGTTGGAGAAGGCCTCGTGGAGAGTGGGTTCCCTGGGCCTGTCCTCCCCCTGTCGCACAGCAGCACTCTCAGTTCCCCTGTGTTCCTGTGCCTCTTTCCCCTGAATCGTATGCCCACTGCCACTGTCCCCAGGTCCCTGGTGTTGTTGGGGTGGTGGGTTAGCCTGGGTTCCCTGTAGTGGTGGACACACTGCTGCTTGACGTGTCCTGGGGACAGAGGTATGGGCCCGCTGGGTGGGTGCTGTGCTGGTGTTTCCAGAGGGGGGAGGCTCTGTTGTAGCTTGTGCCAGTGTGAGGGGAGCCGACTGTCCAGAGGTCCCAGATGGGCCAGGCTGGTCATCTAAATCCAGTTGGACAGAGCTGTTGTCATCACTGTGGGCGGAGTGGACATGTCTGGAACCTCCTGTCCGGTGACGTTGGGTAGGGGCCCTGCAGGGGTGTAAAGGCATGATTATAGCATATGTGTGTGCCATGGTGTGCAATGGGTGGGTGACCCTGTACCCCAGTGCTTGCATTCTTATGTAGGACCTTGTGTGCTAAATATTTAGGGGTGTGTGTGGGAATGTGCAGTGGCCATGCATTGGTGATGTGTGCCCATGCTCTGTTGTTGCAGGCAGGGCTTGGTGTTGGGATGTGTGGTTTGTGATAGTTGGACATATGTGAGGAGTTGGAGTGATAGGGGTGAGGGCGAGGGTGGGGGTATGTGATAGCATGCAGGTAGGGTGGGGGGTGAAGTAGTGAAAGCTTTGCCTTACCAGAGTCCATTTCTCCAGCTACTCCTGCGAGGCCCTCAGGATGCAGTATAGCCAAGACCTGCTCCTCCCATGTTGTTAGTTCTGGGGGAGGAGGTGGGGGTCCGCCGCCAGTCCTCTGAACTGCAATCTGGTGTCTTGAGACCACGGAACGTACCTTCCCCCGTAGGTCGTACCACCTCTTCCTGATGTCATCCCGTGTTCTTGGGTGCTGTCCTACTGTGTTGACCCTTTCCACAATTCTGTGCCATAGCTCCATCTTCCTAGCTATGGTGGTGTGCTGCACCTGTGCTCCAAATAGCTGTGGCTCTACCCAGATGATTTCCTCTACAATGACCCTGAGCTCCTCCTCAGAAAACCTCGGGTGTCTTTACAGTGCCATGGGGTGGTGCGGGTGATGTGTGGGGTGGTGTGTGTTGTGATGTGTGGGGTGATGTTTAGGGTTGTGTGGTGTTTTGTGCGTGGATGTTGTGTGAGTGATGGTGTTGAGTGCCTGTGGATGCTAGTTTGTAGATGGTGGTGTCTCTCTCTGGCCTTCAGTCGCAATTGTGGTCGTGAGGGTTTGTGGGTAATGTGGGTGTGTGTTTTATATTGTATTGGGTGTGTGGGAGTGGTGTGTGTATGTTTGTCCAATGTGGTAGTGTTTTGTAAATGTGTGTGTATTTTGAGCGCAGTGGTGTGTACCGCCAATGGAATACCGTGGTTGAAAGACCGCCGCGTGGATTCGTGGGTCGTAATAGTGTGGGCGTATTCCTGTTGGCGTGATGGTGGAGGTTTTGGACTCGCCAGTTTATCACTGACCTTTGGTGTGGTGGACTTGTGTGGGTGTCTAGATTT
Source organism: Pleurodeles waltl (assembly GCF_031143425.1). NCBI lineage: Eukaryota > Metazoa > Chordata > Amphibia > Caudata > Salamandridae > Pleurodeles > Pleurodeles waltl. Next base: position 1,091,488,505 of record NC_090444.1, on the reverse strand, counting down.
TGGCGGATTCCGTGCTGTGGGTCGTAATAGCTGTGGCGGAATTGTTTTGAAGTGCACAAGTTCCCCTTTCAGTACAAGCATGTCTACCAGGGTCCCAGTAGGGGGTTTGGCAGTGCACTGTGTGAGGGCAGGCCACTAGCCTTTGAAATGTAAGGGCCAGGTCCTCCACCATTCCAGCCCAGGAAGACCCATTCAATATGCAGATAAGTGCAGGTGTGACTGAGTGTCATGTGTTTGCGGTTGTCTGAGTGAAATGCACAAGGAAGATGTCAACCAGCCCAGCCCAGATATTGATTGGAGATAGGCTGTAAGACACAGATAGATTTTAAGTGTAGAGAAATGTTCACTTTCTAGAAGTGGTATTTCTAAAATAGTAATATAAAATCCAACCTCACCAATAAGCAGGATTTTCTATTACCATTCTGGCATACTAAATGTGACCAGGCTACCCCTTTCTCATCGGAGTCAACCACTCAAACAGTATATAAGGTTAGTCCTAATGCTATCCTATGAAAGGGGCAGACCTTACAGTAGTGGAAAATGAATTTAGGAGTTTTCCACTACCAGGACATATAAAACACACATGTAGATGTCCTGCCTTTTACTTGCATAGTACCCTGCCCTATGGGTTACCTAGGGCCTACCTTAGGGGGGGCTTAGATGTAGAAAAAGGGGAGTTTAAGGCTTGGCAAGTACTTTTAAATGCCAAGTTGAAGTGGCAGTGACACTGCACAAACAGGCCTTGCATTTGCAGGCCTGAGACAAGGTTAAGGGGCTACGTATGTGGGTGGCACAATCAGTGCTGCAGGCCCACTAGTATCATTTAATTTACAGGCCCTGGGAACATGTAGTGCACTTTACCACAGACTTACAAGTAAAATCAAACATGCTAATTGGGAATGAACCATGTTTAAGGGAGAGAGTATATGCACTTTAGCACTGGTTAGCAGCTGTAAAGAGTACAGAGCCCTAAAACCGCAAAAACAGTGCCAGAAAGGTGGAGGGAGGCAAGAAAAAGTTGGTGTATGACGACCCTAGGGCTGTCAGGTCTAACACAAATCATCTCCAAGATGATGTCAGGGAAAAAAAAACTATATGGCCATAACATCTTGGCTTGACATCCCAAAGAGGTAGATCCTTTGTCTGAAGATCCCCTCTACTCTCCTCCTCAAATAATCCTGTTGTATAGCAAGGGGCAAAGCGATAAACACAGCAACATGTTGAAAGGTCTGAAAGGGTTTATTTGTTGCTGCTTTGCCTTTATATATGCAGCAAGCCTGGTGTTGGGAGTAGGATGAGGAGTTTCAGCTGGAACTGGGTGGGGGATGGTAGGCACTTACACAAGTGTGTCAGTATATATTTTTTCCTCATCTGGCCCGAGTGTGGATGATCCAGACTGAGTTCGGATGATCCTCCCTAAGTGCGAATGATCCACCCGAGTGCGGACATAAAGATACTGATCATAACACATACAGCATGGGCTGTAATTTGTGGTTTTATTTACAGGTGCAGAATTATGTGATGTACTGATGTACATTTCATGAGACAACAAGCCCAACAGATATATCAAGCTTTTGGATGTCCATGGGGGAACATGTCATGGGTCATGTGTAGGAGAGGAGTGCTCCAGTGAGGAGGAGGACCGCTTTGCCATTAGGGAAGATTGGCCACTGACATTATCTGAAGCACAAGGCAAAGGAAAAAGTGGGTATGCACCACAAGGAACAGCTACTGCCCAGTTTTTCTGATGAAAAATGTGCATTCCACAACTTCTTCCTCTTAAGTATGGGGTGCATCCCATGACAGGGGTTTTTCTAGGTGTTGAAGTAGGGGGAGGGCGCACACACATCAGAGGCAGAAGAAGTGGATCTCATGTCCGTGACAGCTCTTATTTGTGGCAACACACAAGGCAGCATTGCAGCAAGGAAGGGCTGCTAGTTTTTCAACACAGCAGCAACGTCATGGTGGTAGGCACCCAAGCTGGCAATGAGGGAGTCTTGCTTCTGCTCCATGGACTCCACGATGTTTTGGATAGCACCCAGCAGGTTAGCAATCTCACTGGTGCCATTTTGGTAGCGCAGTTGCTCATGCTTCTGCCTCATGACACCAGCGAAGTCAACCAGGGACTGCTGGAGGCCCCATAGCGAAGAGTATGTGAATCAGATGGCAGCTGTGTTGTCCTTATTCCTTATTTGGACAGATGCACCTATGGACTGCCTCCAGGATGCCCACCATGGTCTCCATCCCCAAATGCACCTTATCTCCTACCCTAGTCTTTTGGAATGTCAGTTCTGGGCCCAGGGAGTTCAGGGCTCTGATTGGGCTTGCATGTGATGTATTTGGATGTTGGACAGATCATCTGAAGCCCCCACAATCTTTGCAAGCCTTCCTGCAACCAGAGATGGTGTCTGGATGGCACCCAGGATTTCCTGGAGCGTGTCAGGCTTTATGGTTTGCAGCTGGTCATCCACATCATTGGAAAAGTCCAGGACAGTCAGCTGACCAGGAGTTATGGGTTCATCCTCTGCAATGAGATAGAGATACATTAATGGTGATCAGTCCTTGATGTTGACATGACAGATGTAGCACTGTCAGAACATCATTTCCAAGGCAGTAGCTGTAGACTGTGCAACCGGAGCGTAATTTCTTTTAACGCTCTCATGGCCCTGTGTCCCGGCCCATATTCATAAGCCCATGCAAAAACCACCATGCATGACTTTTCGTGGCCTTGTAAATATGGACCCCTTTCACACATAACACTGCATGTAAGGTGTCTTCCATGGGTGTTGCTGTGGGTGTTCAAACACAAAATCCATAAAATCCAAAGCAATCTGACATAATCCCAGACTTATAAGTCTAGGAATGTGTCAGATTCCTACACCACCTCAGGGATTGCATCAAAGTGGCTCAATGGGGAGAAATACATTTTTTCTTCCTGTTTTTCACCTTTCTTTGTGTGTCTCATTCTGCAGCATGCATTGAAAGAGGAATATTCCATTAATGATTGTTTATGTGCAGGAAGGTGGCCCTTCCTGTACATATACAATCATCCATGCAATGTAGGCACCCTTGCACTATGGTGCAAGGGTGCCTGTGTTGGGGCTAGGCACAAGATTATGCACCTACTCTGAGGGAAGTACAGGAATGTATTGTATTTCTGTAAATATGGTATGTCCCTGCACTTTGAAAATTATTCAGTGTCACACAGCAAGCTGGCTTGCTGCACCACGCTGCATAATTTCCTCATATATGAGGCCCTCAGTTCAACAGTGATGTGTAGTAAACCTGTTAGTCTTAAGTACTGATGCACAGTTTCACAGTATTTCCCTTTCAAATGGCAGTACCTCTGCATTGTTCTTGCAAGAGAGGGGATGGGCTCTGTCATACTGGGTAGTTTAAGTTTAAGCTCACTGACATTCCGCCAATTTCATCATGATCAGAATTGTTTATCTGCAGACTGAACATGTTATGTGACAGAGGCCCACCCCATTGTTTGTGTAAGTGCCCTCTCTGATTACCCACATTTGCGTCCTGGTTCACTGTTAAGTGCCACACAGTAATCCTACCTAGATCATACTTTACTTCTCACATGTCTACAACATGTGGAATATGTATGCCCATATGAAATGGTGCTACATGTTGCTTTGCGATAGAGATGTATTAGTGCGGCCTCACCCCACATGGTTGTAGTGGTGTGAATAGTGGCAAGTAACAACATATGATTCCCACATCAGTGGGCACACCTACTTCAGCCTGTGTTCTTCCATGAGTCTTTTAATTTGTGACGGCTAAGTTGTTCTTGGTATCCCTTGTTAAGTCTCTGTTTGACATCTTGGATCTTCTAGATGTGGCACCATGGGACAATGTTGCATCAGACTCCCTCCTGGAACATGCTACATGTTCCCCTCAGTCCACATGACATGCAGGTTATAGTCCCACAATAGGAAGTTTTCTACCACCCCTCCCAGGTGTTTCACAAGTGTTGCACAGTCAGACCCAGCAGTGCATGTGGATGTTTGTAGCTACAATGCAGTACACATGTTCATTCCCACCTCCCCAGTATGGACAGTCTCCTAATTCAAACCGGATGTCATTCTGACATACGCAATCAGCATTTACATTGCAAAGCAGTAGCAGTAGCCCACCATGCTTACACTTCATCATTAGTTTGTACACACATGGTCTTGTGGTGTGCATCTCTTACCTTTCCCCAGCCCTCCAAATGATTATTTGCAAGAAGTTTCCGTGGTCCCTTTCATGGTGGCTGACATGTGTGCACTCACCCTGCAATTAGTTTCATTCAGGGTACTATAGATATGCATCTTGCCAAGGCCCCATGTGTGGATACCTGCCATGCTCATTTCTGGCCCCCCTCTCAAATCAGTTATTTCTCCTGTGACACAGCCATTACATTCGGAGGCTCAAAATTCTAGATTAGTGTGCATAGGCCTAAGTGAGACTGAATAGCTACATGGTGCAAGGTGATCTGCATTGTAACAGTCAGGTTGTGCAAGGTGGCAGTGTACATGCTTGGTGTATTTTTCCAGTCCATGTGTTTTGCTGTGTATTGTGGGAGTTGTAGTTGTGGTGAGTACTGTTGTATATTGCACTGCAAGCGGCAAAAATACAGAGTTTAGTAAACTTTGATGCCGCACTTCAACCAATGACGGGAGTAAGGTGAGAGCACTGGACTAGACTGTGAAAATTGTGGGTGGTCAGTGTGTGTTACATGTCTTTGCTGTTTAACCATAAATGTGCCAGCATACTGCCCTTTTGACTGTAGACAGTGTGATTTAGTGCTGTGACACAGCTGCCTGCACCTTATGATATTGCCTAGTTGCCGCATTGCCCCTTGCTGCGACTTACCCTGTGGTCCTTGTTGTTCATGATATGCTGCACTGTCCAGTCCTGGGACTCCTATCACCAACTCATCAGAGATGACGAATGCCACCATCTCCTCCAAGTCATCCAGCTGCTCCTAGGGCACTGGACTTCCACCTCTGGGATTCAATGCTGCCTTGCGGTTGCTGGCCAGTTTCACCTTTGTCGTGCACTTGTAATTATGCCAGTACTTTTTACAATTGATCACTGTCCTCCTGATTTCTGCCACACAGTTGACCTTATCAACAGTGGATTGCCATATGGCCTCTTTCCTCTATAATGGCAATCTAGAGGTGACGAAGAGCTGGTGTTAATGCTCCATTACGTCAGTGATCAGGATGTTATTCTCCTCACTAAACTTGCACTTCCTCTTCCCCTTCACCTGGGAGTCTGTCTGGACATCCTGTCTGGTACTTGGGTTGTTGGGCTTGTCCTGGGGTCTCTGGTATTCTGGGTTCTCCAGGTTTGCTTCTTGAGTGTCTCCTGTTGTGTTTGTTTTAGAAATTCACAAACGTAACACCAGCACTTGCATCAGATTACGTGCCGCTATTCGGTCTAGCATTACTTTTGCCACATTAGCGTAATTTGTTATTGCAACGTGGTGCTCAGGCTAGCATAATTTTTTTTTATGCTTCCAGGATCCTAACACCATGGTGCACCGTTTTGTTAATATGAAACTAACATGCCATTAGGATCTGTCGCACCATAGTGGTAATTCTTCTGACACACCAATGCGCTGCAGCAGCAGTGTGTCATTTCATGTAAATGAGATCTGTGTGTCTTGAATTCATTCACTTCAGGTGGCTTATTTATTTCCTTCATGTAGGCGGAGAATGTTGAGGGTCTTTGGCAGTAGGTCTCCCTTTGTTGGGTGTGGTGGGCAGATAGAAAGTGTGTTTGTAGATGAGCTGAATCTTTTCCATCAAAAAAGGTTGGGAAGCCTTTACAGTTTGGCTGCCGGTTAATTTCCTGTGGGGTATGTTTGTGGTGGCTCAATTGTTGCTGAATGATTTCAAACAGCTTGCCTTTGTGTGTTTTCGTATTGTCTACCTATGGTTAGAAGTACTGCATTTTTCTATTGCATATACATTTTTTAATAGAATTTCTCAGAGTTATGAGCAGTATTAGATGTGGTGCCTGCCTTCACTTCATTATCACTCTACAAATATGAGTGCTCCCCTTTCTTCATTTTTGTGACTGTTGTACAATTGTTGTTTTAATTTGGTTTTGATCCTTTTTTGTCATGGGGGGCTGCAGTGTTCATTCTGTCATTCATACTTCTGTTACAGTGTTCCGTTGTACAATGGAGAGATTTTCCTGGGGATGAAGATTTGTTCGGTATAGATTGTACAGTTCATCTCTATACATATTTCTAGTGATCCTGACCCACTGTCTAGGTTTTACCTCTTGTTTTTTTTGCCTTTGCCTCAGGAGCTGTAATGTGAAATAAGACGCAGTGTTCATCTGACCAATCTCATGCATTTATAGAATCTATGCATAGCATATATGACTGAGAAGATTAGGTCTTTTTTGTGTGTAGGTCCTATGCATGATTACAATAGGTTATACTTTTTTGATGAAATATTTTAGCATGTTCAGATATTGGGCCTTGATTTCACTCCAGTGTAAGTTAAAGTTACCTTGAAAGACTGGGTTTGTGTGTTCTAAAGTATGTGTCTGGTTGTCCCTAGGAGAGTGGTAGGTAAATTGTAATTTGGTCAGGGTTTTGCCCTCTATTAGGATTTAAACTGTCAAGTATTCAGAGGAAGATAGATTCTCAGTTAGAAAAGGTTTGATTTGTAAGGTTGGTCAGTGAACGCATGCAATGCCCCACCTATTCTTTGCAACTAAGACTTAGGGGCATATTTTACAAGAAAGTGGTGCATCAGCTATGATGCACTACTTTTCTTGCGCCCCTGTGCCCCTCTAAAGTCATCATGGTAGTGCTGTATTTACATTATGGCACACCATGGCACATGTTAGCACAATAGCATCAACATTTTGGACGCTATCGTGGTGCATTTGGCGCTAGTCCAGCAATGCATAGAGAGGTCCATTGGAAACAATGGGAGCGTCACTTTAATGCCTGCCTTGGGCAGGCGTTAAAAATGTCGGAGAAAATGTTGCAGTGAAATCTTGTAAATTTCACTGCACCATTTCTTTGGGCCTCCTAACAGGGGGGTCCTGTAGGAAGCAGGCCTATTTTATAGTTGGTTCCTAAGGTACACCTTATATCAGGTCCAGTTATCCCTTATTAGTGAAAAGTAGTCAGTGTCTAGAAGCCAGGCTCTCTGGGGGTAGTGTGGATGAGCAGCCAAGGCCTAACTGCAAAGCTCATGCAATACCACTGTAGTCACACAGTACTCACAGACATAAAAGAAAATACTATGTTACAAAAATAAAGGTACTTTATTTTGGTGACACAAAAGCCAAAAATATCTTAGAGACTAAACTCCCTTAGGAGGTAAGTTTTATACACAGTATATACACACTAGAATGCAGAATTAAATGTAAAAACAGTTATAAAAGTTCAAATAGTGAAAATCACAGTAGTTAGAAAAGGGCCTAGGGGGAACACAAACCATATACTAAAATAGTGAAATGCGAAAGTCGGTTTCCCACCTAGGCAAGTGTAGTGTGTAGAGGGGCGCTGGGAGTATTAGAAAACACCAAAGGTAAGTAATAGAACCCAACCCAGAGCCCAGGAAAGTTGGAGTAAATCACAGTAACTTTCCTAGAACACACAAGTACACTTGATGGAAGATTTTGCAAGAACCAGGAGAGACTGCAAGACACCAACGATGGATTCCTGGACCGGAAGACCTGTGGAAGTAGGGGGACCAAGTCCAAGAGGCACTGAAGAGTCCAGGGAGAACAGGAGCCCCTTCTAACCAGGATGAAGGTGCAAAAGAAGAACCATCGGTGAAGAAGAACAGTCAGTAATGCACCCAAGAAGATGGATGCGAGTTCCTGATTGGTGTAGATGATGTCCCACGCCGGACGGATGATTGCAATCTGGTTTGCATTGCTGGCACACACAAAGCTTGCAGTTAGCAGAAAATGGTGGTGCCCGGGACCAGGAGGGATCTGGTGTCTTCTACCCTGGAGGGGGAGACAGAGGGGGTTCTCAGGAACTTAGATAGCCCTCAGAAGGCCAGGTAGTGTGCACAGGAGTCCCACAGCACGGGGACAAAGAAGGTACAAAAGGACGCCCATTCAGCACTACATAAAGGGATCCCACACCACGGGGGAGCCACGCAGGAGGCTGTGCATCGCAGGAATGAATGCTGGGGGCTAGAGCTGTACAATGCATGAAGAACTTTGAGGAAGGATGCCAACAAGCCTTGGCAACTGCAAAACATGGTGTGTACAGTGGTACTGTCTTGCGTGGGAGGCAAGCTCTTACTTCCACCAAAGTTGGACAACTGGGCTTCAGGAATGTCGGACCCAGTTCATCTACCACCCATGTTGCTGGATCAATGCACTTCTTCAGGAGAGGAGACCCAAGCCAGCGGTTGTCACTGCAGAGGGGTGCTTGCTGAAGCATGGAAGTAACTCCTTCACTTCAAGGGAGATTCCTTTGTTCACTTCTTCACTTCAAGGGAGATTCCTTTGTTCTTGTGGTGCAGGCAGAAGACTGGCTGTCCTCTTAGGATGCACGGGAAACAGTTGCAGTTGCTGGCAGGAGGTGAAGATACAATGTTGCAGAAGTCATCTTTGCTTCTTTGTTGCAGTTGTAGAGTTCATGGAGGATTCAGATGCAGTTTCTTCGGTATGAAGGTGAAGTAAAGGATGCAGAGGATTCCTGCTAGAGTCTTGCAATCCAAATCTGAAGAACCACCCAAGAGAGAGACCCTAAATAGCCCTGAAAGGGGGATTGGTCAGCTAACAGGTAAGCACCTATCAGGGGAGGGCTCTGATGTCACCTGCTGGCACTGGCCACTCAGAGGCTCCCAGAGTGCCCAGCCAACTTGGAATCCAAGATGGCAAAACCCAGGAACACTCTGGGGGACCTGTGAGCACCATCCCTGGGGTGGTGATGGACAGGGGAGTAGTCACTCCCCTTTCCTTTGTCCAGTTTCGTGTCAGAGCAGGGACCAGGGGGCACTGAATCAGTGTAGACTGGATTATGCAAGGAAGGCACCGTCTGTGCCCTTCATAGCATTTTTGGAGGCTCTGGGAGGCTACCCCTCCCATGCCTGTAACACCTATTTCCAAGGGGAGGGGGTGTAACATCCATCTCCCAAAGGAAATCCTTTGTTCTGCCATCCTGGGCTTGAGCTGCTGAAGCAACAGGAGGGCAAAAACCTGTCTGTGAGGTGGTAGCAGCTGGAAAAACTCAGAAGGCTGTAATGGCACTACTGGGGGTCTTCTAAGGAGCACCCATAGTGCATGGAATCATACAACCAATGCTTGCAAAAGCCTTGGGGTATGATTCCAACATGTTTGATACCAAACGTGCCCATATTCATGGTTACCATTGTGAAGCTGTACATAGGTAGTGACCTATGTATAGTGCATGTGTAAAATGGCAGTCACTAAAGGGGTGCATTAATGAGGGAAAAGGGCGCTCAAGGACAAAAAGGCCACAATATAACTATAAGGTGCCCTCACAAGGGACCACACCCATCCCTCGAAACGTTTACCAAGTAAACCAAAACAATAAACACCTACGTGAGGCACTCAAACAATTTGCAATAAAAGAATACATGCACAATATTACAATGAAGTAATCCACAGTCAAAATGAGCATCCAAAAATCAGTCCTTAATATGTAGTCAAAATTGTCTTCATTTATTGAAGAAAAATTCTCCAGAAGCTGGAATCCCACCAAGTCCGTTCACCGAAGATTCGCACAGTATTTTGAGACAAAACCAAGCCAACACATGTTTCATCACGGGAAAATAACCCCAACGACTTCTTCAGGGCTGAACAAATCACTTGAGTGGAGAAACAAAATACTTGAATAATGAAATGGGTGGTAAATACCCATAGTTACTGAATAACACAAAACACAGAAATCACAAGAAAAGGAAAGTAAAGTAACAGTCAAACACATTCCTGAACGCCACAAACAGGAAAAACTAACATGAAAAAAGCTCCCCAACACGAGCTACACCAACAAAAGTGCAAAAAATGAGAGGATATTTCCAAAGAACCCTGTCCTACTACAAAGAACACTGAAATCATGTGGAACACCATGCAATAGAAATCGTGACCCCACCAAATGAAATCGAACCCAGTCAGCTCACATTATCCCATTGAAGATTAAAAGTGCGAAGTACTGGTGAAACCGTATAGATGAAAATAGTCAAGAAGCCATGCAGGAAACCACATGATAAAAACCATGATCACACCAAATGTGATTAAATCCACACTGATCAAGTTACCTCATTGAAGAAAAAAGTATAAAACACTTGTGAAGCAATATTCATTATATAATCTTCCACAATTATCTGTAATTGACCAACCGACAAGGCCCGGGTCTAGCTAAATAATAAACACACATGTGTAAATAATGGCATCAACTAACATCAGAAATATTCAAACCTCAAAAAAATCCACCACACCTTCATCACAAATAGATAAATAATCAGTAATATTTTATTGAAAATCCTTGTAAATGATACAAATATCCGTACATAAATCCCGAAGTTCCAGAAAGTGCCACAAGTCTTGACCCAGATAAACTGTAAAAATAAATAGCCCCAAACAGTTCAAATTCTACAAACAAACACCAGGGCTTGCAGTCATGAGCATCAATAAATCAAGAAACCGCTCGTTATTTACATGACCTCAACTTACCCTTATCGAAAAAACCCTTACAGGCGTCTCGGATCCACACGCCAAACCAGCCGCGAGTACGCTAGCCATGGTAACTGAATGCGGAAGCCCCTATGAATACTGTGAGCAACATGAAAACAAAGAAGAGACTAAAGTCATGAACATAGAAGTAGGAGCATCAACCTCACATTTTACTGTGGCTCCTGCTACCATAACAAACAGGCTGCGAGTAAGTAAGACTCGAGCATATAAAAACATAACTCCCGTTTAAATAACAATTCAGTCACACAAAAGGCCCAATAATAACAGTAAATTCCAACAAATAAAGGGGGGAGAAAACAATAGTAAAACAATAATAGAGAAGCAGAAAGGGAGAAAAAAGAGAAAATAAGTCAGATCAAAAACGTCATAGATAGATGTAAATTAAAAGAATAGCTAAATAAAATAAAAATATAATAAATAAATGACCACAGTAATTTTAAGATCCCAACACCCCATGAGTAGTAAAATTTATATATAACTCTGCTAGAGAATTTTGGTTGTCACCTCAAGTGTTACAAGCATGGGTTGGGTCCAAGTTTGTAGTACAGGACAAGTCATACAACACAAAAAATATGTACAAATATTGTTCATAAATAACTCCTCAAGTGTTAGAAGCAAGGGTTGAATCTAAGTCAGTAATATAAGGCAAATCATACAACACAACAAATATGTACAAATATTATTTAAAATGGCGTCCTCGCACTCATGAAGTCCAGGAAAATGGTCGTGGATGACGTGGGGGTCCCTCTGCTAGTGCAGGGATGCCCTTACACACAGGTACTCTGCATCCAGCCTTCAGGGTTGGAAGGCCTGGTATATGTGTGACTTATAAGTGACCTGGTGCTGTCTAAATGTCTGTGAAAGAGTGCATACACCATTTCATACAGGCTGCAATGGCAGTCCTGTAGAAGCCTTTGCATGGGCTCCCTATAGGTGCAAAAAGAAATGCTGCAGCCCATAGGGATCCCCTGGAACCCCAATGCCTTGGGTACCTAGGTACCATATACTAGAGGCTTATAAAGGGTGACAAGTAAGCCAATTTGTGATGAAATACTGGGTTACCAGTATGCAGTGACAACATTTAGAGGAGAGGCAGCATAGGCGCTGGGGTCCTGGTTAGCAGGATCCCAGTAACACAGTCAAACTCACTGACATCAGGCAGAAATTGGGGGTAACATGCCAAAAAGAGGGTACTTTCCTACAATGCCCGCTTGGCACAGGCATAATGTAGCGCAAGGGATTACTTAGGTGGTCATTATGACATTGGCGGTCAGGTGACCGCCATGCTGGTGATGGCGGTAGTACCGCACCAGGCCAGCGGTAATGACCATGGTGGTGAGCCCTCCCATAGACAGCCAATGTACCACCCCAACCGCCAGTGCGGTGCAACCAGTGAACACGGCGGTAGCAATCTCCAGGCAGGTGTAAGACAAGGATCCACCCACCATATTATGACATAGCACACCACCAGAATTTTCAGGCGGTAGCAACGCCACCAAAAGCCTGACGGAAGCACATCATATACAAGGAGACACTCACCTCCAGGGACACAGAGGAGTCAGCGGCCGCCATGGAACCAGAACTGAAAGTCTTGCCAATGCTGTACCAGGCCATGGCCATCCTGGAGCACCATCGCCCATGAAGATAACAATGGTGAGTTCAGCCGTCTAGCAGACAAGGGATGGAAGGGAGAGTGACACACACACCTGCACAACACACACTATACACACACACCACACACCCAGATCTACCTGCAGAGCAAATCGACAGTAACAGGACCCAGGAGCAAAGAAAACCAGGACACATACCTCTGTCCCAACCACAGTAATCCAATAGGACGAAGAGCCCAAATCCCCCAAAAATACAGTAATGCATATTTACATGCAGGGCCATTGACCAGTCCAAAGTCTGAAAATGCCCACAGGGCAAAGTCCAAGGCCCAGCTTGACTCCTGACAACATCCGGACTCCACTGTGCAGGGGCATCATGTTGGAAATAGGGCGGCACCTCAGGGGCAGGGGGCTTGGAGTGTGGGACGGCTTCTTTTTGGGAGGGCGGTCCTTAGGTTTGGGTTCGGGAGGGCGTGGCTCCTTACCCTTCTGTTTTGGGGGCGGAGGCGTGGGCTTGGGGTGGGGGGCCGGAGTGCCACTCATGTGCCCCTTAGTGGCAGCTGAAGTCTTAGGGGTGGAACAGGGCTAGATTTGGTGCTGGAAGTACTGGGTTGGGGGGTGGAACTTTTCTCTTACGGGCAGGATGGGGGGAGGGGGAGGCAAGAGGTCAAGACGGGAAAGGAAAAGCTTCTTAGGACCAGTGGGGCAGGCTGTGGGAGGAGGTATGGGAGTGGAGGTAGAGCGAGTGGTTGTAGGAGGAAGAGGTGTGCTGGACTTGGGTGCAGGTGCATGGACAGTGTTCGTATGTGAGGTGGATGGCTGTTGGCGGTCTGAGTACGAGTGTTTGTGTGTCTTTAGAGTGGGGGCAGACAGGGTGGGCGAGGTAAAACAGGACATGTGGATGGATGTGGTGGTGTCTGCAAGTGAGGTGGGTGTGTTGCATGAGGTGGTGATGGTGGTGACTGCACATGTGGTGTGTGGGGTGCATGTGTGCAAGTCTGAAGTTGTGATGACAGTGGGCAAGTTAGGTGGTAGGTTCTGGGACTGTTGATGCTGTGCATGCAGGTGTGAGTGCTGATGTGACTGTGAGGGAGGAGGAGGAGGGGGAAACAGTGGAGGTAGTGGATGATGTGTGTGCATCTGTGTGTTGGCTGTGTGAGAGCTTGAGGGCTGAAGTGTGCTGCCTCTATTTGTCTGTGCAAGGCTTGTCTGTTGTTTTGGGTGCATGCTTGTCAGAATGTATGCGTGGGATGGGTTTAGGGAGAGCTTACTGGGACTGGGAAGTGGTAATTGGAGGGGGAACGGAAGGACCAGGGACACTGGCAGCCATCAGAAAGGAGGCCAGAGCCTGAAACGATCTCTGTAGGGCCGCTAAGCCATCATTAATGCCCTCCAGTAAGGCATTGCTGCATCTAGGATGCCAGCTCCTGGACGGAATTCATTATGGTTGACTGCCCTACAGAGATGGATCTCACGAGGTAAATAGCCTTCTCACTGAGGGCAGCAGGGCTGACTGGGACAAGGGCCTGAGGTGCCTGGGGAGAAGGAGACCCCCACTCTCTTGGGTGAGCAGGCACAGGCAAATCGTGGGGGGCTACTGAAAGGGTGGTGCGGGTACAGGGGTGGTAGAAGATCCTGCAACTGGGGTGGTCCCTGAGGGGTCCGCCACCACCAGGAAGCTCCCATCAGAGGAGAAATCAGCCAGTGTATCAGCTCCTGTCCCCCCCATGGTGCTGCGATCTCCCTTTGTCCCACTGATCCTCTCGGCGTCGGTGGACTCTGCCTCCTGGATCCCATGGGCTACAGCTCCCGCACTTGCCAGTGCCCCTGCTCCTAAAGAGAGGGGGGAGAAAGAAAGGGAGCACACGGTCAATCACAGCACCAACAGCACAGATGGCATACACATCACTATCACTCACTGAGACTAAAAATGGGCAGTATGGACCACACTGGCATACCATTGGCTAGGTACTACAGCAGGTTGGAGCTAAGCACTGCCATCTGCACATCAACTGGGACCAACTAATTCCTGTCTGACATGGAAAGCCACCTACCTAGCTATCAAAAATATGCATTACACCCAAAATACCTAAGCTGGACCACGCAGCAATGTCTAAACTGGCATATTGGGGCATCCACTGACAAGAACCCTGCACCCAAATCCCCTGCCAGGCAACAAATGATGGTTGTCCCACACACTCTACGTACCCCCTTGTGGCCGCTGTGATGCCCTCCAGCTCCCATCTAGCTCTGGGTAGGTCACCGCCATTATGCAGGCTTTTAGGGGGGTCAGGCTCCAACAGGCACCCTTCCCTCATTGGGAGGTCATCCCCATCCTGGCATCCCCAGTCTTACAGGCCCAGTGTCTCAGGTCATCCACCATTTCCTGCAGTGGGTGCCCATGATACACTCACCTGTTGGTCTGGAGGTCCATACAACTGCCCATGCAGGGGTAGGACCCCATCCACGAGCCTCTCCACCTCCCCTGACATGAAGGCAGGGGCCCTTTCCCCTGTAGCACGGGCCATGGCAGGTACCAGACTCAGGTCACAGCATCACACGCAGTGGAGATGTAGCCCTGTGGAAAGTCAGGAATCAAGTGAAGGGAAGAAAATGGCGGTCACGTCCGCGGGGGGTGAACACCGTCACCACCGGCGTTGATCATCATTGATTCCTGGACTCCATAGAGCCCCATGTTATCCAATGAGGAATTGCACAGCGGTGCAGACCACCTCCAGCCATGATGCCTAACTCTGGCCGAGTGAGGTCACTTCCGCCTGTTCCTCCATACAGGACTGGCGGTTGCCATTGTCTATTGCTAGTACACATGTATTGATTTAAATGTGTTTCATTGGTGTCAACTGTACACACCTAGACAAATTCAGTGTCCAACATACAAGCATGCTCTGTGCATACTGATGTTGTGTGTCCATAGTGCCTGTTGTCACTCCCTTCTTACTTTTGGTTCACTTAGGTACCAATCACTGTGGAGGAATAGGAGGAGGAGGCAAGCACCCATGTACAGACCTCTTGTGGACTGGCTACAGTGGGGGACCGGCACATCAAACTCACCTATCATCTGGAAAGAGCCACAATCACAGAGCTGTGTGTTCAATTGGAGCCTGATGTGCTACCTTTTATTGGTGGCACCACAGTAATACCCCCTCTGGTGCAGGTACTATCAGGGAACCATTTCCTGGCAACTGGCTCTTTCCAGGTGACAGTGGGCTTGGCTACAGGAATGTCTCAGCCAATGTTCTCTATTGCGCTTGCAAGGGTTTTGGCTGCCTTGCTCAAACACATGTACAGATACATTGCATTCCCCCAAGTATATGAGTTGCCCACTGTGAAGGTTGGATTCCATGCAATGGGACACATACCACATGTGATTGGGCCATTGACAGGACCCATATTGCTTTAGTCCCCCCCAAGGCCAATAAACAGGTGTGCAGGAATAGAAAGAGATTCCACACACTCAATGCCCACATGGTGTGCCTTGCTGGCCAGTACATCTCCCACGTCACTGCCAAGTAGCCTGGGTCGGTGCATGAGGTCTTAGTCCTGAGGAATAACAGTGTCCCACAGCTGATGGCACAACTCCAGAGGCACAGAGGTTGGCTTATAGGTGAGCCTGAGTCCCCACCCACGTATGTCAGTGTATACCTTTAGGAGTCATACCCCATGCCATTGTGCAAGGCTATTGTGTGTCCCTCACTTCTCCCAGGTGACTCCAGCTACCCAAAACTATCCTGGCTCCTGATTAGGAATCAGAGAACAGGTGCTGAGAATAGGTACAATGATGCTCATAGGCGTACCAGAAGGATTGTTGAAAGGACCTTCGGTCTCCTGAAAGCCAGGTTCAGGTGCCTCCATCTGACAGGTGGATCCCTATGTTACTCCCCTGAGAAGGTCTGCAAGATTGTTGTTGTGTGCTGCATGTTGCACAATTTGGCCCTCAGAGGCCATGCGCCCTATCTGCAGGAGGAGGGTGGTAACAATGCACCTGTTGCAGCAGTGGACAGTGAGGACAGTGAGGAGGAGGAAGAGGAGGAGAATGTGGACAACAGGGCACATCTAATACAGCAGTACTTCCAATGACACACAGGTAAGACTGTTGAACTAAACATTTCTCCATTTGAGTGTTGTGTTGTGTGGCTGTAGCATAATGCCAGTCACTACCTTTGCATCCCAACTGACTGCCACCTATGCATTCCCTTATTGCAGATGTTGGTGTGGTTACAACAGTATAATGCTGTGATGTGTACAGACTGCTGAGACACATATGTAGAATGAATCAACATATTACAGGACATTTGCACAGGACCATGCAGTTCAATACAGTTCTATACATTGTACATTTCATTCAGATAAAGCACTATTACTCAAGTTGTGTTCAAGGGTATTTATTCATGAATCCGGTATACAATGCAAAGTGCTATAGAGTGGGGTGACGGTTGGGAAAAGTCCAGTGTAGTGGGCCAGTCTGTTTGTAGCACAGGTCCAGTGTCCAAGGGGTCATAGGAAGGGGAGCAATGGCAGTTCAAAGTGGACATGGTAACACAGTGGAACACAAAGGGGACATTCTGAAGGGGCTCATTTCCTGGCAGTGGTCTTAGCAACTGTCTCTGGTGTCTGTCTCGATCGCAGGGAACGTTTGCAGGGTGGTTCACCTTCTGCAGGGGGAGGGGTGTTGGTGGCCTGTGGTTCCTGTGGCAGGGCCTCCTGTCTACTAGCTGCAGCAGATGTTGATGGCTGCTGAGTGGAGTGGCCAGTGGAAGTGGCCCATGGGTTTGCTCTGTTCTGCATGGTGTTGGCCATGTCATCCAGCACTCCTACAATGGAGGCCATGTTGGCATTTAGGCCCTGCAACTGCTGCATTACCTCCGGGTGGTGTACCCTCTGTAGCCGCTGTTTCTCATGCATGGTATTGATCATCTGACCCATCCTGCCCTGGACATGTGCAAGTGCCTCCTGGGCAGTTGGTTCCCTGGTCCTGTCCTTCCCCTGGTGTGCAGATGTCCTCTGACTGTCCTTGGCCCCCTGTGCCTGTGTCCCCTGAACAGTCTGCCCACTCCCACTGACACCAGGACCATCACTGTCTTGCCTGTGTGGTGTGGACTAGGGTCCCTGTACAGGTGGGTACACTACTGATTGACATGTCCTGGGGACAGAGGTATGGGGGCATTGGCTAGCTGCTGTGGTGTTAGATTCTGAGGGGGTGCTCTGTGGTGGACTGGCTGTGGGATGGGGTAGCCAACTGACCGGGGTCCCTGATGGGCCCAGGGAGTTCATCCGGATCCAGGGCTCCTGAGTTGCTGTCATCACTGAGGACATCTTCTGGTGGAGGACTGGGTAGCCGTGGCAGCTCTTTGCCGCTGATATTGGCTGAGGCACCTCTGGGGTCGTAACTGGCATATTATGGTACATGTCTGTGACATATTCCGCATTCCTAGCTTTTCCAATGACAAAGCTGTTGTCCTCCCACCTATGGTAGTGTGTGGTGATGGACTGTGGGATTGTTAGTTCTCCATGCTGTGCATGCATTGGTGGTGCGTGTGCATGCAGAGCTGGAATGGATGTTCATGCAGGGGGTGCGGCATGCAGGGGTTGCCATTTAGGTTTGGTAATTGGGGTGGTGCACTGTGTGTGATGGAGTGGGGTGATGGGAGTCAGGGTGAGGGGTCGTGGTGGTATGCAGGTATGGGGGGAGATAGGAAGTAAATGCTGACTCACCAGTATCCAGTCCTCCGGCTACTCCAGTGAGTCCCTCAGGATGCAGTATTGCCAAGACTTGCTCCTCCCATGCTGCCAGCTGTGGGGGAGGAGGTGGGGGTCCACTGCCAGTCCTCCTGATGGCAAGCTGATGCCTTGCTGCAATAGAACGCACCTTCCCCAGTATGTCTTCCCTTGTGCGTGGATGTTGTCCCACAGCGTTCACCCGGTCCACGATTCTACACCATAGCTCCATCTTCCTTGCAATGGAGACGTGCTGTACCTGTGCTCCAAATACTCTGCTGTGGTGATTTGTAGGTCATTATTTTGAGGGTGTTGTTTTGGTGGCATAATGGTATGGGTGGTAGTACTGACAGTTTATCATGTTCAGTGGGTCTGGCGGATTTGTGGTTGTGGCTTTTTTCTGTTGGTTTTGTGTATGTGTTATAGTCTGGCGGACATATGTTCACCTTCAGTGCAGTATGTTGGCAGCAGTCACCGCAGCAGTATTGGGAATTTACCGCCAATGTCATAATGAGGGCCAAAGTGGCTAAATGCTTGCATTGCTCCACTTTATATATTTGGTGTGGGGAAAAGACCTCCTCTTTGCTGCCTTAGCATCAAAATAAATGACGCTATGGCGGCGCAAGGAGGTGCAAGGGACTTGCAATATCCCCCTTAGTGTGTGGTCCATTTTTATGATTTTGTAGTTTGGTGGAACTAAGATAGCTAATATTTGCAATGAAAGAGTCATTTAGCAAGGTCTCTGTAAGGATCACTATGTCTATATCATGTCACATGATATGGCTGCCTATTTCAGTAGCATGTTTAGCCACTGAACTGAATTTGCTCCTGAGAAGTGTTTATGGCTATCGGCTGAATTTTACAAGTTGGTTCTGTGAGATGAGGGGATGTTGTTATGTAAGATTAAAGTAGGTCATCAATGTCCATCTCAGACAACTGATTTGTGGTCCTTTTATAGTATATGGTCGTATTTAATGAAGGAACAGAGGTCCATCTAGCAGTGTTTGGAGCTGTGTTTTTTTTGTTGTGGAGGAGGGTGATGTATGCAAGCTCCTAGTTTCCCAAGCTGAAGTTATATCAACAACCAACGTAATGGTAGCCATGATGTACCACAATTTATGTATTTTTTTTCTACTTTTGACTCTAGGTTTTTCACACGTTTGCCAGGGAGGAGTAGGATTGCTTATGGTGCTGGGAAGGGGTGAGCTCTTATGTCTGTGTGTATGATTTTTGCCTGAGATATTGCATGTTTGGTTTGGGGAGTTTTGCGAGCAGGAGTTCTGCTCATAGTCAGTGGGAGGAGGTCTTGATGAGGCACTTGCCTGCATGTCAGAATTCAATGAAGGGTCATTTATTGCCATCTGGTTGGTGTTCTTTCAGGTGTTGATTTAGGTTTGGTATGTTTGTTTCTCCTATGGGAGTGCATTAGTTTTTCGTGCTGGGAGAGGGTGAGCCTCCTCGAGGATTAGGGTGTGTCATTTTGTGTCATCTGTGTGTTATGTCCCTGGATTAGTGATATCCTGTAGTTGAATGTATTGGGTGTGTCATTTGATGTCAGTTGTGTGCTATTTCTCTGGATTGGTGATATAATGTGGTTGAATGTTTTGAAATATGTTTTGGGGATGGGTGCTCATGTTTTCCTCGGTGGGATGTTGACCATTTGGCATGGCGTGGTCTGGAGAGATTATAGAGAAGGAGTGTTTTTTATCGTATTTCAGAAACTGGAGTTTTTTGTTGATGAGTCGTTACCTGCTGCTCTTGTTGCATGAATGTCTTAAGTTTGAGGAATGTTCGGTTGAATATCTCCAGGTTAAGATCTGATGCTTGTTCAAGGATATTCTCATTTATATAGGTTGTGATGATTACCTCTGCTCTGAAAATTGATGATGGTGAGATAGATAGTTTAATG
Organism: Pleurodeles waltl; assembly: GCF_031143425.1. Taxonomy (NCBI): domain Eukaryota; kingdom Metazoa; phylum Chordata; class Amphibia; order Caudata; family Salamandridae; genus Pleurodeles; species Pleurodeles waltl. Next base: position 1,091,468,543 of record NC_090444.1, on the reverse strand, counting down.
CCATGAGGGAGCTCCCTAGTTGTAGTTAAATTCAGTAGGCCATTCAATACCATATGTTCCAAAAGGAATCATTTGAAAAGACTGAATGGGCAGGGGAGCAAAGTACTGCAAATCCTGCTTTTATAAAATATGCAAAAATATCTAGTTTTATTTATTACATTCATCAAATGAAGTGCATGCAGGACTAAATGGAAGCACAGTGAATTAAAATGCCACTCATCTCAGGCTGGTCAAAGTTTTTGATGCTGATATTTGTGAATGGGCATCTGAAAGTAAGTGTATGGAAAAGTCCAAAGTCCAGATCTGCAACAAAGTTTTGAGGTGGAAATAAAGGCATTATGGATTGAAGGGTATGTCCTCCATTATACCACTGTAAGAAGTTGGTTTTTGGGTTGCCAGAGGTATGCACCCTGAGTAAGAAGGTCCCAATAATCCTAGTCTGGGCAAGCCACAAACACACCCTCAATTAACCTGTGCTCATAATCTGGTAGCTTTGCACAGAGTAGGCGGGCTTAACTTAAGAGACATTGGCCCTCATTACAACCTGGCGGTAAATCCCACTTACCGCCGTGCAGAAGACTGCCAACACATTGCTGTGGTGGAGGAATACTGCTACAGCTATTACGACCCACAGCTCGGAATCCGCCAAAATCCAGACACCCACACAAGTCCGCCACACCAAAGGTCAGTGATAAACTAGCAATAACAAAACCTCCACCGTCATGCCAACAGGAATATGCCCACACTATTACGACACACGAATCCATGCGGTGGTCTTTCAACCGCGATATTCCGTGCTCAAAATACATACTCATTTACAAAACACAACAACATTGGACAATTCGAAATACACACACCTGATGTACATACACACACAACTCCCACACACCCAATCCAATATAAAACACACACCCACAAACCCTTATGACCAGAATTGCGATAGAAGGCCAGAGAGAGACACCACCAGAAACAGCAATAGCATCCACAGGCACACAACATCATCACTCACACAACATCCACGTGCCTCAGGCAACACACACAAACACATCCCCTCACACATCACAACCGACACCACCACACACATCACCCACACCACATCATGGCACCTCAACGACACCCCAGGTTTTCTGAGGAGGAGCTCAGGTTCATGGTGGAGGAAGTCGTCCAGGTAGAGCCACAGCTATTTGGATCACAGGTGCAGCACACCTCCATTGCTAAGAAGATGGAGCTATGGCGCAGAATCGTCGACCGGGTCAACACAGTGGGACAGCACCCCAGAACACGGGATGACATTAGGAAGAGGTGGAACGACCTACGGTGGAAGGTGCGTTCCGTGGTCTCAAGACACCAGATTGCAGTACAGAGGTCTGGCGGTGGACCCCCACCTCCTCCCCCACAACTAACAACATGGGAGGAGCAAGTTTTGGCAATACTCCATCCTGAGGGCCTCACAGGAGTAGCAGCGGGAAGGAACTCTGGTAAGGCAACTCTTAACTATAATATCCCCCACCCTACCTGCATGCCAACACATAACCCCACCCTCACCCCATCACTCCAACACCTCACATATGTCCCACTATCACAACCCACACATCCCAACACCAAGCCCTGCATTCAACACCAAAGCATGGACACCAATCACCAAAGCATGTCCACAACAGATACCCACACAGACCCCAAACCAAATAACACACAAGGACCTAGACAAGAATGCAAGCACTGGAGTACAGAGTCATTCACCCATTGCACACAATGGCACACACAGATGCAATAATCATGCCTTTACACCCCTGCAGGACCCCTACTCAACGTCACCGGACAGGAGGTTCCAGACATGTCCAGTCTCCCCACAGAAGATGCCCACAGTGATGAAAGCAGCTCTGCACAACTGGATCAAGATGACCAGCCCGGCCCATCTGGGACCTCGGGACAGTCGGTTCCCCAGGTACAGTCCAATATCACCACAGAGCCTCCCCCCTTAGGAAACACCCGCACAGCACCCACCCAGCGGGCCCCTCCCTCTGTCTCCAGGACACGTCAAGCAGCAGTGTGTCCACCACTACAGGGAACACAGGCAAACCCACCACCCCAAGAAAATCAGGGACCTTGGGGCAGTGGGCACACGGTTTGGGGGACAGAGGAACAGGAAAACAGAGGGACTGGGAGGACTGCTGTGCGACAGGGGGAGAACAGGTCCAGGGAACCCACTCTCCACGAGGCCCTATCCAACATCATGGGAGCGTACCATCATTCCCAGGAGACGATGGCAACGGTACTAGCCAGCTTTCAGGAAACCCAGCGGCTGCAGGAGGAACACTATCTGGGGATCAGGGAGGAACTCAAGTCCATCAACACGACCTTGGTCACCATTGTAGGGGTGCTGCAGGACCTTGTGAACACCAGGAGGGACACTGTGACACAACAAGGGGCCCCTGACACTAGCCTGGATGATGAACAGTCCGCCACCTCCACCGGCGCTAGTGGACAGGAGGCACCGCCACAGGACCACGACACCAGCACCCCACCCCCTGCAGATGGAGAGCCACCCCGCAAACGGTCCCTGAGATCCAGGAACAAGACAGAGAACATTGCCAAGACCCCCGCCAGGAAATAAGCCCCCCCTGAATGTTATCCTTCTGTCCCACTTTGTCACCCTGTCCATCCTTCAACTGCCCTTGCTCCACTTCCTATGCCCCTTTGGGCAAGGCACCTGTGAAACAAATAGACTGGACTCTGCCATGGACATTCCTCCACCATCACCCCGGACCATTTTACAACCCCCTCCACTTATTTGCACAAAAATAAACGCACATCAATCACAAAACATACTGGAGTCAGTCTGTGCTTTCACAAATTGTAATTGCAATAACTATGGAGGTTAGCAATGTCAATTTAAATGTCAACATACCGATGTAACACAGCTCTAGTCCATGAGGAAATATAGCAGAGGTCACAAAGTTGGACCCACATCTGTTAAATGGAAAGGCAAAGTGACAAGTCAGGGTCCATACACTGGGTGAAAATGACAGACTAATGATAGGTCAAACAATAGTATGAGATGTGGGAGGCAGTGATATCTTCTTACCTGTGTCTCACTGGAAGTATTGCTGGATAACGTTGTTTCTGTTGTCCATATCCTATTCTTCTGCCTCCTCTTTTTCACTGTCCACAGGCTCCACAGCTGCCACAAGACCTCCAGCTGGACCATACTCCTGCAGAAAAGGCACCTGTTGTCGCAAAGCCAGGTTGTGCAGCATACAGCAGGCCACGATGATCTGGCACACCTTCTTTGGTGAGTATTAGAGACACCGGAACCTGGCCTTCAGGAGGCCAAAGGTTCTTTCTATAATCCTCCTAGTTCGCCCATGTGCCTCATTGTAGCATTCCTCTGCCCTTGTCCTGGGATTTCTCACTGGGGTCAGTAGCCATGACATGTTTGGGTAACCAGACTCAGCTGATAATATTGAGGGACAACTGTTAGACACACACTAACCCGTAGGGACAACCCTATACCCAGACACCTATTCACAGGGTATAGGGTCCTTGTCCTCACCTATTAGCCACTCACGGTGCCTCTGGAGTTGCCCCATCACATAAGGGATGCTGCTATTCCTGAGAATGTAAGCATCATGCACTGAGCCAAGAAACTTGGCATTCACATGGGAGATGTACTGGTCGGCCAAACACACCATCTGCACATTGATCGAATGTTAGCTCTTCCAGTTTCTGTACACCTGTTCACTCCTGCGGGGGGTACCAAGGCCACATGTGTCCCATCAATGGCACCTATGATGTTTGGGATATGTCCCAGGGCACTGTAGGCAAATCTTCCACCTTAGGGAAAACGATGTAGCTGCGCATGTGTTTCAGCAGGGCAGACAACACTCTAGACAACACGTTAGAGAACACTGGCTGGGACATCCCTGATGCAATGGCCACTGTTGTTTGAAAAGGGCCCACTTGCCAGGAAACGGGGTACTGACAGGACCTGCACTAGAGGGGAGGGTCCCTGTGGGATGGCGGATAGCTGAAATCAGGTCTGGCTCCAACTGGGCACACCGTTCATGTATTGTTGCACGATCAAGTCTGTAGGTGACTATTACGTGTCTCTCTTCCATTGTCGACAGGTCCACCAGCGGTCTCTACACCAGAGGATGCCGCCATCTCATCACCTGCCCCAGCGGATGTGCCCTATGGACGAGAACAGCGAGCAGAGAGTCAGCCAACACTGAGGTATTGCAAAATGTAATTTGCACACATTTATTGATCCGCAATGTGCCTGTTACTGTGTGTATGCAATGCCTAGATAGGTGTGACGCAGATATTATTAATGCCATGTGGCACCCTGAAACGGTGGCTTCCTGACCTGTAAGTTGGGACAAGGGGATATGAGGTAACTGCGCTGGCGTTCAACACCGTCGCAGTAGGCGGTCGAAGACCGCTGCGCAATCCTGCATTGGTTAACATTGGGCCCTATGGGTCCCAGGAGCCAATGACGATGTACGCCGGCGGTGACGGTCTGTTCACTCAATTGATACCTGACCTTCGACAGGAGAGGACCTACACTGCAAGTGCTACTGTGACCTGGGTCTGGAAGCGACGATGGCTCATGTGTCTGGGGAAAGGGCCCCCGCCTTCACTTCGGAGGAGTTGGGTTGGAGAAGTTAGTGGATGGGGTCCTCTCCCAGTACACGGTACTCTATGACGGTCCTCCAGACAAACAGGTGAGTACACTGTGAGCATGCTGCATGGGCAATGCCTGTTTGGAGTGGTGTGGATGGAAGATACATGGGGGGGTGACTGAGGCCTGCATGAGCGGACGGTGAGTGCATTTGCGTCAGGGTAAGGGTGGGAACGTGGGCCAATGAGTATGACGGTCCGGACGGGTAAAGATTATCCTTTTCCCCAGTACTATTCCTCTAGGTCAGCGCCCACCAGAAGAAGGATATTTGGTCCACCACAGACGGAGCACCCACTGCTGGAAAAGATGGGAGGACATTCGCCGCTGGAGCAAGAAGATGGCGGAGGCCAATCTGGGGGTGGCCTTCGAACGTGAGAGTGGTACCCGTCACACCATGACCCCCCTGATGTTCCGGATCCTGGAGGTGGCATATCCAGAGTTGGATGGGCGCTTGAGGTCATCACAGCAGCCACAAGGGGGTGAGTACAGTTACAATCATCTGACTCTGCGCGCGTTACGAGGTGTCTGGGTAGGGGAGGTGGCCAGTGGGATCCCCTAGGCCAGGGCGAGCTTGGTAGGCAAGGTCCCTTGTGAGGCTGGCTCAGTGGCACCCCAACCCCACTAGTGGTTAGTGCCATCCACACCTAGTCAGGCTCTTGTGACTTCCATGTGTGCAGCAAGCGGGCATAGGGCTTGTACCACATGGCCCTGTGAATACTCTAGGAACTATAAGTGCATGGCTTAGTGCAGAGGTCTGCTGTGTCTGTAGTGTCCGCCAACGGTAGTGGTGTTGCATGCACTGAACATGTCTTTCTTCTGTCTCCCCTCCCTTTTTGTGGTCTTCCTGTTCCTGTGTGCAATAGCATTATCAGACGGAGGAGCAGTGGCACCGGAGCAGGAGGGAGCTGCATCCCACTTGGCCCTGGAGGGCAAAACAACGGAGTCTGAAGCCACCAGTGGGACGGAGGGCAAGGGGAGCTCCATGGTTGGGACAGGAGGTGACACAAGTGACAGCGACTCCTCCTGATGGGAGCTCCCCTGCGGTGGCGGGCCACTCTGTGCCCCCCGCATCAACAGGTACAGCCGCCACCCCCCTACCAGCACCGTCCTCCCAGCAGCCCCTCAGTGTGTGTCCCGTGCTCACTCACCCAGGAGGGTGGGCATCTCCTTCGCCCCAGACACCTCAGGCCCTGCCCCAGTCAGCCCTGCTTCCCTCAGTAAAGAGGCTATTGACCTCCTGAGATCCCTCACTGTTGGGCATTCTGAATGCAATCCAGGGTGTTGAGAGGCATTTGCAACAAACAAATGCATACCTGGAGTGCATTCATTTTTGCCAGGCAGCCCAACAGAGAGCATTTCAGGCTCTGGCCTCAGCACTGATGGCAGCCATTGTCCCTGCTTCCAGCCTCCCCCCTCCAACTTCCTCCACCCAGACCCAAACCCCTGTACCTCAGGCTATCCCAAGCACACCATCAGACCAGCATGCACACACCTCAAGACACAAGGGTGGCTCAGGCAAACATAAGCACTACACATCCCACAGGCACTCACACAAGCACCATACCAATGCAGACATACCAACATCCACTGCCTCCACTGTGTCCCCCTCCTCCACGTATCCCTCCTCCCTCCCAGTCTCGTCTCCACTCACACCTGCATGCACTACATCTTCAGCTACTACCTCCATCACCAGCACGCCCATCACCACACACCGCTCACGTGCACTCACCACCCCCACTACCATTCACACATTCCCTGTGTCCTCTACCAGTGTGTCTGTGAGCCCTCCTACCAAACTACACAAACGCAGGCACACACCCATCCAACAGCCATCTGCCTCACAACATCCTCCAGCCCATGCACCTTCACTCAAATTCAACATATGTACACCTCCTACAACAACTACCTCTTCCTCCACTCCCAAACCCCCTCCATGTTCCCGTCCCAGTGTGTCTAAAAAACATTTCCTGGCTAATATTGACCTCTTCCCTAAACCTCCCCCCCGTTCGTCCCCTAGGGCCAGGCTTTCCAGGTCCCAACCCAGCACCTCAGTCACCACATCCCCAGGCAGTGGTGCCAGCAACTGCGAGCTATTGGAGTGCGCCAAGCATCAGGGCTGCCAGTGTGCCACAGAGTGAGGGCAAGGACATTCCGCCACCTACAAAACTAATACATTTGCCCACATCCCGGAGGGAGAAGCAGGAAACACCGCCACCAAGGGCTCAGGGAAAACAAAAGGCGATAGTGGCAAGACAGCTGTGCCACCATCCAGGGTGTCAAAGGGCCAGAAACTAAAGGGCAGGTCAGCACAGGGCATGGTAGCACCGACTGAGGGACCAGTGTCACACCTTCTGTCCACGTCGACGCCAACCTGTACGGCGGAGAAGACCGCCACCTGCACCGCCACAGAGCCCGCCACCAGCACTGCCGTCACAGAGCCCGCAGCCAGCACCACTGTCATTGAGCCCACCACCAGCACCGCCGCCACAGAGTCCGCAGCCAGCACCGCCGCTACAGAGCCTGCCGCCAGCACCACTGTCATTAAGCGCACCACAAATACCGCCGCCACAGAGTCCGCCGCCAGCACCACTGTCATTGAGCCCGCAGCCAGGACCGCCGCCACAGAGCCCGCAGCCTGCACCACTGTCATTGAGCCCACAGCCAGCACCACTGTCATTGAGCCCGCAGCCAGCACCACCGCCACAGAGCCCGCAGCCAGCACCGCCGCTAGAGAGCCAGCAGCCAGCACCGCTGCCACAGAGCCCGCAGCCATGACCGCCGCCACAGAGCCCACAGCCAGCACTGCTGCCACAGAGCCCACTGCCAGCACCGCCGCCACAGAGCCCGCCGCCAGCACCACTGTCATTGAGCCCCCCACCAGCACCGCTGACACAGAGCCTGCCGCCAGCACCACTGTCATTGAGCCCACCACCAGCAACGCCGCCACAGAGCCCACCGTCAGCACCACTGCCATTGAACCCGCAGACAGCACCACCGCCACAGAGCCCGCAGCCAGCTCCGCTGCCACAGAGCCCGCAGCCAGCACCGTTGCCACAGAGCTCTCCGCCAGAACCGCCACCACAGATCCCGCAGCCAGCACCACTGCCACAGAGCCCCGCAGCTAGCACCGCTGCCACAGAGCCCGCAGCCAGCACCGCCACCACAGAGCCTGCCACCAGCACCGCCGCAACTGACACCGCCGCAAACATCACCAGCGGCCCCGCGACATCCTGAGCCAGTGGCACCACCGCAGACATGGCTGCCATTCCCAATGGTCATTCGTCTGATGAAGAAATCTGGGCACCAAGCCCCCTCCAGAACCAGTGGAGAGATACATCCACTACCTCTGTGCTTGGCAGGATGAAGCACTCTGGACACAATGCCCCCTCCGGAACCAGTGGAGAAACACATCCACTACCTCAGTCCTTGGCAGGATGAAGCACTCTGGGCACAAAGCCCCCTCCAGAACCAGTGGAGTATCACATCCACTACCTCAGTCCTTGGCAGGATGAAGCACTCTGGGCACAAAGCCCCCTCCAGAACCAGTGGAGTATCACATCCACTACTTCAGTCCTTTGCAGGATGAAGCACTCTGGGCACAAAGCCCCCTCCAGAACCAGTGGAGTATCACATCCACTACCTCAGTCCTTGGCAGGATGAAGCACTCTGGGCACCAAGCCCCCTCCAGAACCAGTGGAGAGATACATCCACTACCTAGGTCCTTGGCAGGATGAAGCACTCTGGGCACAAAGCCCCCTCCAGAACCAGTGGAGTATTACATCCACTACCTCAGTCCTTGGCAGGATGAAGCACTCTGGGCACAAAGCCCACTCCAGATACTGTGGCTTTGCACTCCCCAGGATAAAGCAGGGGGCAACCCACCCACTGAAAAGACTTGAGAGACTGTGGCTTTGCACCCCCCAGGATAAAGCAGTGGGCAACCCACCCACTGAAAAGACTTGAGAGACTGTGGCTTTGCACTCCCCAGGATAAAACAGTGGGAAACCAACCCACTGAAAAGACTTGAGAGACTGTGGCTTTGCACTCCCCAGGATACAGCAATGGGCATGAAGCCCCCTCGTGGAGCAGTGGTGTTGTGCGTTCATCAGGCTGAGGTGCCCGCACTCCCCCTTCCCCTGAGATGCCTGTTTATTTTCCATCTGATGCCCCTCCAGTGTTCTCTCCGTTTGGAGTCAGGTATCTGGTGTGGGCCTCGCCCATGAATTTTTGGCCCAGTGGTCCACGGACAATGATTGGTGCATTATCCAGACTTGTGTAGTTGGTGTACATAATTGTATATACCAGTGGTTCCCAACCTGTGGTCCGGGGACCCCTGGGGGTCCGCAAAACCTTCTTAGGGGGGCCGCGACTGCTATGAAAATAAAAAAATAGTAACAAATATTAAGAAATTAGGTCCCCAGCTTCCAATAATGACTCAGACGGGGGTCCCCGAATTCCATTGATGATTCAGTGGGGGTCCCTGGGTTCCACTAATGTTAAAGTGGGGGTCCACAGGAATCAAAAGGTTGGGAACCACTGCTATATACTGTATTTAGAGTTTTGAGTACTGGATTTTTATTGATTACTATCGTTCAAATCAATTCCTTTTGTGCTTGCATTTTTAAAGGAGAGGTGGGGAATATATGTAATGTTGCAGCATGTATTTGTGTGTATGGTGTTGTGGGTGAGGGTGGGGGTATTGCGTGTTGCGTGTGTGCATGTCACTCTCTTTTCCCTCCCCCCTCCCCTGTGTTGTAGGTGCAGTACTCACCGTGGTCATTGCCGCCGTCTCTGGAGCTCCTGATAGAGGAGCAGGAAGACCATCGCCGGCAGGATCTGCAGTTCTGGCTCTATGGCGTCCTGGTTCCTCGTGGGGTGTGGCGAGGTTACTGATTTCCATTTCTAAGTACTGTTTTTATTCGCATTGGTTCCGCCCTGGAAAAGGTGGCGGATTGGCATCTTGTGATAGGGTGGGCGGTACATTGACTTCCGCCTGTCTGTTGGCGGTTATAGTCGCGCTGTTTGTTTGTACTGCCGTGGCAGTCGAAGTGTTAAAGTGGCTGTCTATTTTGGCGGTTTCTGCCGTGGTCGTAATCCCATTTTTTTTCCACCGTCCTGTTGGTGGTATTACTGCCGCTTTAACATCGACCGCCAGGGTTGTAATGAGGACCTATGTGTAAAGCATTTTTTACCACACTGAGTTGGAAACATAGAACTTAATTTAATAAATAAAACAAGATCAAAATAACAAAAATCCAATAAGTAGAACTGAGTTATCAAGTTTTAAAGAATAAACTGTAGAAAAGGGCTTTGAAGCAAAATGCATCAACCGTGACAATCTGATCTCACAGGACCGGGACAAGATCAAAAATTTAGGCTAACCGTGATGGAGCGCTGACCAGCTACGGTGACCCATTTGTGCCCACTGAACCAAAGGACTTTAAAATCCTAGTGTAGAAGTGTTGCATTGGTTCCAAACCATGCTGTTGAGAAGATGCATTGAATTAGACCACGTAGCCAAGGGGATGCATTGAAGTTCCCAACGCAGTGGTTGTGATGCATTGCGATGCATTGTTTCCACCAGCCACTAGAATGTAGAGTGCTGTGATCATGGACATCATTTAGGGGTCACCAGTGATTGCAGCTACAACCCCAGTCTTGCCCCTGGCACTGCCTTTGTGATCCCTGACCTCAGAGGTAGAAACATCCATTCATTTAGACAGCTCGTCCTTAAATACGAGAGTTGAGGCTGCATTCTCTTTGTATTCTCTCAATGTTTATATTGAACTAATAGTGGATAATATATATATGTTAATATTGGAAAAGTGGAAAAGGCGATATCAGTGTGCACCATGATGCGTTCACATATAAAAATGAAATTACATCCCTGCTCTCGATTTCACCCGTCGCTAACACTTCGCTTTGATGACCCAGACTCAGAAGTACATGGCCAGGCAAGCTCAGAGACTTATGCCTGAGGTTACTGATTGACAGGTCACGAGTGGGGAAGCAAGTAGCCAGCAGACAAACACGCAAACAGGCTGTCACACAGATAGATGCAGCAACACCACAAAGGCCCTAGGAGATTGGCCCCAATAAAGCACATATGCCAGAGGGGTGGACGCATTCCAAAACACCACTAAGTTAGATGTTGCATGTAGTTAGGAACACTCAGCCAAACGGAACACAGCATGCACAGTAATACCCGTGATCATGCACCTCTGAGGCCGGACATCTGGACACTTTACCCACTGGCTTTGATTGTTTCTACGCAGGGTCGAGGCCCACCTTTTTATGACTCCAAGACAATTGTTCCATTCTTTACACTAATACGGAATGCTGTAATTGTTGTGTACAAAACACAGCTCAGATCGACTGTGCCTTGAGCCAGTCTTCAGTCCCCGGTTCTGTAACTGTTCTCCCGGCCGTAATGTTTAATTCAACTAACTGTTCTTGTTTTGCCAAATGCCTCTTGTCTTTTGTTTTTTTCATGATAAAAATCACATACAAGTAACATTTTGGTGAGCCAAACACTAGCCGATTGGTACCTCGAACCCGACTGCAGCCAAAGGGAAGGGTGCCCGGCCTGGACGGATTCACATTTGCAAAACACAGAAAGGTGAGCAGACACCTCAATTGATAAGAAGTTCTGCTGAATCGGTGGGACAGATGTCTGTCCTGAAGCCACGGTCAGAGGAATAAGAGATTACATCAAAGCTTTAATCCAGCATTTAGCCATTGGCAAACTAGAAAGACACATAACTATTTAACCAGAGAACCCTGCTACTGACAGAAATCAACTGAGTACTTGCAAGGTGGCCTCAAAGGCGATCCCTCTAGAAGTCACCTTTTTGAAATAGTCAGCACACTTGGAAAGGTGAATGTTTTTGTTCACTTGGACCACCGGGCATGACACAGCTTGTCCCCTGGGTGTGATACAGGTTTCAGGCTTCTTCATTTGGTCTGCTTGGCGAGACACAAATGATAAGCTTGTCGCCTGGGCGGTGCACAGGGTTGAGGTCTGTTCACTTGGTCTGCTGAGAGTGACATGGATGGTGCACTTTTCCCCTGGGTGTGATACAGGGTTGAGACTCATTTGCTTGGACCGCTGGGCATGACACAGATGGTGCGCTTGTCACCTGAGTGTGATATAGGGTTGAGACTTGTTTGCTTGAAACCCTGGGCATGACACAGATGGTTCGCTTGTTCACTGGGTGTGGGTCAGGGTTTGAAGCTTCATTGTTTGGACTGCTGGGCGTGACACAGATGGTACACATAGGCCCTGGGTGTGATATAGGGCATCCACCTCAATTCAATTTTTAGTCAAAAAGGGTTTTCTCAGTGCTACCAGTTTATTAACATTGTTGGTATCTGAATGAAGTGAGAGGTGTTGTTGTCTTGGATCGCTAGGCGTGACACAGATGGTATGCAGGATCCCTGAGTGTGACATAGCATGTGATTCAGATGTTAGAGAAACATATTTGGATCTGGAAGATTAGGTGTGGCTTGTGTTTGGCTAAGAAGTGTCTGTGGTTGTCTAGTTATTTCTTTGGAATGTAGGTGCCCCCGATGCCTGTAATCTCCGCATAAGGTTATACCAATCCACCAGTCACGGTTGCTGGAGGGTCCCCTACTGAACAACAAACTGTTATATCCAGGCATGACTGTCTAACAGGCCAGCAAGCACAGGCAATTCCAGCACCATCCAAGTCCAGCGCTAGAGCACCCCAGGGCTTGACCTGCCGTCTGTCGTGTTCAACCCACTGAACCTCAGTGGCATGAAGAACATGCACTCCCACTGGTTCTCCGAACACACTCAAGTTACAGGGAGATTCATAGAGGTTCCACACAGTGATGCAACTAGCAGGGGTGAGGATAGGGGTCCCAGTTCTCCAGGATCTGACGATGAGGTAGGAGCCAAAGGGTTTGCTCAGGAAACCAAAGAATCATTGGAAAGCTAGTTTGAGGACAAGTAGTGACCAAAAAGAACAGTGCAAAGCTCAGAACAAAGTGGGCAAACTAGGTAGGATTTAGAGGAATGCTGCAAACTAAGGGGGGGAGAGAGAGAACCTGGAAACACAATGAGAAAGTAGGGCAGCACACCCTCCACCTGAGAAGAGCAGAGGTAGGTACAGAGCCCCAGTCCGGGTATAGTCTGAGAAAAAACCAGAGGAGAGGCTTTTGGCTGGGATCCGAGCCTCACCAGATCATCAACGGAGGTAAGGGGCTGACCAGGAAACAAGAGACCAAGGTAGCCTGGTGCAAACTCAACTTAGACGCAGGAGAACCAAGATGCCACCTTTGCCTGCGCACAAGGGGAGCGGCGAAGAAGACATCTGCTGCTCCTACTAAACGCATCGAACAGACGAATTAACCCCAAGAGAGAAAGTAGCCTGAGAAGAAGGCGAGATCCTTGCATGACCATTTTCACCTGCTAGCTCACTGGACCGATGAAAGAGATGATAGACCCTGGCCGGAGGTTTATACTTCGAACCAGGGGACATGGCCACTGTGGAGGATTGCACCTGGCACGGAGGGGTACATCCAAAGTGGAACTTTCCCTACCTGCAGGATTGTCTAAGAAAATGTGAACAGTATGTTAGAGAGAAACCAGTAGAGCCACTCTCAGTCAAAATATGCCCACTACTGCAGAAGGGCATGTCAGGGCCATATATGTGCCATGGACTCAGATGAAAAAAGAAGGGCCAGGAATCAAATTGTCACCATTGTTGGATGCGGCGGGGAAATTAATCTCATGTTTTGAGAAGAACACCATAGGAATAGCCGTAACGATAGGTGATGTCACAAGTATGCTAAGTAATCTTCTCGGAGAACGGACTAACATGGTGTTCGCCCAAGCTCACATCCCAGAAATCACACTGACAAACACGGGGCATGACAGGGCCCCATTCAGTTCATAGAGGCACCAAATATGGACAGCCCTGAGGGCAATGTTCCCTGACTGCCCAGCAGTAGGAGGGCCTAATGTCAGAAACTATGAAACCTGGGGAGACCATAACCAATTTTCTGGATAGGATGCGGGAACAATGCAGACAAGAGGCAGGACAGTCATAGACAGATAAGGACCCCCAGGTTGCATTCTTTTACAATATTCCCCAAAAAGGGCTGCCCACCGAAATACAAAGTGGGTTGGACAGCATAGTGGGGTTAGACACCAAACCCGGTGGTAGACATAAGCTCACATATTACACTATCAGAAAAAGAAACAAGAAAAGGACAGGGAAAGGCAGGAGCAAGCCCAGAGAGACACTGCTAAGTTGGTCCAATACAAATTGAAAAAGACCACCCCGATGGAACTGTGTTGGCCACAAGCGCGCAGATGGCAACAGTTCTAATGGGAACTCCAACATGAAACCCGAATGGGTTTCGATCTAGCTACAAAGGGGGGAACCAGGGAGGTTTACAGCAGCCATACCTTAGAAAATGTTACTATTGCCACAGAATGGGCCACATGGGCGACAGATGCTGGCTAAAGACACACCACAAACAGATGTCGATGAGCCGGGGCCAGTCCCCTCAAAATCTCCATCCACAAAACCAACCTCAGGGAAACCTGAATGCACCTTACACTCAGTAAGGGGGAAGTCAGTCCACCACTGCACCACTGCAACAGGGGAACGGTTAAAGGACGAACATGTGGCACCAGGAATCACAGACAGAGAACCCAACCCAATAAGGACCAGGGCCACACCAGGGCAGGTAGGAGTAACTGTTTAGGGAAGTAATGCCTTCGCACAAACGCAGAATTCAAATGTGCATTAAGTTAAAATCCCCAATGCAAAGCAACCATTTCAAGCGCACCTCAAAATTCACTGTACTAAACCTCAAAAGAAGGACCAACTAAACAACTTTAGAGATTCAAGTTTTTACTTGCATTCAGAAAGCTTAGTGCTGCTGTATGTGTTCTGTTTATCGGATATCCTCACTAGAGTCTGCCATTCATAGTTCCTGAGGAATCCTAGGCCCCACTCTGCTGCTGATCCCCCAGGGTGGGGTTGGCTGGCCACACCCCCAGAAGAGGGCAGTCGGACAGAAGGGCAGGACAGGGATCTCCCCTGACCACTGCTCAAAAGCAGGCACCCAGGTCCCCACATCCCCAGTTGTTAATCACGAAGATGGAAGGCCCACATTCATGGGCACCTTTACATGACTGAAATTTCTTTATGTCATGTAGTCCCAACAGCAATAGTGCCCCCAAAAAGCTGAATAGCCTCCTACCAAATGGAGGCCCCCTTTTTAGTTCCAAAACAAAGTTGTGCTCCAGGTTGGGAGTCAGGTTTCCCGTATGCTTTGGATAGTGAAGACCCCATATCCTCCATAGCACACGCATGAAATCTGACAGATTGTGAAGCACTGTATCGGTCGAGGGGGTTCATCAGAACAACCAGTCATCCGACTCCATTATCTTGGTTTGGGCAAAACTCAATGAGTTCTTGGCCTCGCAGTGGACACTCCTTACAGTGATTTCTGCCTCATCCTTCCCCTCAAAGTTTTCCAAGTCTGGGGTAGATGTGGTCCACGGTAGAGGAGGAGGCCAGGGAAAGGGAGTCCAAAAAGAGCTGTCACAGTTCCAAGCAAGAATAGAATGCAGAAATATGCTCACCCCTGTATTAGGCCTAGAAATCAGCCAACCACAAGAGCTTAAACACACCATCTGAGAGGAAGCAATAGTCCCAATCTCAGACTCCGCCACATCAGAAGCACACAGGCATTCAACTCTCCGGCCCCATCCAGTTCATGACAATCTAGATAATAGATCACGTGAAGCTCTAAGTAAGCACCCAAGGACCAAGAAAAAGAAGCCCAAAGCTAGCCCAAAAGAAGACTCTAGGAAAAGGTTGTAGGTAAGACACCTGGTGCCACTAGGGAGGGTCACATTACATGGCACATACTGGGACTAGAGGGGCATAGTTGCAATCACCAACCAATGTTCTATTGTGACACGTCTCCCCTTATACATTGCACCACACAGGCGTAGGTCAGAGGACACTGCCTGCATGCTAGGATAACGGAGGGCTGGCGATGCCCACTGAGTGCTAGTTAATAACTAAAATGACCCACATGCTCACAAGATTACCTCAGAAAAAATGCTTTACTCCCTTACCCCATTCAGTCATGGAGATGGGGTAGGCCCAGGAGCCCAATGTGTCCATGAACAATAACCCACTTTTTCAAAATACATACGCCAAGTAGGGTCGCTTTCTGGTGCCTCACTAAAAGTTATGTGAATGTGAAGTGTGGAAGAAACAGCCCCCCAAAGAAAAGCACAGGAACCCCTAAACAATAACTGTTAATAATACATGCAAAGATGCAGTTTTTTCAAATAACAAACCAAACCTAGCTCTTATCCAGCAGGTCTACAATTGAGCCACCAAGTACACCACATTTACAATGGATCATCACTTCCTCAGTGGCCATATCATGACTCCCAACAGGATCAAGAATTACAAATGGCTCCAAGAACTTTCCTCATCAATACTCCCAGCAGGATCCAGAAATTCAGACTGTTCCGCAATTTTTTTTTCTTGAACTGTTAAAACTAAGAAACTCTTGTCATAAGAGGACTACAGACATCTCTCCTAGGTTCATCTTAAGACCTACAATTAAGTATGGGTTAGATGTTGTAGTTGAAAATTCAACTAGAGGGGTGAATGTCAATATTGAAAAAGTTGATGTCGATATGCACCATGATACATTCACACATAAAAGTGAAAGGAAATTGGCCCCAATAAAACACTATAAAGTCAGATGCTACATATTGTTAGGAACACTCAGCCACTCAGAAAACAGCATGCCCAGTAACACACCACAATCATGAACCTCTCAGGCCGGACATCAGGACACGTTACCCACTGGCTCTCATTGTGTCCAGCAGGGTCAAGCCCCACCTGCATTTGTTCTTAGGACCTTATTTTTGACTCCAAGACAACTGTTCACATTCTTTCCCTAGAAAGGAATGCTGTAATTCTTTTAAGAAAGCAAAAAGAACAGACAATGGACGGAATGCTGAACAATGCAAACATTCACTCCTAGTCTCAAAGATCTGGGTTTAATGCATTACTTATTGCCCACTATGTCACCCTAGTTTGGACCCTGCCATATGTAAACCAGTCTTGGCCCTGTTCCCCATTCTTTAATGGTACTCAGAGAAATGTATAAAAAAACACTCAGATCAACTGATCAGCTGTACCTTGAGATAGTCCATAGACTCCAGTTCTGTAACTGTTCTCCTAGCTGTAATGTTTAATTAAACAACCCAGTTGTCAGTGGGTAGTTATAGTTAGGACCACCGTGTATCCATAGAAAAAACATTTTTTGACTTGCCTATAGCTTGACGTCATTTGACAAATCTTCACTAAATTTTTCAAAAACAAGTGTGCCAGTGATTCTTGTTGTGCATTGAAAGTTTCAGGGTGATCCGTCAAGTGCGGGCCGAGAAATAGGGGGGGTAAAAAAACAAGCATTTCCCATGTTAGTTTCCATTGGAGTTTTACACGACTGCAGCCCGAATTGCTGGACAAAATTACACCAAATTTGACAGAAAGCTAGATTTTGTTCTGCAGATTGTGTTTTTTTTATTTGGTGTAAATCTGTTTAGTAGTTTTTGAGATATTAAAGGGAAAATAAATTTGTAGATTTTGGGCCGCTGATCCATTGCGACCTTTTGGCGATTATCATACCAAATTCACGAATGCACAAGCTAACATGAATGCTGTGATTGGCTGGCAGCAAACTCACCAGATAGTTGTGGCACCATTTTAGGTTACGGGACATGGTCCTCTGGGATGGAAAGTAAAATAAAAAGTGCCGTAAGGCAGCAGGTGGAGGAACCCTGACCCCAGGGGTGTAATATAGAGGTCTTTGACTGTCAAAATATGACCTTAAAATTAATTTTTCATTGCGTGCGCTATTCATGACTACGTCTCAACGCTCACTGTGCCCCAGTGTAATGTCATGACTAATTCACGAAAAGAAAAAAAAACAATCACAGACTCATTCATACACAAATTTATTCACTTACAGAAACACTCAAGACACTCATGCAGCTACTGACAGAGCCACTCAGACACTAGAGGACTACAGACATCTCTCCTACCCCTAACAGATCTACACAGTCACTCAACACCCACTCAGACTCTTATGCACCCATTTCATGGATCCACTCAGACCATCACACATCTACTCACAGACCCACTCAGACCCTCACGCACCCACTCACAGACCTACTCAGAAGCTCATACACCCTCTCACAGACCCACTCAGACACATGCACCCACTCACAGACCAACTTAGAAACTAATGCACCCACTCACAGACCCACTCACACCCTCGAGTGCCCACTCACAGACCCGTTCAGACACTGATGCACCCACTCACAGACCCACTCAGACTGTTACACATGCACTTACAGAAACATCAGGCCCTCATGCACTCACTCCCACAACATGACGAACACTCTGACACCCAGAGACACCCATTCACACCTATTCTCACATCCAGAGAGACAGACCCTTCAGCCATGAGTGGTGTGGGGTTTGGGTGGTTATGGGAGTTGGTTGCAGGCCAGGCCCTTGGCCAAGCCTTTGGCCGTGCATGGTGTGTGGTTGGGTAGTCACAGGGGTTTACCTGGCCTAAGGTAACTATAACTCGCTTACTCGCCATGCACTGATAATTACCCCGGATAATACAAAACTCATGACAACTTATATAATGCCATTAAAAATATAAATGAAACATTAGCAAACAAATTATCAAAGAAAAAACTGTGCATGGTGGGGGCATGAGTTATAGTTACCTTAGGGCACGAGTTATAGTTACTTGAAATAATTCTAATTATAACTACTGAATTTCTGTGGTTTTGTACGAGTACATTCAGAACTTAACTATAATGTCCCTGTAACCTTTGTTTTTTTCAAGTGAATTTTTACGTTTTTAAAAATTCTAAATCCTGACTATAACGCCCCTGTAGCCTTTGTTTGTTCAGTGACTAGGTAGTTATATTTAGGACCATGTTTCCGTAGAAAAAGTGTTTCTTGACTTGGCTATACCTTTGATAGCATTTGATGAATCTTCATGAAATTGTCCCAAAACAAAGTGTGCCAGTGATTCTTGTTGAGCTTGGGAAGTTTTAGGGTGATCCGTCAAGTGGGGGATGAGAAAAAAGGGGGGAGGGTGTCAAAAAACGTGCGTTTCCCATGTTAACTCCCATAGTAGTTTTGAAGATGACTACAGCCCAAAGCACTAGCTGGAATTATACCAAATTTGGCAGAAATGTAGCTTTTTCTACACAGATTGCCCTTTCAGTTATTTGGTGTGAATTCATTCAATAGTTTTTGAGGTATTGGAGGGAAAATAAAGAAGCCCTGAGAGGCTTGACATTTTGAATGCGGGGCGAGGTTGAAGGCACCTCCCTGGGGCACAATTTCAAATGCAGGGGGCAGGTGGCTCCACTGCAGCCCTGGGGATCACAACTTCCTTGGGGCAGTTTTTATAAATAAATGCTAGGGGGCCACTTGCCCCTCCTCCCGGGGAAATGGCAGCCCCCGGGGCTTTAAACAAATTGAATGTGGTGGCCCACTGCCCCCTCCACAGCTCCAGCGACCACCATCTTCCTAGGGCTTTCAACTAACTACATGTGGGTGCCACCCGGCCAGCATTAGCTCTGAGGACCTCCTCAGGGCACAAATTCTATTGTTATGCAGATGGGCGTTGAGGCCCCCACAGGCCCAGGGACTGCCACCTCCCAAGGGCACACCTCCTAAACCTTATGCAAGGAGGCACACACCACCCTGCAGCCCAGAAGACCTCCACCTCCCCAGGTCATATCTACTGAATCTAATGTAGGGGGCCTCCTAGCCCCCCTGCTGCCCCTGGGACCACCACTCCCCTTTGGCAGTTTTTGTAAATAAATGCAGAGGGGCATTTGGCCCTCCCACAGCCCTGGGGACCACTATCTTCCCGGGGCACAACTTCTATTGTTATGCAGAGGGGCTGTGAGGCCCCCCTGCATTCTCATTAACCACCACCTCCCTGGGGCACATGCTCTAAAACTAATGCTGGGTGGCTGCCCACCTCCCCACAGCCCAGGGGACATCCACCTCCCAAGGGCCTAGCTTAAAAATCTAATATAGGGCCATCTAGCCCTCCCACAGCCCCAGGGACTACCACCTCCCCTGGGCTTTAACCTAAATACATGTGGGGGGCCACCCGGCCCCCCTGCAGCCCCTGGGACCACTAACTCCCCGGGGTGCATCTTCTGAATGTAATGCAGTGGGACCCCCTGGTACCCCCATATCCTCAGGGACTGCCACCTCCCCAGGGTACATCTTCTAAATCTAATGCCGAGGGTCCACCTGCTCCCCCACAGCCCCAGGAACTGCCACCTCCCTGGGGCTAATTTTGAAAATGATAGTGGACCCGTTGCAGATCCCCAGGCCCGTGGACCACCACATCCCTGGGGCTATTTACATTGGAGGGGGGTTGCACAGCCTTCTGCAAGAAACCACAGATGGCCCTAGGGACTGCCACCTCCCAGGGCTGGCCCCTGCTTTGTTCCAGGGTGTCCAACCCTGGGACATAGATGTTTGCCTCGACTTGGCGTTAGCTTTGACAGCTCCTGCCAAGTCAGAGCAAACACTTCACTTTCTCCAAATGAGAGCTGTCAAACATCTCTCACTTGCAGAAAGCGAAGTTTTCATCTGTTTCCCCGTCTGCAAATATGCGTGCAGGGAAACAGATTAAAACATTGCTCCCACAAGCAAGGAGCAGTCACACACTCTCACACGCACTCTCATACCCACACAGAAACTTACAAGGTCTTGAATGGACGCAACCTCATAGGAAATGTGATGGATGCAATTTTGTTGTATTTGGAAGAGGTCCCAGGGCAGGAATTTGGGGTGCAATGCATATTAGGGGGTCATGGTAGAAGTACTCTGCCCCAAGGGTGGTTATATAAATGTGGCATAATATTTGATAATGGGAATAAAATTATAAACAATTAATTTATTTGTCTTTTTCGAGATCAGCGGATAGATCTGCGGCTCAAGTTGAGAATTAATAAAAAATAGTAATTAAAAAAAAGAATGTATATGGTAAAGAGGTTTGGCTTGTTAGCTCTTAAAAGAGCCTTTGTGTTCATGCTGTATGATTGATAACTACACGTCAAGAAGATGCAGTCTTTGAAGTTGTGTAGGAGCACCCTGTTGCCTTTGTCTGCTAGGTCAATTCCATCATTTCTGTATATACCTTCCATATCAAATTGTATATTATTGTGATATATAGAGCCCATGCTATGGTTCATGAGGAATGCAGAAACAGTTTTATTAACATGTTTTCTGGATTTTTCTATTTGTGTACAGAATTTAGTTGACCAGTTTCACCTATGGCTTTGGCAAATGTTAGAAAGAAAAGAAGCAGTGTGTGGGAAAAATGTCATTATTTTCCAAAGGTATCTTTCATTATAATTTCTAACCCTACCCAGTAACTGTACCTACATCATTTCCTCCAAAGTGCACAATTATGAGGTCTTAATGTTGGCAATCCTTAATGCTTTCAACCAAACGGAGCAATTTATGCCACTTTAACCCTCTCTGGCCAATGCAAGTAACAGCCACAGTAGATAAACCCAGGTTCCTGCCAATACCACTTTTCCTTGCACTCAACCTAGCCCAAAACATTTAGCTGTGTCCCACTATCCAATTACGAAAATACTAACTTAGTCATAAGTACAACTGAGGGCCATCCGACTCCTTGGAAAAAGTTAATTTAATCCATCCTGTAACATACATGCAGGTCTTTCAGCCACAGTCTGTAAATCACTGTGCAGAACTGCGCAGTGAACTGCGAATCTTTAAAAAAAATGTATTAAACATGTCTCTCTTCTAGTTACTGTATCAAGGCTTTCATTTCGTAACAAAGTATCCAGTCACACAGACAACGTCACAGCTGCTATTTGGATGAAGTTCATAGGTTGCTCCCCAACTTAATTGGGTATTGTGTCCTGATGTAAACCCGCTTTTGAGGCTTAGATTGGCCTCACCTCCACATCTTGCTGGGTCGAAACGTCAAAATCTTTATAGCCTGGATTGTTATTTGGTCTCACAAAGGGGCAATCACAAATGATACGATTGCCATATTAAAGATGTGACTGTACTTGTGTTTAAAAAAAGAATAAATACACACAGGCTTTCGTATGCATAGGATATAACTATTAGGTTTAGTCATTTTATTTTTTATTTTTGTATCCTAAACTTTCTTACAGAAGCACTCTTTTCATGAGCAGAATTTTGGGGGTCATTCTAACCCTGGCGGTAAAAACCGCCAGGGCGAATGACCGCGGTAGCACCGCCAACAGGCTGGCGGTGCACCGCTGGGCATTCTGACCGCGGCGGTTCAGCCGTGGCCAGAAACGGAAAGTCGGCGGTGTACCGCCGACTTTCCGCTGCCCGTGAGAATCCTCCATGGCGGAGGAGCGCGCTCCGCCGCCATGGGGATTCTGACACCCCCTACCGCCATCCTGTTCCTGGCGGGTGTCCCGCCAGGAATAGGATGGCGGTAGGGGGTGTCGTGGGGCCCCTGGGGGCCCCTGCAGTGCCCATGCCAATGGCATGGGCACTGCAGGGGCCCCCGTAAGAGGGCCCCACCTTGTATTTCAGTGTCTGCTTTGCAGACACTGAAATACGCGACGGGTGCCACTGCACCCGTCGCACCTTCCCACTCCGCCGGCTCAATCCTGAGTCGGCGTCCTTGTGGGAAGGCTGTTTCCCACTGGGCTGGCGGGCGGCCTTTTGGCGGTCGCCCGCCAGCCCAGTGGGAAACCCAGAATGACCGCCACGGTCTTTCGACCGCGGTACGGTCTTCTGGCGGTTCCCGCTTGGCGGGCGGCTCCCGCCGCCCGCCAACATCAGAATCACCCCCTTTGTGGAGAAACTTTACATGTATGAAATGTATTTATATTTTGTTGTTTTTCAAAATATAGAAAAGGTTACTTGCTTACATGTGTTTTTCTTGTGTGTGGTGATTAAATTGATTACTGTTGTAAGACATTCTCCCCTGTTTTGGGTAGGATTTCTCACCCCTTCTTCTAACTGAAGGAATAATTAGCTTCATATACATCTAAACCGTATAGCGGTTCTCTTTTTCTTGTTCTATTGAATCACTGTTACGATGTATCATTGATTACCCAGGTCCTGTGAATTAATTTTTGGGTGACCCCATTGTTATGTAATGGCTATTTATATATTTAGGAATACATCCAGACATTATCTATGTATGCTGTAGTATCACACCTAGTTAGCAACTGACAGAGTCACTCCAATATGCATTCAATTACACTCATAACCTAGTCACTCATCCAGACAATCAGTCATTTAAAAATGGTTCAGGCCTACTACTGGTGAGCCTGTCTGTGCGGTAATGGAGCCAGTCAGCACACAGTTACATATCCTTGTATTTACCATATTCACTTAAATATCTGGTGGTAGTCTCATAGATGTATAACTATATTCAGTGAGATATGTGGTCAAATACTGATACAGCCTACTCATCATCTAGACAAGTACTGCTTTAAACATGGTTGATGCCTACTATTCAACAGTCTAAGCATTCACTTTTAGTGTCAGTTCCGGTTTGCATTAGAAAGGCTGCTTGCCAATCCTCAAATTACCTTTATACTGCAGAAATTCAGCACTTAGGTAGTGTGTAGGTAGGTGCTAGAGCAGGGTGCTTTGTGCTTAAATCATTAAACATGCCCTTCTAGATTTCAGTGCACATGCACTTGGAGACTCCTATTCTCACTTCTATGTACAATGTGCAGGCTATACTGGTACCTATATACCTAATAAGAGAAGAAGATAGCCTCAGGCACAGCCATTTAGACACTGAAAGGCTGCTTATACATGCATACACACAACCAGGCAGCACTTATGTTTCTATCAGTGGTGGAGCCAGTTGCACATCCAGTTAGATATCTTGTAGATGTATAAATACATTCATGGAGATATGTAGTCAAATGCAGATACAACCTATTCACCTATCTAGACAAGTACTGCTTTAAATGTGGTTGAGGCCTACTAGTAAACAGTAACTGTATACTTTTGCTGGCAATTTAATTTCTCATTAGAAAGGCTGATTAGCAATCCTCAAACTATCATTTTCTACTAAATTTCACTGAATTAGACATGCACTTGTAGACTTCTATATTCACTTGCATGTACAGTGTGCAGCCCATACTAGAATGTCTACACCTATTAAAAGAAGTAGGCAGACACCGATGCAGCCAGACACTGAAAAGGCTGTTTATGCATACATACACATGCCCAGGCAGCACATATGTTTCCATCATTAGTAGAGCCAATTGGACACACATTTAGATATCCTTATATTAACCATATTAACTTAAATATCTGGTGGGATTCTCATAGACATATTAATACAGTCAGTGAGATATGTAGTGAAATAACGACATAACCTACTTGCCTATCTAGATAAGTACTCCTTTAAACATGGCTGAGTCCTACTAGTGAACAGTCTAAGTGTACACTTTTACTGTTGGTTTGAGTTCACATTGCAAAGGTTGCTTGAGAATCCTCAAGCTATCCTTTTGCTACAGAAAATTGAGAACTCACGTATTCTCCATGTAGGTGATGGGTGGGTGCTTTATGGATAAAACATTACTGTAAACATGTCCTTTTAAGTTTCACAGAATTAGACATACACTTGCAGACTTCTATACTCATTTATATATTAAATAAATGTTCAGACCATACTATTAACCGGTTCTATGCCAAGGACGTAGTGGTTACGTCCTGCGGCACAGTGCTCCTGTGCCATTACGTAACCATTACGTCCTCGGCACACAGCCCAGAGGGAGCGCTCTCGCTCCCTCTGTGTGCTTCCCACCACCCCCTCAAAGGCAGGGATGGAAGGGGAAGCCCTTCCCCTTCCACCCCCGCCTCCTTGTTTATTTATGTGGGGGGGTGCCCCCTTGGGCAAGGGGCGCCCCCCTAAGGGGGCATAGAATTGTTGGCCTTTTCTGCCCCCCTTGGGGGCAGATCAGCCTATTTTTTTTAGGTCCATCTGCCCCCAAGGGGGGCAGAAGCCACTTAGGCACCAGGGATTGTTTGTTTAGTGGATGGGGGGGCGGCCCCTTGGGCAAGGGTCGCTCCCCTTTGGGGGCATGTCTTTTAGGGCCATTTCTGCCCCCAAGGGGGGCAGAAACCACCAGAACGCCAGGGATTTTTTTTTTATATGTTTATTTTTGTGGGGGTGTGGCCCCTTGGACAAGGGGTGCTCCCCCAAGGGGGGCATTGACTTGTTGGCCATTTCTGCCCCCCTTGGAGGCAGATGGGCCTATTTGTTTAGGCCCATCTGCCCCCAAGGGGGGCAGAAGCAACTTAGACACCAGGGATATGTGTGTGTGTATTAGTGGATGGGGGGACTCTTGGGCAAGGGTCGCCCCCCCTTTGGGGGCACATGTACCAAGGCCATTTCTGCACCCCTTGGGGACAGATCAGCCTATTATTTTTAGGCTGATCTGCCCCCAAGGGGGGCTGAAACCACTAGAATGCCAGGGATGTTTTTTTATATGTTTATTTTTGTGGGGGGGCATCCCCTTGGGCAATGGGCGCCCCCCAAGGGGGGCATTGACCTGTTGGCCATTTCTGCCTCCTTGGGGGCAGATGGGCCTATTTGTTTAGGCCTGGGGGCAGAAGTCAGTTAGACACCAGGGATAGTGTGTGTGTGTGTTAGTGGATGGGGGGGACCCTTGGGCAAGGGTCACCCCCCCCTTTGGGGGCACATGTACCAAGGCCATTTCTGCACCCCTTGGGGACAGATCGGCCTATTATTTTTAGGCCCATCTGCCCCAAGGGGGGCAGAAGCCACTTAGGCACCAGGGATAGTGTGTGTGTGTTTTTTTGTTTTTTTTGTTTGGGGGCTGTACCCTTGGACAAGGGTCGCTCCCCATGGGGACACACTACTAAAGGTATTTTCTGCCCTCCTTGGGGCAGATAGGCCTATTTTTTTAGTAGGCCCATCTGCCCCTATGGCAGAATCCACTTAGGCACCAATTTCTAAATGTTTGATGGTGGGGTGTTTGTCAACTGATGAAGTATTTGCATTTGTGATAAAAAATGTTTTCCTCCTTTTTGTTCTAGTTCAAAGCTTTTGCTTTATTTGCTGTGGCTCCTTGCGGTTTTGGCAGTGGTTGACCTGCGGTTTGCATAGTTGCATGTTTTAGGTAAGTAAAAACAATTTACTCCAAAGGAGTATTGTTGCCATGCATGAATGACATGTTTGTAGGGGGTGTACTAAATGCAGGATTGTGTGTGAAATTGTCCTTAGATTTGTGCACAATGATATTTGTTTTGTCTTATTTCTAATTTGCGTTTCTTTCTTTCTTTTTAGTGGGATATCATTGGTGATTGCTGTGTCTGTGCAGAGTAGTTGCTGGTGATTCATGCTTTTTCAGGCAAGTGAGAGTTATAGTTTTTGAGTTTATAGCTCTTACTAATAAAGCTACACTTTATTACTTATCTTACACAGTGCTGGTTGTTGGTGGTGAATTTGTCCAGTTAATTTTAGTAGGAAAGATCATGGCTAGCCGCAGGATGACCACTCAGCAGGTGGTTGGTATGCTTTTTGAGTCATTGTCTGATCATGATTATGAGACGGACTCTGCATCTGAGGCAGAGGAGGAAGTGAAAGATTCTGGCAGTGATGTTTCTGTTGGAGAGGAATCTTCTGATGAGGAAGCCACACTCAGTGCAGATAAAGGGCCTGTTTTAGAGGAGGACACTGATGTGCCATTAGTGCAGCAACCTGGGGCTGAAAGATTTCCCGTTATAAGACCTGATCTCTGGGTTGCCCCAATCATGGAGCAGCCAGAGTTGCCTGCCTTTTCTGGTCTCCCGGGGTGTAGCGCCAATACAGAGAACTTTTTACCTGTCAATTTCTTTGAGTTATTCATGGATGATGTGTTTTTGGAAGAGATTGTTGAGTAGACTAATTTGTATGCAGAGCAGCATTTGAGGGACAACGCTGCTAGACTTAGGCCACACTCTAGAGCTGCCCAGTGGATTCCCACAAATTTGGAGGAGATAAAAAAGTTTTTGGGTTTGACTTTTTTGATGGGGTTGATAAGGAAGCCGTCACTGGCTTCTTATTGGTCTACTAGTCCCTTGATGGCAACAGCTATATTTCCTGTGACCATGAGTGGTAATCGGTATTTGCTTCTTCTTAGGATGCTGCATTATGTTGACAATGCATTAGCCTTGCCACGAGATCACCCAGATTCTGACCGTCTTTTTAAGATTAGGCCTGTCCTTGATCATTTTGTAGATCGGTTTTCGGAGGTCTATGTTCCAGGCAAAGAGATAAGTGTGGACGAGTCTTTGGTCCTCTTCAAGGGTCGTTTGGTTTTTAGGGAGTACATTCCTAGCAAAAGGGCACTATATGGAATTAAATTGTATATGCTGTCTGAAAGTAGTACAGGATATGTGTATAGTTTCCGTGTCTACACTGGTAGGGATTCCTATATTGACCCCCCTGGTTGTCCTCCCACTTTTGGAGTGTAGGAGGCTGGACTGGCTTGTAGTGAGTACCAAGGGGTACTTACACCTTGCACCAGGCCCAGGTATCCCTTATTAGTGTATAGGGTGTCTAGCAGCTTAGGCTGATAGATAATGGTAGCTTAGCAGAGCAGCTTAGGCTGTACTAGGAGACGAGTGAAGCTCCTACAGTACCACTAGTGTCATATGCACAATATCATGAGAAAACACAATACACAGATATACTAAAAATAAGGGTACTTTATTTTTATGACAATATGCCAAAAGTATCTCAGTGAGTACCCTCAGTATGAGGATAGCAAATATACACAAGATATATGTACACAATACCAAAATATGCAGTAATAGTGTTAGAAAACAGTGCAAACAATGTATAGTTACAATAGGATGCAATGGGGACACATAGGGATAGGGGCAACACAAACCATATACTTCAAAAGTGGAATGCGAACCACGAATGGACCCCAAACCTATGTGACCTTGTAGAGGGTCGCTGGGACTGTAAGAAAACAGTTAGGGTTAGAAAAATAGCCCACCCCAAGACCCTGAAAAGTGAGTGCAAAGTGCACTAAAGTTCCCCAAAGAGCACAGAAGTCGTGATAGGGGAATTCTGCAGGAAAGACACAAATCAGCAATGCAACAATGATGGATTTCCAAACGAGGGTACCTGTGGAACAAGGGGACCAAGTCCAAAAGTCATAAGAAAGTCGGAGATGGGCAGATACCCAGGAAATGCCAGCTGTGGGTGCAAAGAAGCTGCTACTGGACAGTAGAAGCTGAAGATTCTGCAGGAACGACAAGGGCTAAGAACTTCCCCTTTAGAGGACGGATCCCTCACGCCGTGGAGAGTCGTGCAAAAGTGTTTTCCTGAAGAAAGACCGCCAACAAGCCTTCCTAGCTGCAAATCGTGCAGTTAGGGTTTTTGGATGCTGCTGTGGCCCAGGAGGGACCAGGATGTCACCAATTGCGTCTGGGGACAGAGGGGGCATCGAGCAAGACAAGGAGCCCTCTTAGAAGCAGGCAGCACCCGCAGAAGTGCCAGAACAGGCACTATGAAGTGGAGTGAAATGGTGCTCACCCGAAGTTGCACAAAGGAGTCCCACGCCGCCGGAGGACAACTTAGGAGGTCATGCAATGCAGGTTAGAGTGCCGTGGACCCAGGCTGGACTGTGCACAAAGGATTTCTGCCGGAACTGCACGGAGGCCGGAGTAGCTGCAAAAGTCGCGGTTCCCAGCAATGCAGTCTGGCGTGGGGAGGCAAGGACTTACCTCCACCAAACTTGGACTGAAGAGTCACTGGACTGTGGGAGTCACTTGGACAGAGTTGCTGGATTCAAGGGACCTCGCTCGTCGTGCTGAGAGGAGACCCAGGGTACCGATGATGCAGTTCTTTGGTGCCTGCGGTTGCAGGGGGACGATTCCGTCGACCCACAGGAGATTTCTTCTGAGCTTCTAGTGCAGAGAGGAGGCAGACTACCCCCACAGCATGCACCACCAGGAAAACAGTCGAGAAGGCGGCAGGATCAGCGTTACAGAGTTGCAGTAGTCGTCTTTGCTACTTTGTTGCAGTTTTGCAGGCTTCCAGCGCGGTCAGCAGTTGATTCCTTGGCAGAAGGTGAAGAGAGAGATGCAGAGGAACTCGGATGATCTCTTGCATTCGTTATCTAAGGAATCCCCAAAGACAGAGACCCTAAATAGCCAGAAAAGAGGGTTTGGCTACCTAGGAGAGAGGATAGGCTAGCAACACCTGAAGGAGCCTATCAGAAGGAGTCTCTGACATCACCTGCTGGCACTGGCCACTCAGAGCAGTCCAGTGTGCCAGCAGCACCTCTGTTTCCAAGATGGCAGAGGTCTGGAGCACACTGGAGGAGCTCTGGGCACCTCCCAGGGGAGGTGCAGGTCAGGGGAGTGGTCACTCCCCTTTCCTTTGTCCAGTTTCGCGCCAGAGCAGGGCTGAGGGGTCCCTGAACCGGTGTAGACTGGCTTATGCAGAAATGGGCACCATGTGTGCCCATGAAAGCATTTCCAGAGGATGGGGGAGGCTACTCCTCCCCTGCCTTCACACCATTTTCCAAAGGGAGAGGGTGTAACGCCCTCTCTCAGAGGAAGTCCTTAGTTCTGTCATCCTGGGCCAAGCCTGGCTGGACCCCAGGAGGGCAGAAACCTGCCTGAGGGGTTGGCAGCAGCAGCAGCTGCAGTGAAACCCCGGGAAAGGCAGTTTGGCAGTGCCAGGGTCTGTGCTAGAGACCCGTGGGATCATGGGATTGCACCAACAATGCCAGGATGGTATAGAGGGGGCAATTCCATGATCATAGACATGTTACCTGGCCATATTCAGAGTTACCATTGTGAAGCTACATATAGGTAGTGACCTATATGTAGTGCACGCGTGTAATGGTGTCCCCGCACTCACAAAGTCCGGGGAATTGGCCCTGAACAATGTGGGGGCACCTTGGCTAGTGCCAGGGTGCCCACACACTAAGTAACTTAGCACCCAGCCTTTACCAGGTAAAGGTTAGACATATAGGTGACTTATAAGTTACTTAAGTGCAGTGAAAATGGCTGTGAAATAATGTGTGCATTATTTCACTCAGGCTGCAGTGGCAGGCCTGGGTAAGAATTGTCAGAGCTCCCTATGGGTGGCAAAAGAAGTGCTGCAGCCCATAGGGATCTCCTGGAACCCCAATACCCTGGGTACCTCAGTACCATATACTAGGGAATTATAAGGGTGTTCCAGTATACCAATGTAAATTGGTGAAATTGGTCACTAGCCTGTTAGTGACAATTTGAAAGAAATGAGAGAGCATAACCACTGAGGTTCTGCTTAGCAGAGCCTCAGTGAGACAGTTAGGCACCACACAGGGAACATATACATATAGGCCACAAACTTATGAGCAGTGTGGTCCTGACTAGCAGGGTCCCAGTGACACATAACAAACATACTGAAAACATAGGGTTTTCACTATGAGCACTGGGCCCTGGCTAGCAGGATCCCAGTGAGACAGTGAAAACACCCTGACATACACTCACAAACAGGCCAAAAGTTGGGGTAACAAGGCTAGAAAGAGGCTACTTTCTCACATGGAGCCACTGAGAAAATTGTGTGGGATCTTGGTAGACGACTGTTCAACAAAGGTCACCATTTGTATGTAGATAACTTCTAAACTGGAGTGCAGTTCAAGGAATTGTTTAAAGTGGACACTGTTGCTTGTGGCACAATTGCACAATTCGTTGTAACCGGAAAGGCTATCCAAGGGAGCTTGTTTGTAAAAAACTTGAGAGGGGACAGTGCTGCGCCTTGAGGAATGATGAGCTGCTAGCTTTGAAATTTTCAGACAAGAGGGATGTCTACATGCTAAGTACCATCCATGATGAGAGTAATTCCCCCGTGACTGTTTGGGGCCAGGTTGCTGAAGCACACAAACCTGTGTGCATTTTAGATTATAATAAGCACATGGGAGGTGTAGATAGAGTTGATCAGAGGTTGGAACCTTATACTGCTATTCGTAAGTCTTACGTTTGGTATAAGAAGTTAGCAATTCACCTCTTCCACTTAGCAACCTTTAATGCTTTTATTGTGTTTAGGGATAGGTCTCCAGAGTCAAAGATGATATTTGTGAAATTTCAGGAGTCAGTGATAGAGAGCCTTTTTGTGGTGGAACAGGCCAGAGTTCCTAGAGAAGCAGTGGTGGAGGATGTGGCTAGATTGAAAGATCGCCACTTTACTGAGCACATTCCTCCCACACCCAAAAAAGACTTTCCAGCTAAGAAATGTAGAGTGTGTTTTCAAAGAGGTATCCGGAGGGAGAGTCTAATGTACTGCCCAGATTGTCCTTCCAAGCCTGGGCTGTGTGTGGGTGGTTGTTTTAAGAATTACCACACCCAGAAGAATTACTGGGAACAACCATGAGTGTAAACTCATGTCTGTTTTGTATTTTCATGTGTTCAGTTTCATGGTTAGCATTTCTGTCATGTACTTAGTTAGAGCTTTTGTGTTTGTAGTTTTGTAATTATATCTACTTAGTTAGGGGTTCCTCTGATTAAAAAAAAAAAAAATTTACAAAAATTATGCCATAGTGTGTGGAGTGGAGCTTGGCTGAGGGTGTACATAATGTACATATTGACTTGCTGTTGGCTACTGCAACACACTGCCAGCCAAACACCATCCCACACACTCCCATCAGCTGGTGTGATTGTTGTATCAGGCATGTGGGCGTATGTAAGTGATGGGCCCTTGAGTGGCGCTGTCTGTCGATGTGAGTGTTGTAATGTGCTGGGCCCGTGGCTGGCGGGGTGAATGGTCTTGTGCGTGTCATGTATGAAAGGTGTGTGAATGGACTGTAAAGAGGTTGGTGAATTGTCGCAGATTTACAGTTCACGAGCTGTGAGTCATTGGTTCAGTTTTGTGCCTTTCAGTTATTAACAGTGCATTTCATTTTTGTGAAACCTCTTGTTAATAAAATTTGATCCACTGAACCATCACTCACCCTCGTGCCAAATCCAACCAGTATGTGTGGTAAAAATGACAAAACCTGCTCCGCTGTAATCAGGCGTCGCAGCACACCTGTAACACGCTAGGTGCCTCGGGTGGGACCCCGATGATGAAGCATGCCACCAACTTGGTTGGTGGGTGAGGGGTCTTTTTCACATAACCTAAGTGCGTTTCTTTTCACAATTTTTGTGTTTGGCACATCACAGACGTATGTGGACACATCAAAATGATATATTACAAAACTACCTGTGTTTGGGGGGGAGGGGGCACCTATGTTTTTGGTCCTGGGTGCAGCCTTCATCTAGGGAAACCTACCAAACCCAGACATTTTTTAAAACTAGACACCCCAAGGAGTCCAGGAAGGTGTGGCTTGTGTGGATCCCCCAACATTTTCTTACCCAGACTCCTCTGTAAAACTCAACATTTTCTCAAAAAGCATATCTTCCTGACTTTTCTTAGTAGGATCACTGCTCCAGCACAAAATTCCTACTCCCCAGTGTTCCCCTCAGTCTCCCAAGTAAAATGACACCTCACTTATGTGGGTTCCCAAAGCAGAGTCAGCCTAAAGATGTATAAAAGAAGAATATGTCCTTATAAACTCGCTGTGCTATCCCCTCTATCTCTATAAGGTTTGGGCCATATTCTGTTGCAGGCACCTGGCCCACCCACACAAGTGAGGTATCATTTTTACCGGTAGACTTGGTGGAACGCTGGGTGGAAGGAAATTTGTGGCTCCTCTCAGATTCCAGAACTTTCTGTCACCGAAATGTGAGAAAAATTTGTTTTTTTAGCCAAATTTTGAGGTTTGCAAAGGATTCTGGGTAACAGAACCTGGTCAGAGCCCCACAAGTCACCCCATCTTGGATTCCCCTGGGTCTCTAGTTTAAAAAAATGCACAGGTTTGGTAGGTTTCCCTAGGTGCCGGCTGAGCTAGAGGCCAAAATCTACAGGTAGGCACTTTGCAAAAAACAGCTCTGTTTTCTATCAAAAAATGGGATGTGTCCACGTTGTGCTTTGGGGCATTTCCTGTCGCAGGCGCTATGCATACCCACACAAGTGAGGTATCATTTTTATCGGGAGACTTGGGGAAACGCTGGGTGGAAGGAAATTTGTGGCTCCTCTCAAATTCCAGAACTTTCTGTCACCGAAATGTGAGGAAAATGTGTTTTTTTAGCCACATTTTGAGGTTTGCAAAGGATTCTGGGTAACAGAACCTGGTCAGAGCCCCACAAGTCACCCCATCTTGGATTCCCCTAGGTCTCTAGTTTTCAAAAATGCACAGGTTTGGTAGGGTTTCCCTAGGTGCCGGCTGAGCTAGAGGCCAAAATCTACAGGTAGGCACTTTGCAAAAAACAGCTGTTTTCTGTCAAAAAATGGGATGTGTCCACGTTGTGCTTTGGGGCATTTCCTGTAGCGGGCGCTAGGCCTACCCACACAATTGAGGTATCATTTTTATCGGGAGACTTGGGGGAACGCTGGGTGGAAGGAAATTTGGGCCTCCTCTCAGATTCCAGAACTTTCTGTCACCGAAATGTGAGGAAAATGTGTTTTTTTTGCCAAATTTTGAGGTTTGCAAAGGATTCTGGGTAACAGAACCTGGTCAGAGTCCCACAAGTCACCCCATCTTGGATTCCCCTAGGTCTTTAGTTTTAAAAAATGAACAGGTTTGGTAGGTTTCCTTAGGTGCCGGCTGAGCTAGAGGCTAAAATCTACAGGTAGGCACTTTGCAAAAAACAGCTCTGTTTTCTGTCAAAAAATGGGATGTGTCCACGTTGTGTTTTGGGACATTACCTGTGGCGGGCGCTAGGCCTACCCACACAAGTGAGGTATCATCTTTTAAGGAGACTTGGGGGAACGCTGGGTGGAAGGAAATGTGTGGCTCCTCTCAGATTCCAGAACTTTCTGTCACCATAATGTGAGGAAAATGTGTTTTTTTAGCCAAATTTTGAGGTTTGCAAAGGATTCTGGGTAACAGAACCTGGTCAGAGCCCCACAAGTCACCCCATCTTGGATTCCCCTAGGTCTCTAGTTTTAAAAAATGCACAAGTTTGGTAGGTTTCCCTAGGTGCCGGCTGAGCTAGAGGCCAAAATCTACAGGTAGGCACTTTGAAAAAAAAGCTCTGTTTTCTGTGAAAAAATGGGATGTGTCCACGTTTTGTTTTGAGGCATATCCTGTCACGGGCGCTAGGCCTACCCATACAAGTGAGCTACCATTTTTATTGGGAGAATTGAGGGAATGCTGGGTGGAAGGCAATGTGTGGCTTCTCTCAGATTCCAGAACTTTCTGTCACCGAAATGACAGGAAAAAGTTTTTTTTTTTAGCCAAATTTTGAGGTTTGCAAAGAATTCTGGGTAACAGAACCTGGTCAGAGCCCCACAAGTCACCCCATCTTGGAGTCCCCTAGGTCTCTAGTTTTAAAAAATGCACAGGTTTAGTAGGTTTCCCTAGGTGCCGGCTGAGCTAGAGGCCAAAATCTACAGGTAGGCACTTTGCAAAAAACAGCTCTGTTTTCTGTGAAAAAATGGTATGTGTCCACGTTGTGTTTTGGGGCATATCCTGTCGCGGGCGCTAGGCCTACCCACACAAGTGAGGTACCATTTTTATCGGAAGACCTGGGGGAACGCTGGGTGGAAGGAAATTTGTGTCTCCTCTCAGATTCCAGAACTTTCTGTCACCGAAATGACAGGAAATAGTGTTTTTTTAGCCAAATTTTGAGGGTTGCAAAGGATTATGGGTAACAGAACCTGGTCAGAGCCCCACAAGTCACCCCATCTTGGATTCCCCTAGTTCCCTAGTTTGCAAAAATGCACAGGTTTGGTAGGTTTCCCTAGGTGCCAGCTGAGCTAGAGGCCAAAATCTACAGGTAGGCACTTTGCAAAAAACAGCTCTGTTTTCTGTCAAAAAATGGATGTGTCCACGTTGTGTTTTGGGGCATATGCTGTCGCGGGCGCTAGGCCTACCCACACAAGTGACGTACCATTTTTATCAGGAGACTTGGGGGAACGCTGGGTGGAAGGAAATTTGTGGCTCCTCTCTGATTCCAGAACTTTCTGTCACCGAAATTACAGGAAAAAGTGTTTTTTTGCTAAATATTGAGGTTTGCAAAGGATTCTGGGTAACAGAACCTGGTCAGAGCCCCACAAGTCACCCCATCTTGGATTCCCCTAGGTGTCTAGTTTTAAAAAATGCGCAGGTTTGTTAGGTTTCCGCAGGTGCCGGCTGAGCTAGAGGCCAAAATCCACAGCTAGGCACTTAGTAAAAAACAGCTCTGTTTTCTTTCTGAAAATGTGATGTGTCCACAGCGTGTTTTGGGGCATATCCTGTCGCGGGCGCTAGGCCTACCCACACAAGTGAGGTATCATTTTTATCGGGAGACTTGGGGGAATGCTGGGTGGAAGGAAATTTGTGGCTCCTCTCAGATTCCAGAACTTTCTGTCACCATAATGTGAGGAAAATGTGTTTTTGTTTAGCCAAATTTTGAGGTTTGCAAAGGATTCTGGGTAACAGAACCTGGTCAGAGCCCCACAAGTCACCCCATCTTGGATTCCCCTAGGTCTCTAGTTTTAAAAAATGCACAAGTTTGGTAGGTTTCCCTAGGTGCCGGCTGAGCTAGAGGCCAAAATCTACAGGTAGGCACTTTGCAAAAAACATCTCTGTTTTCTGTCAAAAAATGGGATGTGTCCACGTTGTGTTTTGGGGCATATCCTGTCGCGGGCGCTAGGCCTACCCACACAAGTGATGTACCATTTTTATCGGGAGACTTGGGGGAACGCTGGGTGGAAGGAAATTTGTGGCTCCTCTCTGATTCCAGAACTTTCTGTCACCGAAGTTACAGGAAAAAGTGTTTTTTTGCCAAATTTTGAGGTTTGCAATGGATTCTGGGTAACAGAACCTGGTGAGGGCCCCACAAGTCACTCCATCTTGGATTCCCATAGGTGTCTAGTTTTAAAAAATGCGCAGGTTTGATAGGTTTCCGCAGGTGCCGGCTGAGCTAGAGGCCAAAATCCACAGCTAGGCACTTAGTAAAAAAACAGCTCTGTTTTCTTTCTGAAAATGTGATGTGTCCACGCCGTGTTTTGGGGCATATCCTGTCGCGGGCGCTAGGCCTAACCACACAAGTGAGGTACCATTTTTATGGGGAGACTTGGGGGAACGCTGGGTGGAAGGAAATTTGTGGCTCCTCTCAGATTCCAGAACTTTCTGTCACCGAAATGAGAGGAAAAAGGTTCTTTTTAACAAAATGTTGAGGTTTGCAAAGGATTCTGGGTAACAGAACCTGGTCAGAGCCCCACAAGTCACCCCATCTTGGATTCCCCTAGGTCTCTAGTTTTAAAAAATGCACAGGTTTGGTAGGTTTCCCTAGGTGCCGGCTGAGCTAGAGGCCAAAATCTACAGGTAGGCACTTTGCAAAAAAAAGCTCTGTTTTCTGTGAAAAAATGGGATGTGTCCACGTTTTGTTTTGGGGCATATCCTGTCACGGGTGCTAGGCCTACCCACACAAGTGAGTTACCATTTTTATTGGGAGACTTGGGGGAATGCTGGGTGGAAGGAAAGGTGTGTCTCCTCTCAGATTCCAGAACTTTCTGTCACCGAAATGACAGGAAATAGTGTTTTTTTTAGCCAAGTTTTGAGGGTTGCAAAGGATTCTGGGTAACAGAACCTAGTCAGAGCCCCACAAGTCACCCCATCTTGGATTCCCCTAGGTCCCTAGTTCACAAACATGCACAGTTTTGGTAGGTTTCCCTAGGTGCCAGCTGAGCTAGAGGCCAAAATCTACAGGTAGGCACTATGCAAAAAACAGCTCTGTTTTCTGTGAAAAAATGGGATGTGTCCACGTTTTGTTTTGGGGCATATCCTGTCAAGGGTGCTAGGCCTACCCACACAAGTGAGGTATCATTTTTACCGGTAGACTTGGTGGAACGCTGGGTGGAAGGAAATTTGTGGCTCCTCTCAGATTCCAGAACTTTCTGTCACCGAAATGTGAGAAAAATTAGTTTTTTTAGCCAAATTTTTAGGTTTGCAAAGGATTCTGGGTAACAGAACCTGGTCAGAGCCCCACAAGTCACCCCATCTTGGAGTCCCCTAGGTCTCTAGTTTTAAAAAATGCACAGGTTTAGTAGGTTTCCCTAGGTGCCGGCTGAGCTAGAGGCCAAAATCTACAGGTAGGCACTTTGCAAAAAACAGCTCTGTTTTCTGTGAAAAAATGGTATGTGTCCACGTTGTGTTTTGGGGCATATCCTGTCGCGGGCGCTAGGCCAACCCACACAAGTGAGGTACCATTTTTATCGGAAGACCTGGGGGAACGCTGGGTGGAAGGAAATTTGTGTCTCCTCTCAGATTCCAGAACTTTCTGTCACCGAAATGACAGGAAATAGTGTTTTTTTAGCCAAATTTTGAGGGTTGCAAAGGATTATGGGTAACAGAACCTGGTCAGAGCCCCACAAGTCACCCCATCTTGGATTCCCCTAGTTCCCTAGTTTGCAAAAATGCACAGGTTTGGTAGGTTTCCCTAGGTGCCAGCTGAGCTAGAGGCCAAAATCTACAGGTAGGCACTTTGCAAAAAACAGCTCTGTTTTCTGTCAAAAAATGGATGTGTCCACGTTGTGTTTTGGGGCATATACTGTCGCGGGCGCTAGGCCTACCCACACAAGTGACGTACCATTTTTATCAGGAGACTTGGGGGAACGCTGGGTGGAAGGAAATTTGTGGCTCCTCTCTGATTCCAGAACTTTCTGTCACCGAAATTACAGGAAAAAGTGTTTTTTTGCTAAATATTGAGGTTTGCAAAGGATTCTGGGTAACAGAACCTGGTCAGAGCCCCACAAGTCACCCCATCTTGGATTCCCCTAGGTGTCTAGTTTTAAAAAATGCGCAGGTTTGTTAGGTTTCCGCAGGTGCCGGCTGAGCTAGAGGCCAAAATCCACAGCTAGGCACTTAGTAAAAAACAGCTCTGTTTTCTTTCTGAAAATGTGATGTGTCCACGGCGTGTTTTGGGGCATATCCTGTCGCGGGCGCTAGGCCTACCCACACAAGTGAGGTATCATTTTTATCGGGAGACTTGGGGGAATGCTGGGTGGAAGGAAATTTGTGGCTCCTCTCAGATTCCAGAACTTTCTGTCACCATAATGTGAGGAAAATGTGTTTTTGTTTAGCCAAATTTTGAGGTTTGCAAAGGATTCTGGGTAACAGAACCTGGTCAGAGCCCCACAAGTCACCCCATCTTGGATTCCCTTAGGTCTCTAGTTTTAAAAAATGCACAAGTTTGGTAGGTTTCCCTAGGTGCCGGCTGAGCTAGAGGCCAAAATCTACAGGTAGGCACTTTGCAAAAAACATCTCTGTTTTCTGTCAAAAAATGGGATGTGTCCACGTTGTGTTTTGGGGCATATCCTGTCGCGGGCGCTAGGCCTACCCACACAAGTGACGTACCATTTTTATCGGGAGACTTGGGGGAACGCTGGGTGGAAGGAAATTTGTGGCTCCTCTCTGATTCCAGAACTTTCTGTCACCGAAGTTACAGGAAAAAGTGTTTTTTTGCCAAATTTTGAGGTTTGCAATGGATTCTGGGTAACAGAACCTGGTCAGGGCCCCACAAGTCACTCCATCTTGGATTCCCATAGGTGTCTAGTTTTAAAAAATGCGCAGGTTTGATAGGTTTCCGCAGGTGCCGGCTGAGCTAGAGGCCAAAATCCACAGCTAGGCACTTAGTAAAAAAACAGCTCTGTTTTCTTTCTGAAAATGTGATGTGTCCACGCCGTGTTTTGGGGCATATCCTGTCGCGGGCGCTAGGCCTAACCACACAAGTGAGGTACCATTTTTATGGGGAGACTTGGGGGAACGCTGGGTGGAAGGAAATTTGTGGCTCCTCTCAGATTCCAGAACTTTCTGTCACCGAAATGAGAGGAAAAAGGTTCTTTTTAACAAAATGTTGAGGTTTGCAAAGGATTCTGGGTAACAGAACCTGGTCAGAGCCCCACAAGTCACCCCATCTTGGATTCCCCTAGGTCTCTAGTTTTAAAAAATGCACAGGTTTGGTAGGTTTCCCTAGGTGCCGGCTGAGCTAGAGGCCAAAATCTACAGGTAGGCACTTTGCAAAAAAAAGCTCTGTTTTCTGTGAAAAAATGGGATGTGTCCACGTTTTGTTTTGGGGCATATCCTGTCACGGGTGCTAGGCCTACCCACACAAGTGAGTTACCATTTTTATTGGGAGACTTGGGGGAATGCTGGGTGGAAGGAAAGGTGTGTCTCCTCTCAGATTCCAGAACTTTCTGTCACCGAAATGACAGGAAATAGTGTTTTTTTTAGCCAAGTTTTGAGGGTTGCAAAGGGTTCTGGGTAACAGAACCTAGTCAGAGCCCCACAAGTCACCCCATCTTGGATTCCCCTAGGTCCCTAGTTCACAAAAATGCACAGTTTTGGTAGGTTTCCCTAGGTGCCAGCTGAGCTAGAGGCCAAAATCTACAGGTAGGCACTTTGCAAAAAACAGCTCTGTTTTCTGTGAAAAAATGGGATGTGTCCACGTTTTGTTTTGGGGCATATCCTGTCACGGGTGCTAGGCCTACCCACACAAGTGAGGTATCATTTTTACCGGTAGACTTGGTGGAACGCTGGGTGGAAGGAAATTTGGGGCTCCTCTCAGATTCCAGAACTTTCTGTCACCGAAATGTGAGAAAAATTTGTTTTTTTAGCCAAATTTTGAGGTTTGCAAAGGATTCTGGGTAACAGAACCTGGTCAGAGCCCCACAAGTCACCCCATCTTGGATTCCCCTAGGTCTCTAGTTTTAAAAAATGCACAGGTTTGGTAGGTTTCCCTAGGCCGGCTGAGCTAGAGGCCAAAATCTACAGGTAGGCACTTTGCAAAAAAAAGCTCTGTTTTCTGTGAAAAAATGGGATGTGTCCACGTTTTGTTTTGGGGCATATTCTGTCACGGGTGCTAGGCCTACCCACACAAGTGAGGTATCATTTTTACCGGTAGACTTGGTGGAACGCTGGGTGGAAGGAAATTTGTGGCTCCTCTCAGATTCCAGAACTTTCTGTCACCGAAATGTGAGAAAAATTTGTTTTTTTAGCCAAATTTTGAGGTTTGCAAAGGATTCTGGGTAACAGAACCTGGTCAGAGCCCCACAAGTCACCCCATCTTGGATTCCCCTAGGTCTCTAGTTTAAAAAAATGCACAGGTTTGGTAGGTTTCCCTAGGTGCCGGCTGAGCTAGAGGCTAAAATCTACAGGTAGGCACTTTGCAAAAAAAAGCTCTGTTTTCTGTGAAAAAATGGGACATTTTTGGGGCATATCCTGTCACGGGCGCTAGGCCTACCCACACAAGTGAGGTACCATTTTTATTGGGAGACTTGGGGGAGTGCTGGGTGGAAGGAAATGTGTGGCTTCTCTCAGATTCCAGAACTTTCTGTCACCGAAATGACAGGAAAAAGTGTTTTTTTAGCCAATTTTGAGGTTTGCAAAGGATTCTGGGTAACAGAACCTGGTCAGAGCCCTACAAGTCACCCCATCTTGGAGTCCCCTAGGTCTCGAGTTTTAAAAAATGCACAGGTTTAGTAGGTTTCCCTAGGTGCCGGCTTAGCTAGAGGCCAAAATCTACAGGTAGGCACTTTGCAAAAAACAGCTCTGTTTTTTGTGAAAAAATGGGATGTGTCCATGTTGTGTTTTGGGGCATATCCTGTCGCGGGCGCTAGGCCTATCCACACAAGTGACATACCATTTTTATCAGGAGACTTGGGGGAACGCTGGGTGGAAGGAAATTTGTGTCTCCTCTCAGATTCCAGAACATTCTGTCACCGAAATTACAGGAAATAGTGTTTTTTTAGCCATGTTTTGATGGTTGCAAAGGATTCTGGGTAACAGAACCTGGTCAGAGCCCCACAAGTCACCCCATCTTGGATTCCCTAGCTCCCTAGTTTTCAAAAATGCACAGGTTTGGTAGGTTTCCCTAGGTGCCAGCTGAGCTAGAGGCCAAAATCTACAGGTAGGCACTTTGCAAAAAAAAGCTCTGTTTTCTGTCAAAAAATGGGATGTGTCCACGTTGTGTTTTGGGGCATATCCTGTCGCGGGCTCTAGGCCTACCCACACAAGTGACTTACCATTTTTATCAGGAGACTTGGGGGAATGCTGGGTGGAAGGAAATTTGTGGCTCCTCTCTGATTCCAGAACTTTCTGTCACCGAAATTACAGGAAAAAGTGTTTTTTTGCCAAATTTTGAGGTTTGCAAAGGATTCTGGGTAACAGATTCTGGTCAGAGCCCCACAAGTCACCCCATCTTGGATTCCCCTAGGTCTCTAGTTTTAAAAAATGCATAGGTTTGGTAGGTTTCCCTAGGTGCCGGCTGAGCTAGAGGCCAAAATCTACAGGTAGGCACTTTGCAAAAAAAAGCTTGGTTTTCTGTGAAAAAATGGGATGTGTCCACGTTTTGTTTTGGGGCATATCCTGTCACGGGTGCTAGGCCTACCCACACAAGTGAGTTACCATTTTTATTGGGAGACTTGGGGGAATGCTGGGTGGAAGGAAAGGTGTGGCTTCTCTCAGATTCCAGAACTTTCTGTCACCGAAATGACAGGAAAAAG
Organism: Pleurodeles waltl; assembly: GCF_031143425.1. Lineage (NCBI taxonomy): Eukaryota > Metazoa > Chordata > Amphibia > Caudata > Salamandridae > Pleurodeles > Pleurodeles waltl. The sequence continues at coordinate 1,091,427,205 of NC_090444.1, read as the reverse complement.
TGTTTTTTTTGCCAAATGTTGAGGTTTGCAAAGGATTCTGGGTAACAGAACCTGGTCAGAGCCCCACAAGTCACCCCATCTTGGATTCCCCTAGGTGTCTAGTTTAAAAAAATGCGCAGGTTTGCTCGGTTTCCGCCGGCTGAGCTAGAGGCCAAAATCCAGAGCTAGGCACTTATTAAAAAACAGCTCTGTTTTCTTTCTGAAAATGTGATGTGTCCACGTCGTGTTTTGGGGCATAACCTGTCGCGGGCGCTACGCCTACCCACACAAGTAAGGTATCATTTTTATCGGGAGACTTGGGGGAACGCTGGGTGGAAGGATATTTGTGGCTCCTCTCAGATTCCAGAACTTTCTGTCACCATAATGTGAGGAAAATGTGTTTTTTTTAGCCAAATTTTTTGGTTTGCAAAGGATTCTGGGTAACAGAACCTGGTCAGAGCCCCACAAGTCACCCCATCTTGGATTCCCCTAGGTCTCTAGTTTTAAAAAATGCACAGGTTTGGTAGGTTTCCCTAGGCCGGCTGAGCTAGAGGCCAAAATCTACAGGTAGGCACTTTGCAAAAAAAAGCTCTGTTTTCTGTGAAAAAATGGGATGTGTCCACGTTTTGTTTTGGGGCATATTCTGTCACGGGTGCTAGGCCTACCCACACAAGTGAGGTATCATTTTTACCGGTAGACTTGGTGGAACGCTGGGTGGAAGGAAATTTGTGGCTCCTCTCAGATTCCAGAACTTTCTGTCACCGAAATGTGAGAAAAATTTGTTTTTTTAGCCAAATTTTGAGGTTTGCAAAGGATTCTGGGTAACAGAACCTGGTCAGAGCCCTACAAGTCACCCCATCTTGGAGTCCCCTAGGTCTCGAGTTTTAAAAAATGCACAGGTTTAGTAGGTTTCCCTAGGTGCCGGCTTAGCTAGAGGCCAAAATCTACAGGTAGGCACTTTGCAAAAAACAGCTCTGTTTTCTGTGAAAAAATGGGATGTGTCCATGTTGTGTTTTGGGGCATATCCTGTCGCGGGCGCTAGGCCTATCCACACAAGTGACATACCATTTTTATCAGGAGACTTGGGGGAACGCTGGGTGGAAGGAAATTTGTGTCTCCTCTCAGATTCCAGAACATTCTGTCACCGAAATTACAGGAAAAAGTGTTTTTTTGCCAAATTTTGAGGTTTGCAAAGGATTCTGGGTAACAGAACCTGGTCAGAGCCCCACAAGTCACCCCATCTTGGATTCCCCAAGGTCTCTAGTTTTAAAAAATGCATAGGTTTGGTAGGTTTCCCTAGGTGCCGGCTGAGCTAGAGGCCAAAATCTACAGGTAGGCACTTTGCAAAAAAAAGCTTGGTTTTCTGTGAAAAAATGGGATGTGTCCACGTTTTGTTTTGGGGCATATCCTGTCACGGGTGCTAGGCCTACCCACACAAGTGAGTTACCATTTTTATTGGGAGACTTGGGGGAATGCTGGGTGGAAGGAAAGGTGTGGCTTCTCTCAGATTCCAGAACTTTCTGTCACCGAAATGACAGGAAAAAGTGTTTTTTTGCCAAATTTTGAGGTTTGCAAAGGATTCTGGGTAACAGAACCTGGTCAGAGCCCCACAAGTCACCCCATCTTGGATTCCCCTAGGTGTCTAGTTTAAAAAAATGCGCAGGTTTGCTCGGTTTCCGCCGGTGCCGGCTGAGCTAGAGGCCAAAATCCAGAGCTAGGCACTTATTAAAAAACAGCTCTGTTTTCTTTCTGAAAATGTGATGTGTCCACGTCGTGTTTTGGGGCATAACCTGTCGCGGGCGCTAGGCCTACCCACACAAGTAAGGTATCATTTTTATCGGGATACTTGGGGGAACGCTGGGTGGAAGGAAATTTGTGGCTCCTCTCAGATTCCAGAACTTTCTGTCACCATAATGTGAGGAAAATGTGTTTTTTTTAGCCAAATTTTGAGGTTTGCAAAGGATTCTGGGTAACAGAACCTGGTCAGAGCCCCACAAGTCACCCCATCTTGGATTCCCCTAGGTCTCTAGTTTTAAAAAATGCACAGGTTTGGTAGGTTTCCCTAGGCCGGCTGAGCTAGAGGCCAAAATCTACAGGTAGGCACTTTGCAAAAAAAAGCTCTGTTTTCTGTGAAAAAATGGGATGTGTCCACGTTTTGTTTTGGGGCATATTCTGTCACGGGTGCTAGGCCTACCCACACAAGTGAGGTATCATTTTTACCGGTAGACTTGGTGGAACGCTGGGTGGAAGGAAATTTGTGGCTCCTCTCAGATTCCAGAACTTTCTGTCACCGAAATGTGAGAAAAATTTGTTTTTTTAGCCAAATTTTGAGGTTTGCAAAGGATTCTGGGTAACAGAACCTGGTCAGAGCCCCACAAGTCACCCCATCTTGGATTCCCCTAGGTCTCTAGTTTAAAAAAATGCACAGGTTTGGTAGGTTTCCCTAGGTGCCGGCTGACCTAGAGGCTAAAATCTACAGGTAGGCACTTTGCAAAAAAAAGCTCTGTTTTCTGTGAAAAAATGGGACATTTTTGGGGCATATCCTGTCACGGGCGCTAGGCCTACCCACACAAGTGAGGTACCATTTTTATTGGGAGACTTGGGGGAGTGCTGGGTGGAAGGAAATGTGTGGCTTCTCTCAGATTCCAGAACTTTCTGTCACCGAAATGACAGGAAAAAGTGTTTTTTTAGCCAAATTTTGCAAAGGATTCTGGGTAACAGAACCTGGTCAGAGCCCTACAAGTCACCCCATCTTGGAGTCCCCTAGGTCTCGAGTTTTAAAAAATGCACAGGTTTAGTAGGTTTCCCTAGGTGCCGGCTTAGCTAGAGGCCAAAATCTACAGGTAGGCACTTTGCAAAAAACAGCTCTGTTTTTTGTGAAAAAATGGGATGTGTCCATGTTGTGTTTTGGGGCATATCCTGTCGCGGGCGCTAGGCCTATCCACACAAGTGACATACCATTTTTATCAGGAGACTTGGGGGAACGCTGGGTGGAAGGAAATTTGAGACTCCTCTCAGATTCCAGAACATTCTGTCACCGAAATTACAGGAAATAGTGTTTTTTTAGCCATGTTTTGATGGTTGCAAAGGATTCTGGGTAACAGAACCTGGTCAGAGCCCCACAAGTCACCCCATCTTGGATTCCCTAGCTCCCTAGTTTTCAAAAATGCACAGGTTTGGTAGGTTTCCCTAGGTGCCAGCTGAGCTAGAGGCCAAAATCTACAGGTAGGCACTTTGCAAAAAAAAGCTCTGTTTTCTGTCAAAAAATGGGATGTGTCCACGTTGTGTTTTGGGGCATATCCTGTCACGGGCTCTAGGCCTACCCACACAAGTGACTTACCATTTTTATCAGGAGACTTGGGGGAATGCTGGGTGGAAGGAAATTTGTGGCTCCTCTCTGATTCCAGAACTTTCTGTCACCGAAATTACAGGAACAAGTGTTTTTTTGCCAAATTTTGAGGTTTGCAAAGGATTCTGGGTAACAGAACCTGGTCAGAGCCCCACAAGTCACCCCATCTTGGATTCCCCTAGGTCTCTAGTTTTAAAAAATGCATAGGTTTGGTAGGTTTCCCTAGGTGCCGGCTGAGCTAGAGGCCAAAATCTACAGGTAGGCACTTTGCAAAAAAAAGCTTGGTTTTCTGTGAAAAAATGGGATGTGTCCACGTTTTGTTTTGGGGCATATCCTGTCACGGGTGCTAGGCCTACCCACACAAGTGAGTTACCATTTTTATTGGGAGACTTGGGGGAATGCTGGGTGGAAGGGAAGGTGTGGCTTCTCTCAGATTCCAGAACTTTCTGTCACCGAAATGACAGGAAAAAGTGTTTTTTTGCCAAATTTTGAGGTTTGCAAAGGATTCTGGGTAACAGAACCTGGTCAGAGCCCCACAAGTCACCCCATCTTGGATTCCCCTAGGTGTCTAGTTTAAAAAAATGCGCAGGTTTGCTCGGTTTCCGCCGGTGCCGGCTGAGCTAGAGGCCAAAATCCAGAGCTAGGCACTTATTAAAAAACAGCTCTGTTTTCTTTCTGAAAATGTGATGTGTCCACGTGGTGTTTTGGGGCATAACCTGTCGCGGGCGCTAGGCCTACCCACACAAGTAAGGTATCATTTTTATCGGGAGACTTGGGGGAACGCTGGGTGGAAGGAAATTTGTGGCTCCTTTCAGATTCCAGAACTTTCTGTCACCATAATGTGAGGAAAATGTGTTTTTTTTAGCCAAATTTTGAGGTTTGCAAAGCATTCTGGGTAACAGAACCTGGTCAGAGCCCCACAAGTCATCCCATCTTGGATTCCCCGAGGTCTCTAGTTTTAAAAAATGCACAGTTTTGGTAGGTTTCCCTAGGTGCCGGCTGAGCTAGAGGCCAAAATCTACAGGTAGGCACTTTGCAAAAAACAGCTCTGTTTTCTGTCAAAAAATGGGATGTGTCCACGTTGTGTTTTGGGGCATATCCTTTCGCGGGCGCTAGGCCTACCCACACAAGTGACGTACCATTTTTATCGGGAGATTTGGGGGAACGCTGGGTGGAAGGAAATTTGTGGCTCCTCTCTGATTCCAGAACTTTCTGTCACCGAAGTTACAGGAAAAAGTGTTTTTTTGCCAAATTTTGAGGTTTGCAATGGATTCTGGGTAACAGAACCTGGTCAGAGCCCCACAAGTCACCCCATCTTGGATTCCCATAGGTGTCTAGTTTTAAAAAATGCGCAGGTTTGATAGGTTTCCGCAGGTGCCGGCTGAGCTAGAGGCCAAAATCCACAGCTAGGCACTTAGTAAAAAAACAGCGATGTTTTCTTTCTGAAAATGTGATGTGTCCACGCCGTGTTTTCGGGCATATCCTGTCGCGGGCGCTAGGCCTAACCACACAAGTGAGGTACCATGTTTATGGGGAGACTTGGGGGAACGCTGGGTGGAAGGAAATTTGTGGCTCCTCTCAGATTCCAGAACTTTCTGTCACTGAAAGGAGAGGAAAAAGGGTTTTTTTAACAACATTTTGAGGTTTGCAAAGGATTCTGGGTAACAGAACCTGGTCAGAACCGCACAAGTCACCCCATCTTGGATTCCCCTCGGTCTCTAGTTTTAAAAAATGCACAGGTTTGGTAGGTTTCCCTAGGTGCCGGCTGAGCTAGAGGCCAAAATCTACAGGTAGGCACTTTGCAAAAAAAGCTTGGTTTTCTGTGAAAAAATGGGATGTGTCCACGTTTTGTTTTGGGGCATATCCTGTCACGGGAGCTAGGCCTACCCACACAAGTGAGTTACCATTTTTATTGGGAGACTTGGGGGAATGCTGGGTGGAAGGAAAGGTGTGGCTTCTCTCAGATTCCAGAACTTTCTGTCACCGAAATGACAGGAAAAAGTGTTTTTTTGCCAAATTTTGAGGTTTGCAAAGGATTCTGGGTAACAGAACCTGGTCAGAGCCCCACAAGTCACCCCATCTTGGATTCCCCTAGGTGTCTAGTTTAAAAAAATGCGCAGGTTAGCTCGGTTTCCGCCGGTGCCAGCTGAGCTAGAGGCCAAAATCCACAGCTAGGCACTTATTAAAAAACAGCTCTGTTTTCTTTCTGAAAATGTGATGTGTCCACGTCGTGTTTTGGGGCATAACCTGTCGCGGGCGCTAGGCCTACCCACACAAGTAAGGTATCATTTCTATCGGGAGACTTGGAGGAACGCTGGGTGGAAGGAAATTTGTGGCTCCTCTCAGATTCCAGAACTTTCTGTCACCATAATGTGAGGAAAATGTGTTTTTTTTAGCCAAATTTTGAGGTTTGCAAAGGATTCTGGGTAACAGAACCTGGTCAGAGCCCCACAAGTCACCCCATCTTGGATTCCCCGAGGTCTCTAGTTTTAAAAAATGCACAGTTTTGGTAGGTTTCCCTTGGTGCCGGCTGAGCTAGAGGCCAAAATCTACAGGTAGGCACTTTGCAAAAAACAGCTCTGTTTTCCGTCAAAAAATGGGATGTGTCCACGTTGTGTTTTGGGGCATATCCTTTCGCGGGCGCTAGGCCTACCCACACAAGTGACGTACCATTTTTATCGGGAGATTTGGGGGAACGCTGGGTGGAAGGAAATTTGTGGCTCCTCTCTGATTCCAGAACTTTCTGTCACCGAAGTTACAGGAAAAAGTGTTTTTTTGCCAAATTTTGAGGTTTGCAATGGATTCTGGGTAACAGAACCTGGTCAGAGCCCCACAAGTCACCCCATCTTGGATTCCCATAGGTGTCTAGTTTTAAAAAATGCGCAGGTTTGATAGGTTTCTGCAGGTGCCGGCTGAGCTAGAGGCCAAAATCCACAGCTAGGCACTTAGTAAAAAAACAGCGATGTTTTCTTTCTGAAAATGTGATGTGTCCACGCCGTGTTTTCGGGCATATCCTGTCGCGGGCGCTAGGCCTAACCACACAAGTGAGGTACCATTTTTATGGGGAGACTTGGGGGAACGCTGGGTGGAAGGAAATTTGTGGCTCCTCTCAGATTCCAGAACTTTCTGTCACTGAAAGGAGAGGAAAAAGGGTTTTTTTAACAACATTTTGAGGTTTGCAAAGGATTCTGGGTAACAGAACCTGGTCAGAACCGCACAAGTCACCCCATCTTGGATTCCCCTCGGTCTCTAGTTTTAAAAAATGCACAGGTTTGGTAGGTTTCCCTGGGTGCCGGCTGAGCTAGAGGCCAAAATCTACAGGTAGGCACTTTGCAAAAAAAAGCTTGGTTTTCTGTGAAAAAATGGGATGTGTCCACGTTTTGTTTTGGGGCATTTCCTGTCACGGGTGCTAGGCCTACCCACACAAGTGAGTTACCATTTTTATTGGGAGACTTGGGGGAATGCTGGGTGGAAGGAAAGGTGTGGCTTCTCTCAGATTCCAGAACTTTCAGTCACCGAAATGACAGGAAAAAGTGTTTTTTTGCCAAATTTTGAGGTTTGCAAAGGATTCTGGGTAACAGAACGTGGTCAGAGCCCCACAAGTCACCCCATCTTGGATTCCCCTAGGTGTCTAGTTTAAAAAAATGCGCAGGTTTGCTCGGTTTCCGCCGGTGCCGGCTGAGCTAGAGGCCAAAATCCACAGCTAGGCACTTATTAAAAAACAGCTCTGTTTTCTTTCTGAAAATGTGATGTGTCCACGTCGTGTTTTGGGGCATACCTGTCGCGGGCGCTAGGCCTACCCACACAAGTAAGGTATCATTTTTATCGGGAGACTTGGGGGAACGCTGGGTGGAAGGATATTTGTGGCTCCTCTCAGATTCCAGAACTTTCTGTCACCATAATGTGAGGAAAATGTGTTTTTTTTAGCCAAATTTTGAGGTTTGCAAAGGATTCTGGGTAACAGAACCTGGTCAGAGCCCCACAAGTCACCCCATCTTGGATTCCCCGAGGTCTCTAGTTTTAAAAAATGCACAGTTTTGGTAGGTTTCCCTAGGTGCCGGCTGAGCTAGAGGCCAAAATCTACAGGTAGGCACTTTGCAAAAAACAGCTCTGTTTTCTGTCAAAAAATGGGATGTGTCCACGTTGTGTTTTGGGGCATATCCTTTCGCGGGCTCTAGGCCTACCCACACAAGTGACGTACCATTTGTATCAGGAGATTTGGGGGAACGCTGGGTGGAAGGAAATTTGTGGCTCCTCTCTGATTCCAGAACTTTCTGTCACCGAAGTTACAGGAAAAAGTGTTTTTTTTGCCAAATTTTGAGGTTTGCAATGGATTCTGGGTAACAGAACCTGGTCAGAGCCCCACAAGTCACCCCATCTTGGATTCCCATAGGTGTCTAGTTTTAAAAAATGCGCAGGTTTGATAGGTTTCCGCAGGTGCCAGCTGAGCTAGAGGCCAAAATCCACAGCTAGGCTTCTAGTAAAAAAACAGCGATGTTTTCTTTCTGAAAATGTGATGTGTCCACGCCGTGTTTTGGGGCATATCCTGTCGCGGGCGCTAGGCCTAACCACACAAGTGAGGTACCATTTTTATGGGGAGACTTGGGGGAACGCTGGGTGGAAGGAAATTTGTGGCTCCTCTCAGATTCCAGAACTTTCTGTCACTGAAATGAGAGGAAAAAGGTTTTTTTTAACAACATTTTGAGGTTTGCAAACGATTCTGGGTAACAGAACCTGGTCAGAGCCCCACAAGTCACCCCATCTTGGATTCCCCTAGGTCTCTAGTTTAAAAAAATGCATAGGTTTGGTAGGTTTCCCTAGGTGCCGGCTGAGATAGAGGCCAAACTCTACAGGTAGGCACTTTGCAAAAAAAAGCTTGGTTTTCTGTGAAAAAATGGGATGTGTCCACGTTTTGTTTTGGGGCATATCCTGTCACGGGTGCTAGGCCTACCCACACAAGTGAGTTACCATTTTTATTGGGAGACTTGGGGGAATGCTGGGTGGAAGGAAAGGTGTGGCTTCTCTCAGATTCCAGAACTTTCTGTCACCGAAATGACAGGAAAAAGTGTTTTTTTAGCCAAATTTTGAGGTTTGCAAAGGATTCTGGGTAACAGAACCTGGTCAGAGCCCCATAAGTCACCCCATCTTGGAGTCCCCTAGGTCTCTAGTTTTAAAAAATGCACAGGTTTAGTAGGTTTCTCTAGGTGCCGGCTGAGTTAGAGGCCAAAATCTACAGGTAGACACTTTGCAAAAAACAGCTCTGTTTTCTGTCAAAAAATGGGATGTGTCCACATTGTGTTTTGGGGCATATCCTGTCGCGGGCGCTAGGCCTACCCACACAAGTGAGGTACCATTTTTATCGGAAGACTTGGGGGAACGCTGGGTGGAAAGAAATTTGTGTCTCCTCTCAGATTCCAGAACTTTCTGTCACCGAAATGACAGGAAATAGTGTTTTTTTTAGCCAAGTTTTGAGGGTTGCAAAGGATTCTGGGTAACAGAACCTGGTCAGATCCGCACAAGTCACCCCATCTTGGATTCCCCTCGGTCTCTAGTTTTAAAAAATGCACAGGTTTGGTTGGTTTCCCTGGGTGCCGGCTGAGCTAGAGGCCAAAATCTACAGGTAGGCACTTTGCAAAAAAAAGTTTGGTTTTCTGTGAAAAAATGGGATGTGTCCACGTTTTGTTTTGGGGCATATCCTGTCACGGGTGCTAGGCCTACCCACACAAGTGAGTTACCATTTTTATTGGGAGACTTGGGGGAATGCTGGGTGGAAGGAAAGGTGTGGCTTCTCTCAGATTCCAGAACTTTCTGTCACCGAAATGACAGGAAAAAGTGTTTTTTTAGCCAAATTTTGAGGTTTGCAAAGGATTCTGGGTAACAGAACCTGGTCAGAGCCCCATAAGTCACCCCATCTTGGAGTCCCCTAGGTCTCTAGTTTTAAAAAATGCACAGGTTTAGTAGGTTTCTCTAGGTGCCGGCTGAGTTAGAGGCCAAAATCTACAGGTAGGCACTTTGCAAAAAACAGCTCTGTTTTCTGTCAAAAAATGGGATGTGTCCACGTTGTGTTTTGGGGCATATCCTGTCGCGGGCGCTAGGCCTACCCACACAAGTGAGGTACCATTTTTATCGGAAGACTTGGGGGAACGCTGGGTGGAAAGAAATTTGTGTCTCCTCTCAGATTCCAGAACTTTCTGTCACCGAAATGACAGGAAATAGTGTTTTTTTTAGCCAAGTTTTGAGGGTTGCAAAGGATTCTGGGTAACAGAACCTGGTCAGAGCCCCACAAGTCACCCCATCTTGGATTCCCCTAGGTCTCTAGTTTTAAAAAATGCATAGGTTTGGTAGGTGTCCCTAGGTGCCAGCTGAGCTAGAGGCCAAACTCTACAGGTAGGCACTTTGCAAAAAAAAGCTTGGTTTTCTGTGAAAAAATGGGATGTGTCCACGTTTTGTTTTGGGGCATATCCTGTCACGGGTGCTAGGCCTACCCACACAAGTGAGTTACCATTTTTATTGGGAGACTTGGGGGAATGCTGGGTGGAAGGAAAGGTGTGGCTTCTCTCAGATTCCAGAACTTTCTGTCACCGAAATGACAGGAAAAAGTGCTTTTTTAGCCAAATTTTGAGGTTTGCAAAGGATTCTGGGTAACAGAACCTGGTCAGAGCCCCATAAGTCACCCCATCTTGGAGTCCCCTAGGTCTCTAGTTTTAAAAAATGCACAGGTTTAGTAGGTTTCTCTAGGTGCCGGCTGAGTTAGAGGCCAAAATCTACAGGTAGGCACTTTGCAAAAAACAGCTCTGTTTTCTGTCAAAAAATGGGATGTGTCCACATTGTGTTTTGGGGCATATCCTGTCGCGGGCGCTAGGCCTACCCACACAAGTGAGGTACCATTTTTATCGGAAGACTTGGGGGAACGTTGGGTGGAAAGAAATTTGTGTCTCCTCTCAGATTCCAGAACTTTCTGTCACCGAAATGACAGGAAATAGTGGTTTTTTTAGCCAAGTTTTGAGGGTTGCAAAGGATTCTGGGTAACAGAACCTGGTCAGAACCGCACAAGTCACCCCATCTTGGATTCCCCTCGGTCTCTAGTTTTAAAAAATGCACAGGTTTGGTAGGTTTCCCTGGGTGCCGGCTGAGCTAGAGGCCAAAATCTACAGGTAGGCACATTGCAAAAAAAAGTTTGGTTTTCTGTGAAAAAATGGGATGTGTCCACGTTTTGTTTTGGGGCATATCCTGTCACGGGTGCTAGGCCTACCCACACAAGTGAGTTACCATTTTTATTGGGAGACTTGGGGGAATGCTGGGTGGAAGGAAAGGTGTGGCTTCTCTCAGATTCCAGAACTTTCTGTCACCGAAATGACAGGAAAAAGTGTTTTTTTAGCCAAATTTTGAGGTTTGCAAAGGATTCTGGGTAACAGAACCTGGTCAGAGCCCCATAAGTCACCCCATCTTGGAGTCCCCTAGGTCTCTAGTTTTAAAAAATGCACAGGTTTACTAGGTTTCTCTAGGTGCCGGCTGAGTTAGAGGCCAAAATCTACAGGTAGGCACTTTGCAAAAAACAGCTCTGTTTTCTGTCAAAAAATGGGATGTGTCCACATTGTGTTTTGGGGCATATCCTGTCGCGGGCGCTAGGCCTTCCCACACAAGTGAGGTACCATTTTTATCGGAAGACTTGGGGGAACGCTGGGTGGAAAGAAATTTGTGTCTCCTCTCAGATTCCAGAACTTTCTGTCACCGAAATGACAGGAAATAGTGTTTTTGTTAGCCAAGTTTTGAGGGTTGCAAAGGATTCTGGGTAACAGAACCTGGTCAGAACCGCACAAGTCACCCCATCTTGGATTCCCCTCGGTCTCTAGTTTTAAAAAATGCACAGGTTTGGTAGGTTTCCCTGGGTGCCGGCTGAGCTAGAGGCCAAAATCTACAGGTAGGCACTTTGCAAAAAAAAGCTTGGTTTTCTGTGAAAAAATGGGATGTGTCCACGTTTTGTTTTGGGGCATATCCTGTCACGGGTGCTAGGCCTACCCACACAAGTGAGTTACCATTTTTATTGGGAGACTTGGGGGAATGCTGGGTGGAAGGAAAGGTGTGGCTTCTCTCAGATTCCAGAACTTTCTGTCACCGAAATGACAGGAAAAAGTGTTTTTTTGCCAAATTTTGAGGTTTGCAAAGGATTCTGGGTAACAGAACCTGGTCAGAGCCCCACAAGTCACCCCATCTTGGATTCCCCTAGGTGTCTAGTTTAAAAAAATGCGCAGGTTTGCTCGGTTTCCGCCGGTGCCGGCTGAGCTAGAGGCCAAAATCCAGAGCTAGGCACTTATTAAAAAACAGCTCTGATTTCTTTCTGAAAATGTGATGTGTCCACGTCGTGTTTTGGGGCATAACCTGTCGCGGGCGCTAGGCCTACCCACACAAGTAAGGTATCATTTTTATCGGGAGACTTGGGGGAACGCTGGGTGGAAGGAAATTTGTGGCTCCTCTCAGATTCCAGAACTTTCTGTCACCATAATGTGAGGAAAATGTGTTTTTTTTAGCCAAATTTTGAGGTTTGCAAAGGATTCTGGGTAACAGAACCTGGTCAGAGCCCCACAAGTCACCCCATCTTGGATTCCCCGAGGTCTCTAGTTTTAAAAAATGCACAGTTTTGGTAGGTTTCCCTAGGTGCCGGCTGAGCTAGAGGCCAAAATCTACAGGTAGGCACTTTGCAAAAAACAGCTCTGTTTTCTGTCAAAAAATGGGATGTGTCCACGTTGTGTTTTGGGGCATATCCTTTCGCGGGCGTTAGGCCTACCCACACAAGTGACGTACCATTTTTATCAGGAGATTTGGGGGAACGCTGGGTGGAAGGAAATTTGTGGCTCCTCTCTGATTCCAGAACATTCTGTCACCGAAGTTACAGGAAAAAGTGTTTTTTTTGCCAAATTTTGAGGTTTGCAATGGATTCTGGGTAACAGAACCTGGTCAGAGCCCCACAAGTCACCCCATCTTGGATTCCCATAGGTGTCTAGTTTTAAAAAATGCGCAGGTTTGATAGGTTTCCGCAGGTGCCGGCTGAGCTAGAGGCCAAAATCCACAGCTAGGCACTTAGTAAAAAAACAGCGATGTTTTCTTTCTGAAAATGTGATGTGTCCACGCCGTGTTTTCGGGCATATCCTGTCGCGGGCGCTGGGCCTAACCACACAAGTGAGGTACCATTTTTATGGGGAGACTTGGGGGAACGCTGGGTGGAAGGAAATTTGTGGCTCCTCTCAGATTCCAGAACTTTCTGTCACTGAAAGGAGAGGAAAAAGGGTTTTTTTAACAACATTTTGAGGTTTGCAAAGGATTCTGGGTAACAGAACCTGGTCAGAACCGCACAAGTCACCCCATCTTGGATTCCCCTCGGTCTCTAGTTTTAAAAAATGCACAGGTTTGGTAGGTTTCCTTAGGTGCCGGCTGAGCTAGAGGCTAAAATCTACAGGTAGGCACTTTGCAAAAAACAGCTCTGTTTTCTGTGAAAAAATGGGATGTGTCCACGTTGTGTTTTGGAACATTACCTGTGGCGGGCGCTAGGCCTACCCACACAAGTGAGGTATCATTTTTTCAGGAGACTTGGGGGAACGCTGGGTGGAAGGAAATTTGTGGCTCCTCTCTGATTCCAGAACATTCTGTCACCGAAGTTACAGGAAAAAGTGTTTTTTTGCCAAATTTTGAGGTTTGCAATGGATTCTGGGTAACAGAACCTGGTCAGAGCCCCACAAGTCACCCCATCTTGGATTCCCATAGGTGTCTAGTTTTAAAAAATGCGCAGGTTTGATAGGTTTCCGCAGGTGCCGGCTGAGCTAGAGGCCAAAATCCACAGCTAGGCACTTAGTAAAAAAACAGCGATGTTTTCTTTCTGAAAATGTGATGTGTCCACGCCGTGTTTTCGGGCATATCCTGTCGCGGGCGCTGGGCCTAACCACACAAGTGAGGTACCATTTTTATGGGGAGACTTGGGGGAACGCTGGGTGGAAGGAAATTTGTGGCTCCTCTCAGATTCCAGAACTTTCTGTCACTGAAAGGAGAGGAAAAAGGGTTTTTTTAACAACATTTTGAGGTTTGCAAAGGATTCTGGGTAACAGAACCTGGTCAGAACCGCACAAGTCACCCCATCTTGGATTCCCCTCGGTCTCTAGTTTTAAAAAATGCACAGGTTTGGTAGGTTTCCTTAGGTGCCGGCTGAGCTAGAGGCTAAAATCTACAGGTAGGCACTTTGCAAAAAACAGCTCTGTTTTCTGTGAAAAAATGGGATGTGTCCACGTTGTGTTTTGGAACATTACCTGTGGCGGGCGCTAGGCCTACCCACACAAGTGAGGTATCATTTTTTCAGGAGACTTGGGGGAACGCTGGGTGGAAGGAAATTTGTGGCTTCTCTCAGATTCCAGAACTTTCTGTCACCGAAATGACAGGAAAAAGTGTTTTTTTAGCCATATTTTGAGGTTTGCAAAGGATTCTGGGTAACAGAACCTGGTCAGAGGCCCACAAGTCACCCCATCTTGGATTCCCCTAGCTCCCTAGTTTTCAAAAATGCACAGGTTTGGTAGGTTTCCCTAGGTGCCAGCTGAGCTAGAGGCCAAAATCTACAGGTAGGTACTTTGCAAAAAACAGCTCTGTTTTCTGTCAAAAAATGGGATGTGTCCACGTTGTGTTGTGGGGCATATCCTGTCGCGGGCTCTAGGCCTACCCACACAAGTGACTTACCATTTTTATCAGGAGACTTGGGGGAACGCTGGGTGGAAGGAAATTTGTGGCTCCTCTCTGATTCCAGAACTTTCTGTCACCGAAATGACAGGAAAAAGTGTTTTTTTGCCAAATTTTGAGGTTTGCAAAGGATTCTGGGTAACAGAACCTGGTCAGAGCCCCACAAGTCACCCCATCTTGGATTCCCCTAGGTGTCTAGTTTTAAAAAATGCGCAGGTTTGCTCGGTTTCCGCAGGTGCCGGCTGAGCTAGAGGCCAAAATCCACAGCTAGGCACTTAGTAAAAAACAGCTCTGTTTTCTTTCTGAAAATGTGATGTGTCCACGTCGTGTTTTGGGGCATAACCTGTCGCGGGCGCTAGGCCTACCCAAACAAGTAAGGTATCATTTTTATCGGGAGACATGGGGGAACGCTGGGTGGAAGGAAATTTGTGGCTCCTCTCAGATTCCAGAACTTTCTGTCACCATAATGAGAGGAAAATGTGTTTTTTTAGCCAAATTTTGAGGTTTGCAAAGGATTCTGGGTAACAGAACCTGGTCAGAGCCCCACAAGTCACCCCATCTTGGATTCCCCGAGGTCTCTAGTTTTGAAAAATGCACAGGTTTGGTAGGTTTCCCTAGGTGCCGGCTGAGCTAGAGGCCAAAATCTACAGGTAGGCACTTTGCAAATAAAAGCTCTGTTTTCTGTGAAAAAATGGGATGTGTCCACGTTTTGTTTTGGGGCATATCCTGTCACGCGTGCTAGGCCTACCCACACAAGTGAGGTGCCATTTTTATTGGGAGACTTGGGGGAATGCTGGGTGGAAGGAAATGTGTGGCTTCTCTCAGATTCCAGAACTTTCTGTCACCGAAATGACAGGAAAAAGTGTTTTTTTAGCCACATTTTGAGGTTTGCAAAGGATTCTGGGTAACAGAACCTGGTCAGAGCCCCACAAGTCACCCCATCTTGGAGTCCCCTAGGTCTCTAGTTTTAAAAAATGCACATGTTTAGTAGGTTTCCCTAGGTGCCGGCTGAGCTAGAGGCCAAAATCTACAGGTAGGCACTTTGCAAAAAACAGCTCTGTTTTCTGTGAAAAAATGGGATGTGTCCACGTGTGTTTTGGGGCATATCCTGTCGCGGGCGCTAGGCCTACCCACACAAGTGAGGTACCATTTTTATCGGAAGACCTGGGGGAACGCTGGGTGGAAGGAAATTTGTGTCTCCTCTCAGATTCCAGAACTTTCTGTCACCGAAATGACAGGAAATAGTGTTTTTTTAGCCAAATTTTGAGGGTTGCAAAGGATTCTGGGTAACAGAACATGGTCAGAGCTCCACAAGTCACCCCATCTTGGATTCCCCTAGTTCCCTAGTTTGCAAAAATGCACATGTGTGGTAGGTTCCCCTACGTGCCAGCTGAGCTAGAGGCCAAAATCTACAGGTAGGCACTTTGCAAAAAACAGCTCTGTTTTCTGTGAAAAAATGGGATGTGTCCACGTGTGTTTTGGGGCATATCCTGTCGCGGGCGCTAGGTCTACCCACACAAGTGACGTACCATTTTTATCAGGAGACTTGGGGGAACGCTGGGTGTAAGGACATTTGTGGCTCCTCTCTGATTCCAGAACTTTCTGTCACCGAAATTACAGGAAAAAGTGTTTTTTTTGCTAAATTTTGAGGTTTGCAAAGGATTCTGGGTAACAGAACCTGGTCAGAGCCCCACAAGTCACCCCATCTTGGATTCCCCTAGGTGTCTAGTTTTAAAAAATGCGCAGGTTTGCTAGGTTTCCGCAGGTGCCGGCTGAGCTAGAGGCCAAAATCCACAGCTAGGCACTTAGTAAAAAACAGCTCTGTTTTCTTTCTGAAAATGTGATGTGTCCACGTCGTGTTTTGGGGCATATCCTGTCAAGGGCGCTAGGCCTACCCACACAAGTGAGGTATCATTTTTATCGGGAGACTTGGGGGAATGCTGGGTGGAAGGAAATTTGTGGCTCCTCTCAGATTCCAGAACTTTCTGTCACCATAATGTGAGGAAAATGTTTTTTTTTAGCCAAATTTTGAGGTTTGCAAAGGATTCTGGGTAACAGAACCTGGTCAGAGCCCCACAAGTCACCCCATCTTGGATTCCCCTAGGTCTCTAGTTTTTAAAAATGCACAGGTTTGGTAGGTTTCCCTAGGTGCCGGCTGAGCTAGAGGCCAAAATCTACAGGTAGGCACTTTGCAAAAAACAGCTCTGTTTTCTGTCAAAAAATGGGATGTGTCCACGTTGTATTTTGGGGCATATCCTGTCGCGGGCGCTAGGCCTACCCACACAAGTGACGTACCATTTTTATCGGGAGACTTGGGGGAACCCTGGGTGGAAGGAAATTTGTGGCTCCTCTCTGATTCCAGAACTTTCTGTCACCGAAGTTACAGGAAAAAATGTTTTTTTGCCAAATTTTGAGGTTTGCAATGGATTCTGGGTAACAGAACCCGGTCAGAGCCCCACAAGTCACCCCATCTTGGATTCCCATAGGTGTCTAGTTTTAAAAAATGTGCAGGTTTGCTAGGTTTCCGCAGGTGCCGGCTGAGCTAGAGGCCAAAATCCACAGCTAGGCACTTAGTAAAAAACAGCTCTGTTTTCTTTCTGAAAATGTGATGTGTCCACGTCGTGTTTTGGGGCATATCCTGTCGCGGGCGCTAGGCCTACCCACACAAGTAAGGTATCATTTTTATCGGGAGACTTGGGGGAACGCTGGGTGGAAGGAAATTTGTGGCTCCTCTCAGATTCCAGAACTTTCTGTCACCATAATGTGAGGAAAATGTGTTTTTTTTAGCCAAATTTTGAGGTTTGCAAAGGATTCTGGGTAACAGAACCTGGTCAGAGCCACACAAGTCACCCCATCTTGGATTCCCCGAGGTCTCTAGTTTAAAAAAAATGCACAGGTTTAGTAGGTTTCTCTAGGTGCCGGCTAAGTTAGAGGCCAAAATCTACAGGTAGGCACTTTGCAAAAAAGAGCTCTGTTTTCTGTCAAGAAATGGGATGTGTCCACATTGTGTTTTGGGACATATCCTGTCGCGGGCGCTAGGCCTACCCACACAAGTGAGGTACCATTTTTATCGGAAGACTTGGGGGACTGCTGGGTGGAATGAAATTTGTGCCTCCTCTCAGATTCCAGAACTTTCTGTCACCGAAATGTGAGGAAAATGTGTTTTTTTAGCCATATTTTGAGGTTGCAAAGGATTCTGGGTAACAGAACCTGGTCAGAGCCCCACATGTCACCCCATCTTGGATTCCCCTAGGTCTCTAGTTTTCAAAAATGCACAGGTTTGGTAGGTTTCCTTAGGTGCCGGCTGAGCTAGAGGCTAAAATCTACAGATAGGGACTTTGCAAAAAACAGCTCTGTTTTCTGTCAAAAAATGGGATGTGTCCACGTTGTGTTTTGGGACATTACCTGTGGCGGGCGCTAGGCCTACCCACACAAGTGAGGTATCATTTTTTCAGGAGACTTGGGGGAACACTGGGTGGAAGGAAATTTGTGGCTCCTCTCAGATTCCAGAACTTTCTGTCACCATAATGTGATGAAAATGTGTTTTTTTAGCCAAATTTTGAGGTTTGCAAACGATTCTGGGTAACAGAACCTAGTCAGAGCCCCACAAGTCACCACATCTTGGATTCCCCTAGGTCTCTAGTTTTAAAAAATGCACAGGTTTGGTAGGTTTCCCTAGGTGCCGGCTGAGCTAGAGGCCAACATTTACAGGTAGGCACTTTGCAAAAAAAAGCTCTGTTTTCTGTGAAAAAATGGGACATTTTTGGGGCATATCCTGTTACGGGCGCTAGGCCTACCCACACAAGTGAGGTACCATTTTTATTGGGAGACTTGGGGGAGTGCTGGGTGGAAGGAAATGTGTGGCTTCTATCAGATTCCAGAACTTTCTGTCACCGAAATGACAGAAAAAGTGTTTTTTTAGCCAAATTTTGAGGTTTGCAAAGGATTCTGGGTAACAGAACCTGGTCAGAGCCCCACAAGTCATGCCATCTTGGAGTCCCCTAGGTCTGGAGTTTTAAAAAACTGCACAGGTTTAGCAGGTTTCCCTAGGTGCCGGCTGAGCTAGAGGCCAAAATCTACAGGTAGGCACTTTGCAAAAAACAGCTCTGTTTTCTGTCAAAAAATGGGATGTGTCCACGTTGTGTTTTGGGGCATATCCTGTTGCGGGCGCTAGGCCTACCCACACAAGTGAGGTACCATTTTTAGCGGAAGACTTGGGGGAACGCTGGGTGGAAGGAAATTTGTGTCTCCTCTCAGATTCCAGAACATTCTGTCACCGAAATGACAGGAAATAGTGTTTTTTTAGCCAAGTTTTGAGGGTTGCAAAGGATTCTGGGTAACAGAACCTGGTCAGAGCCCCACAAGTCACCCCATCTTGGATTCCCCTAGCTCCCTAGTTTTCAAAAATGCACAGGTTTGGTAGGTTTCCCTACGTGCCAGCTGAGCTAGAGGCCAAAATCTACAGGTAGGCACTTTGCAAAAAACAGCTCTGTTTTCTGTCAAAAAATGGGATGTGTCCACGTTGTGTTTTGGGGCATATCCTGTCGCGGGCTCTAGGCCTACCCACACAAGTGACTTACCATTTTTATCAGGAGACTTGGGGGAACGCTGGGTGGAAGGAAATTTGTGGCTCCTCTCTGATTCCAGAACTTTCTGTCACCGAAATTACAGGAAAAAGTGTTTTTTTAGCCACATTTTGAGGTTTGCAAAGGATTCTGGGTAACAGAACCTGGTCAGAGCCCCACAAGTCACCCCATCTTGGAGTCCCCTAGGTCTCTAGTTTTAAAAAATGCACATGTTTAGTCGGTTTCCCTAGGTGCCGTCTGAGCTAGAGGCCAAAATCTACAGGTAGGCACATTGCAAAAAACAGCTCTGTTTTCTTTGAAAAAATGGGATGTGTCCACGTTGTGTTTTGGGGCATATCCTGTCGCGGGCGCTAGGCCTAACCACACAAGTGAGGTACCATTTTTATCGGAAGACCTGGGGGAACGCTGGGTGGAAGGAAATTTGTGTCTCCTCTCAGATTCCAGAACTTTCTGTCACCGAAATGAAAGGAAATAGTGTTTTTTTTGCCAATTTTTGAGGGTTGCAAAGGATTCTGGGTAACAGAACCTGGTCAGAGCCCCACAAGTCACCCAATCTTGGATTCCCCTAGTTCCCTAGTTTGCAAAAATGCACAGGTGTGGTAGGTTTCCCTAGGTGCCAGCTGAGCTACAGGCCAAAATCTACAGGTAGGCACTTTGCAAAAAAAGCTCTGTTTTCTGTAAAAAAATGGGATGTGTCCACGTTGTGTTTTGGGGCATATCCTGTTGCGGGCGCTAGGCCTACCCACACAAGTGACGTACCATTTTTATCGGGAGACTTGGGGGAACGCTTGTTGGAAGGAAATTTGTGGCTCCTCTCTGAATCCAGAACTTTCTGTCACCGAAGTTACAGGAAAAAGTGTTTTTTTGCCAATTTTGAGGTTTGCAATGGATTCTGGGTAACAGAACCCGGTCAGAGCCCCACAAGTCACCCCATCTTGGATTCCCATAGGTGTCTAGTTTAAAAAAATGCGCAGGTTTGAAAGGTTTCCGCAGGTGCCGGCTGAGCTAGAGGCCAAAATCCACAGCTAGGCACTTAGTAAAAAAACAGCTCTGTTTTCTTTCTGAAAATGTGATGTGTCCACGCCTTGTTTTGGGGCATATCCTGTCGCGGGCGCTAGGCCTAACCACACAAGTGAGGTACCATTTTTATGGGGAGACTTGGGGGAACGCTGGGTGGAAGGAAATTTGTGGCTCCTCTCAGATTCCAGAACTTTCTGTCACCGAAATGAGAGGAAAAAGGGTTTTTTTAACAAAATTTTGAGGTTTGCAAAGGATTCTGGGTAACAGAACCTGGTCAGAGCCCCACAAGTCACCCCATCTTGGATTCCCCGAGGTCTCTAGTTTAAAAAAATGCACAGGTTTGGTAGGTTTCCCTTGGTGCCGGCTGAGCTAGAGGCCAAAATCTACAGGTAGGCACTTTGCAAAAAACAGCTCTGTTTTCTGTGAAAAAATGGGATGTGTCCACGTTGTGTTTTGGGGCATATCCTGTCGCGGGCGCTAGGCCTACCCACACAAGTGAGGTACCATTTTTATCGGAAGACTTGGGGGAACGCTGGGTGGAAGGAAATTTGTGTCTCCTCTCAGATTCCAGAACATTCTGTCACCGAAATGACAGGAAATAGTGTTTTTTTAGCCAAATTTTGAGGGTTGCAAAGGATTCTGGGTAACAGAACCTGGTCAGAGCCCCACAAGTCACCCCATCTTGGATTCCCCTAGCTCCCTAGTTTTCAAAAATGCACAGGTTTGGTAGGCTTCCCTAGGTGCCAGCTGAGCTAGAGGCCAAAATCTACAGGTAGGCACTTTGCAAAAAAACGCTCTGTTTTCTGTCAAAAAATGGGATGTGTCCACATTGTGTTTTGGGGCATATCCTGTTGCGGACTCAAGGCCTACCCACACAAGTGACTTACCATTTTTATCAGGAGACTTGGGGGAACGCTGGGTGGAAGGAAATTTGTGGCTTCTCTCATATTCCAGAACTTTCTGTCACCGAATGACAGGAAACAGTGTTTTTTTAGCCACATTTTGAGGTTTGCAAAGGATTCTGGGTAACAGAACCTGGTCAGAGCCCCACAAGTCACCCCATCTTGGAGTCCCCTAGGTCTCTAGTTTTAAAAAATGCACATGTTTAGTCGGTTTCCCTAGGTGCCGTCTGAGCTAGAGGCCAAAATCTACAGGTAGGCACATTGCAAAAAACAGCTCTGTTTTCTTTGAAAAAATGGGATGTGTCCACGTTGTGTTTTGGGGCATATCCTGTCGCGGGCGCTAGGCCTAACCACACAAGTGAGGTACCATTTTTATCGGAAGACCTGGGGGAACGCTGGGTGGAAGGAAATTTGTGTCTCCTCTCAGATTCCAGAACTTTCTGTCACCGAAATGAAAGGAAATAGTGTTTTTTTTGCCAATTTTTGAGGGTTGCAAAGGATTCTGGGTAACAGAACCTGGTCAGAGCCCCACAAGTCACCCAATCTTGGATTCCCCTAGTTCCCTAGTTTGCAAAAATGCACAGGTGTGGTAGGTTTCCCTAGGTGCCAGCTGAGCTACAGGCCAAAATCTACAGGTAGGCACTTTGCAAAAAAAGCTCTGTTTTCTGTAAAAAAATGGGATGTGTCCACGTTGTGTTTTGGGGCATATCCTGTTGCGGGCGCTAGGCCTACCCACACAAGTGACGTACCATTTTTATCGGGAGACTTGGGGGAACGCTTGTTGGAAGGAAATTTGTGGCTCCTCTCTGAATCCAGAACTTTCTGTCACCGAAGTTACAGGAAAAAGTGTTTTTTTGCCAATTTTGAGGTTTGCAATGGATTCTGGGTAACAGAACCCGGTCAGAGCCCCACAAGTCACCCCATCTTGGATTCCCATAGGTGTCTAGTTTTAAAAAATGCGCAGGTTTGAAAGGTTTCCGCAGGTGCCGGCTGAGCTAGAGGCCAAAATCCACAGCTAGGCACTTAGTAAAAAAACAGCTCTGTTTTCTTTCTGAAAATGTGATGTGTCCACGCCTTGTTTTGGGGCATATCCTGTCGCGGGCGCTAGGCCTAACCACACAAGTGAGGTACCATTTTTATGGGGAGACTTGGGGGAACGCTGGGTGGAAGGAAATGTGTGGCTCCTCTCAGATTCCAGAACTTTCTGTCACCGAAATGAGAGGAAAAAGGGTTTTTTTAACAAAATTTTGAGGTTTGCAAAGGATTCTGGGTAACAGAACCTGGTCAGAGCCCCACAAGTCACCCCATCTTGGATTCCCCTAGGTTTCTAGTTTTAAAAAATGCACAGGTTTGGTAGGTTTCCCTAGGTGCAGGCTGAGCTAGAGGCCAAAATCTACAGGTAGGCACTTTGCAAAAAAAAGCTCTGTTTTCTGTGAAAAAATGGGATGTGTCCACGTTTTGTTTTGGGGCATATCCTGTCACGGGCGCTAGGCCTACCCATACAAGTGAGTTACCATTTTTATTGGGAGACTTGGGGGAATGCTGGGTGGAAGGAAAGGTGTGGCTTCTCTCAGATTCCAGAACTTTCTGTCACCGAAATGACAGGAAAAAGTGTTTTTTTAGTCAAATTTTGAGGTTTGCAAAGGATTCTGGGTAACAGAACCTGGTCAGAACCCCACAAGTCACCCCATCTTGGAGTCCCCTAGGTCTCTAGTTTTCAAAAATGCACAGGTTTAGTAGGTTTCTCTAGGTGCCGGCTGAGTTAGAGGCCAAAATCTACAGGTAGGCACTTTGCAAAAAACAGCTCTGTTTTCTGTCAAAAAATGGGATGTGTCCACATTGTGTTTTGGGGCATATCCTGTCGCGGGCGCTAGGCCTACCCACACAAGTGAGGTACCATTTTTATCGGAAGACTTGGGGGACCGCTGGGTGGAAGGAAATTTGTGCCTCCTCTCAGATTCCAGAACTTTCTGTCACCGAAATGAAAGGAAATAGTGTTTTTTTTAGCCAAGTTTTGAGGGTTGCAAAGGAGTCTGGGTAACAGAACCTGGTCAGAGCCCCACAAGTCACCCCATCTTGGATTCCCCTAGGTGCCTAGTTCACAAAAATGCACAGTTTTGGTAGGTTTCCCTAGGTGCCAGCTGAGCTAGAGGCCAAAATCTACAGGTAGGCACTTTGCAAAAAACAGCTCTGTTTTCTGTCAAAAAATGGGATGTGTCCACGCCGTGTTTTGGGGCATATCCTGTCGCGGGCGCTAGGCCTAACCACACAAGTGACGTACCATTTTTATCGGGAGACTTGGGGGAACGCTGGGTGGAATGAAATTTGTGCCTCCTCTCAGATTCCAGAACTTTCTGTCACCGAAATGTGAGGAAAATGTGATTTCTTAGCCAAATTTTGAGGTTTGCAAAGGATTCTGGGTAACAGAACCTGGTCAGAGCCCCACAAGTCACCCCATCTTGGATTCCCCTAGGTCTCTAGTTTTCAAAAATGCACAGGTTTGGTAGGTTTCCTTAGGTGCCGGCTGAGCTAGAGGCTAAAATCTACAGGTAGGCACTTTGCAAAAAACAGCTCTGTTTTCTGTCAAAAAATGGGATGTGTCCACGTTGTGTTTTGGGACATTACCTGTGGCGGGCGCTAGGCCTACCCACACAAGTGAGGTATCATTTTTTCAGGAGACTTGGGGGAACGCTGGGTGGAATGAAATTTGTGCCTCCTCTCAGATTCCAGAACTTTCTGTCACCATAATGTGAGGAAAATGTGTTTTTTTAGCCAAATTTTGAGGTTTGCAAACGATTCTGGGTAACAGAACCTGGTCAGAGCCCCACAAGTCACCACATCTTGGATTCCCCTAGGTCTCTAGTTTTAAAAAATGCACAGGTTTGGTAGGTTTCCCTAGGTGCCGGCTAAGCTAGAGGCCAAAATCTACAGGTAGGCACTTTGCAAAAAAAAGCTCTGTTTTCTGTGAAAAAATGGGACATTTTTGGGGCATATCCTGTCACGGGCGCTAGGCCTACCCACACAAGTGAGGTACCATTTTTATTGGGAGACTTGGGGGAGTGCTGGGTGGAAGGAAATGTGTGGCTTCTCTCAGATTCCAGAACTTTCTGTCACCGAAATGACAGGAAAAAGTGTTTTTTTAGCCAAATTTTGAGGTTTGCAAAGGATTCTGGGTAACAGAACCTGGTCAGAGCCCCACAAGTCACCCAATCTTGGAGTCCCCTAGGTCTCGAGTTTTAAAAAATGCACAGGTTTAGTAGGTTCCCCTAGGTGCCGGCTGAGCTAGAGGCCAAAATATACAGGTAGGCACTTTGCAAAAAACAGCTCTGTTTTCTGTGAAAAAATGGGATGTGTCCATGTTGTGTTTTGGGGCATATCCTGTCGCGGGCGCTAGGCCTACCCACACAAGTGACGTACCATTTTTATCAGGAGAGTTGGGGGAATGCTGGGTGGGAGGAAATTTGTGTCTCCTCTCAGATTCCAGAACATTCTGTCACCAAAATGACAGGAAATAGTGTTTTTTTAGCCAAGTTTTGAGGGTTGCAAAGGATTCTGGGTAACAGAACCTGGTCAGAGCCCCACAAGTCACCCCATCTTGGATTCCCCTAGCTCCCTAGTTTTCAAAAATGCACAGGTTTGGTAGGTTTCCCTAGGTGCCAGCTGAGCTAGAGGCCAAAATCTACAGGTAGGCACTTTGCAAAAAACAGCTCTGTTTTCTGTCAAAAAATGGGATGTGTCCACGTTGTGTTTTGGGGCATATCCTGTCGCGGGCTCTAGGCCTACCCACACAAGTGACTTACCATTTTTATCAGGAGACTTGGGGGAATGCTGGGTGGAAGGAAATTTGTGGCTCCTCTCTGATTCCAGAACTTTCTGTCACCGAAATTACAGGAAAAATTGTTTTTTTGCCACATTTTGAGGTTTGCAAAGGATTCTGGGTAACAGAACCTGGTCAGAGCCCCACAAGTCACCCCATCTTGGATTCCCATAGGTGTCTAGTTTTAAAAAATGCGCAGGTTTGATAGGATTCCGCAGGTGCCGGCTGAGCTAGAGGCCAAAATCCACAGCTAGGCACTTAGTAAAAAAACAGCTCTGTTTTCTTTCTGAAAATGTGATGTGTCCACGCCGTGTTTTGGGGCATATCCTGTCGCGGGCGCTAGGCCTAACCACACAAGTGAGGTACCATTTTTATGGGGAGACTTGGGGGAACGCTGGGTGGAAGGAAATTTGTGGCTCCTCTCAGATTCCAGAACTTTCTGTCACCATAATGTGAGGAAAATGTGTTTTTTTAACAAAATTTTGAGGTTTGCAAAGGATTCTGGGTAACAGAACCTGGTCAGAGCCCCACAAGTCACCCCATCTTGGATTCCCCTAGGTCTCTAGTTTTAAAAAATGCACAGGTTTGGTAGGTTTCCCTAGGTGCCGGCTGAGCTAGAGGCCAAAATCTACAGGTAGGCACTTTGCAAAAAAAAACTCTGTTTTCTGTGAAAAAATGGGATGTGTCCACGTTTTGTTTTGGGGCATATCCTGTCACGGGTGCTAGGCCTACCCACACAAGTGAGTTACCATTTTTATTGGGAGACTTGGGGGAATGCTGGGTGGAAGGAAAGGTGTGGCTTCTCTCAGATTCCAGAACTTTCTGTCACCGAAATGACAGGTAAAAGTGTTTTTTTAGCCAAATTTTGAGGTTTGCAAAGGATTCTGGGTAACAGAACCTGGTCAGAGCCCCACAAGTCACCCCATCTTGGAGTCCCCTAGGTCTCTAGTTTTCAAAAATGCACAGGTTTAGTAGGTTTCTCTAGGTGCCGGCTGAGTTAGAGGCCAAAATCTACAGGTAGGCACTTTGCAAAAAACAGCTCTGTTTTCTGTCAAAAAATGGGATGTGTCCACATTGTGTATTGGGGCATATCCTGTCGCGGGCGCTAGGCCTACCCACACAAGTGAGGTACCATTTTTAACGGAAGACTTGGGGGAACGCTGGGTGGAAGGAAATTTGTGTCTCCTCTCAGATTCCAGAACTTTCTGTCACCGAAATGACAGGAAATAGTGTTTTTTTTAGCCAAGTTTTGAGGGTTGCAAAGGATTCTGGGTAACAGAACCTGGTCAGAGCCCCACAAGTCACCCCATCTTGGATTCCCCTAGGTGCCTAGTTCACAAAAATGCACAGTTTTGGTAGGTTTCCCTAGGTGCCAGCTGAGCTAGAGGCCAAAATCTACAGGTAGGCACTTTGCAAAAAACAGCTCTGTTTTCTGTCAAAAAATGGGATGTGTCCACATTGTGTTTTGGGGCGTATCCTGTCGCGGGCGCTAGGCCTACCCACACAAGTGAGGTACCATTTTTATCAGAAGACTTGGGGGAACGCTGGGTGGAAGGAAATTTGTGTCTCCTCTCAGATTCCAGAACTTTCTGTCACCGAAATGACAGGAAATAGTGTTTTTTTTAGCCAAGTTTTGAGGGTTGCAAAGGATTCTGGGTAACAGAACCTGGTCAGAGCCCCACAAGTCACCCCATCTTGGATTCCCCTAGGTCCCTAGCTCACAAAAATGCCCAGTTTTGGTAGGTTTCCCTAGGTGCCAGCTGAGCTAGAGGCCAAAATCTACAGGTAGGCACTTTGCAAAAAACAGCTCTGTTTTCTGTCAAAAAATGGGATGTGTCCACATTGTGTTTTGGGGCATATCCTGTCGCGGGCGCTAGGCCTACCAACACAAGTGAGGTACCATTTTTAACGGAAGACTTGGGGGAACGCTGGGTGGAAGGAAATTTGTGTCTCCTCTCAGATTCCAGAACTTTCTGTCACCGAAATGACAGGAAATAGTGTTTTTTTTAGCCAAGTTTTGAGGGTTGCAAAGGATTCTGGGTAACAGAACCTGGTCAGAGCCCCACAAGTCACCCCATCTTGGATTCCCCTAGGTCCCTAGTTCTCAAAAATGCACAGTTTTGGTAGGTTTCCCTAGGTGCCAGCTGAGCTAGAGGCCAAAATCTACAGGTAGGCACTTTGCAAAAAACAGCTCTGTTTTCTGTCAAAAAATGGGATGTGTCCATGTTGTGTTTTGGGGCATATCCTGTCGCGGGCGCTAGGCCTACCCACACAAGTGACGTACCATTTTTATCGGAAGGCTTGGGGGACCGCTGGGTGGAAGGAAATTTGTGTCTCCTCTCAGATTCCAGAACTTTCTGTCACCGAAATGACAGGAAATAGTGTTTTTTTTAGCCAAGTTTTGAGGGTTGCAAAGGATTCTGGGTAACAGAACCTGGTCAGAGCCCCACAAGTCACCCCATCTTGGATTCCCCTAGGTCCCTAGCTCACAAAAATGCCCAGTTTTGGTAGGTTTCCCTAGGTGCCAGCTGAGCTAGAGGCCAAAATCTACAGGTAGGCACTTTGCAAAAAACAGCTCTGTTTTCTGTCAAAAAATGGGATGTGTCCATGTTGTGTTTTGGGGCATATCCTGTCGCGGGCGCTAGGCCTACCCACACAAGTGACGTACCATTTTTATCAGGAGACTTGGGGAAACGCTGGGTGGAAGGAAATTTGTGTCTCCTCTCAGATTCCAGAACATTCTGTCACCGAAATGACAGGA
This sequence comes from Pleurodeles waltl, assembly GCF_031143425.1. NCBI lineage: Eukaryota > Metazoa > Chordata > Amphibia > Caudata > Salamandridae > Pleurodeles > Pleurodeles waltl. The sequence goes on along the minus strand of NC_090444.1, from coordinate 1,091,400,075 downwards.
AATAGTGTTTTTTTAGCCAAGTTTTGAGGGTTGCAAAGGATTCTGGGTAACAGAACCTGGTCAGAGCCCCACAAGTCACGCCATCTTGGATTCCCCTAGCTCCGTAGTTTTCAAAAATGCACAGGTTTGGTAGGTTTCCCTAGGTGCCAGCTGAGCTAGAGGCCAAAATCTACAGGTAGGCACTTTGCAAAAAACAGCTCTGTTTTCTGTCAAAAAATGGGATGTGTCCACATTGTGTTTTGGGGCATATCCTGTCGCAGGCTCTAGGCCTACCCACACAAGTGAGTTACCATTTTTATCAGGAGACTTGGGGGAATGCTAGGTGGAAGGAAATTTGTGGCTCCTCTCTGATTCCAGAACTTTCTGTCACCGAAATTACAGGAAAAAGTGTTTTTTTGCCAAATGTTGAGGTTTGCAAAGGATTCTGGGTAACAGAACCTGGTCAGAGCCCCACAAGTCACCCCATCTTGGATTCCCCTAGGTGTCTAGTTTTAAAAAATGCGCAGGTTTGCTCGGTTTCCGCAGGTGCCGGCTGAGCTAGAGGCCAAAATCCACAGCTAGGCACTTAGTAAAAAACAGCTCTGTTTTCTTTCTGAAAATGTGATGTGTCCACGTCGTGTTTTGGGGCATAACCTGTCGCGGGCGCTAGGCCTACCCACACAAGTAAGGTATCATTTTTATCTGGAGAATTGGGGGAACGCTGGGTGAAGGAAATTTGTGGCTCCTCTCAGATTCCAGAACTTTCTGTCACCATAATGTGAGGAAAATGTGTTTTTTTTAGCCAAATTTTGAGGTTTGCAAAGGATTCTGGGTAACAGAACCTGGTCAGAGCCCCACAAGTCACCCCATCTTGGATTCCCCGAGGTCTCTAGTTTTAAAAAATGCACAGGTTTGGTAGGTTTCCCTAGGTGCCGGCTGAGCTAGAGGCCAAAATCTACAGGTAGGCACTTTGCAAAAAACAGCTCTGTTTTCTGTCAAAAAATGGGATGTGTCCACGTTGTGTTTTGGGGCATATCCTGTCGCGGGTGCTAGGCCTACCCACACAAGTGACGTACCATTTTTATCGCGAGATTTGGGGGAACGCTGGGTGGAAGGAAATTTGTGGCTCCTCTCTGATTCCAGAACTTTCTGTCACCGAAGTTACAGGAAAAAGTTTTTTTTTGCCAAATTTTGAGGTTTGCAATGGATTCTGGGTAACAGAACCTGGTCAGAGCCCCACAAGTCACCCCATCTTGGATTCCCATAGGTGTCTAGTTTTAAAAAATGCGCAGGTTTGATAGGTTTCCGCAGGTGCCGGCTGAGCTAGAGGCCAAAATCCACAGCTAGGCACTTAGTAAAAAAACAGCTCTGTTTTCTTTCTGAAAATGTGATGTGTCCACGCCGTGTTTTGGGGCATATCCTGTCGCGGGCGCTAGGCCTAACCACACAAGTGAGGTACCATTTTTATGGGGAGACTTGGGGGAACGCTGGGTGGAAGGAAATTTGTGGCTCCTCTCAGATTCCAAAACTTTCTGTCACCATAATGTGAGGAAAATGTGTTTTTTTTAGCCAAATTTTGAGGTTTGCAAAGGATTCTGGGTAACAGAACCTGGTCAGAGCCCCACAAGTCACCCCATCTTGGATTCCCCGAGGTCTCTAGTTTTAAAAAATGCACAGGTTTGGTAGGTTTCCCTAGGTGCCGGCTGAGCTAGAGGCCAAAATCTACAGGTAGGCACTTTGCAAAAAACAGCTCTGTTTTCTGTCAAAAAATGGGATGTGTCCACGTTGTGTTTTGGGGCATATCCTGTCGCGGGTGCTAGGCCTACCCACACAAGTGAAGTACCATTTTTATCGGGAGATTTGGGGGAACGCTGGGTGGAAGGAAATTTGTGGCTCCTCTCTGATTCCAGAACTTTCTGTCACCGAAGTTACAGGAAAAAGTGTTTTTTTGCCAAATTTTGAGGTTTGCAATGGATTCTGGGTAACAGAACCTGGTCAGAGCCCCACAAGTCACCCCATCTTGGATTCCCATAGGTGTCTAGTTTTAAAAAATGCGCAGGTTTGATAGGTTTCCGCAGGTGCCGGCTGAGCTAGAGGCCAAAATCCACAGCTAGGCACTTAGTAAAAAAACAGCTCTGTTTTCTTTCTGAAAATGTGATGTGTCCACGCCGTGTTTTGGGGCATATCCTGTCGCGGGCGCTAGGCCTAACCACACAAGTGAGGTACCATTTTTATGGGGAGACTTGGGGGAACGCTGGGTGGAAGGAAATTTGTGGCTCCTCTCAGATTCCAGAACTTTCTGTCACCGAAATGAGAGGAAAAAGGGTTTTTTTAACAAAATTTTGAGGTTTGCAAACGATTCTGGGTAACAGAACCTGGTCAGAGCCCCACAAGTCACCCCATCTTGGATTCCCCTAGGTCTCTAGTTTTAAAAAATGCACAGGTTTGGTAGGTTTCCCTAGGTGCCAGCTGAGCTAGAGGTCAAAATCTACAGGTAGGCACTTTGCAAAAAAAAGCTCTGTTTTCTGTGAAAAAATGGGATGTGTCCACGTTTTGTTTTGGGGCATATCCTGTCACGGGTGCTAGGCCTACCCACACAAGTGAGTTACCATTTTTATTGGGAGACTTGGGGGAATGCTGGGTGGAAGGAAAGGTGTGGCTTCTCTCAGATTCCAGAACTTTCTGTCACCGAAATGACAGGAAAAAGTGTTTTTTTAGCCAAATTATGAGGTTTGCAAAGGAGTCTGGGTAACAGAACCTGGTCAGAGCCCCACAAGTCACCCCATCTTGGAGTCCCCTAGGTCTCTAGTTTTCAAAAATGCACAGGTTTAGTAGGTTTCTCTAGGTGCCGGCTGAGTTAGAGGCCAAAATCTACAGGTAGGCACTTTGCAAAAAACAGCTCTGTTTTCTGTCAAAAAATGGGATGTGTCCACATTGTGTTTTGGGGCATATCCTGTCGCGGGCGCTAGGCCTACCCACACAAGTGAGGTACCATTTTTAACGGAAGACTTGGGGGAACGCTGGGTGGAAGGAAATTTGTGTCTCCTCTCAGATTCCAGAACTTTCTGTCACCGAAATGACAGGAAATAGTGTTTTTTTTAGCCAAGTTTTGAGGGTTGCAAAGGATTCTGGGTAACAGAACCTGGTCAGAGCCCCACAAGTCACCCCATCTTGGATTCCCCTAGGTCCCTAGTTCTCAAAAATGCACAGTTTTGGTAGGTTTCCCTAGGTGCCAGCTGAGCTAGAGGCCAAAATCTACAGGTAGGCACTTTGCAAAAAACAGCTCTGTTTTCTGTCAAAAAATGGGATGTGTCCATGTTGTGTTTTGGGGCATATCCTGTCGCGGGCGCTAGGCCTACCCACACAAGTGACGTACCATTTTTATCGGAAGGCTTGGGGGACCGCTGGGTGGAAGGAAATTTGTGTCTCCTCTCAGATTCCAGAACTTTCTGTCACCGAAATGACAGGAAATAGTGTTTTTTTTAGCCAAGTTTTGAGGGTTGCAAAGGATTCTGGGTAACAGAACCTGGTCAGAGCCCCACAAGTCACCTCATCTTGGATTCCCCTAGGTCCCTAGCTCACAAAAATGCCCAGTTTTGGTAGGTTTCCCTAGGTGCCAGCTGAGCTAGAGGCCAAAATCTACAGGTAGGCACTTTGCAAAAAACAGCTCTGTTTTCTGTCAAAAAATGGGATGTGTCCATGTTGTGTTTTGGGGCATATCCTGTCGCGGGCGCTAGGCCTACCCACACAAGTGACGTACCATTTTTATCAGGAGACTTGGGGAAACGCTGGGTGGAAGGAAATTTGTGTCTCCTCTCAGATTCCAGAACATTCTGTCACCGAAATGACAGGAAATAGTGTTTTTTTAGCCAAGTTTTGAGGGTTGCAAAGGATTCTGGGTAACAGAACCTGGTCAGAGCCCCACAAGTCACCCCATCTTGGATTCCCCTAGCTCCGTAGTTTTCAAAAATGCACAGGTTTGGTAGGTTTCCCTAGGTGCCAGCTGAGCTAGAGGCCAAAATCTACAGGTAGGCACTTTGCAAAAAACAGCTCTGTTTTCTGTCAAAAAATGGGATGTGTCCACGTTGTGTTTTGGGGCATATCCTGTCGCAGGCTCTAGGCCTACCCACACAAGTGAGTTACCATTTTTATCAGGAGACTTGGGGGAATGCTAGGTGGAAGGAAATTTGTGGCTCCTCTCTGATTCCAGAACTTTCTGTCACCGAAATTACAGGAAAAAGTTTTTTTTTGCCAAATTTTGAGGTTTGCAAAGGATTCTGGGTAACAGAACCTGGTCAGAGCCCCACAAGTCACCCCATCTTGGATTCCCCTAGGTGTCTAGTTTTAAAAAATGCGCAGGTTTGCTCGGTTTCCGCAGGTGCCGGCTGAGCTAGAGGCCAAAATCCACAGCTAGGCACTTAGTAAAAAACAGCTCTGTTTTCTTTCTGAAAATGTGATGTGTCCACGTCGTGTTTTGGGGCATAACCTGTCGCGGGCGCTAGGCCTACCCACACAAGTAAGGTATCATTTTTATCTGGAGAATTGGGGAAACGCTGGGTGGAAGGAAATTTGTGGCTCCTCTCAGATTCCAGAACTTTCTGTCACCATAATGTGAGGAAAATGTGTTTTTTTTAGCCAAATTTTGAGGTTTGCAAAGGATTCTGGGTAACAGAACCTGGTCAGAGCCCCACAAGTCACCCCATCTTGGATTCCCCGAGGTCTCTAGTTTTAAAAAATGCACAGGTTTGGTAGGTTTCCCTAGGTGCCGGCTGAGCTAGAGGCCAAAATCTACAGGTAGGCACTTTGCAAAAAACAGCTCTGTTTTCTGTCAAAAAATGGGATGTGTCCACGTTGTGTTTTGGGGCATATCCTGTCGCGGGTGCTAGGCCTACCCACACAAGTGACGTACCATTTTTATCGGGAGATTTGGGGGAACGCTGGGTGGAAGGAAATTTGTGGCTCCTCTCTGATTCCAGAACTTTCTGTCACCGAAGTTACAGGAAAAAGTGTTTTTTTGCCAAATTTTGAGGTTTGCAATGGATTCTGGGTAACAGAACCTGGTCAGAGCCCCACAAGTCACCCCATCTTGGATTCCCATAGGTGTCTAGTTTTAAAAAATGCGCAGGTTTGATAGGTGTCCGCAGGTGCCGGCTGAGCTAGAGGCCAAAATCCACAGCTAGGCACTTAGTAAAAAAACAGCTCTGTTTTCTTTCTGAAAATGTGATGTGTCCACGCCGTGTTTTGGGGCATATCCTGTCGCGGGCGCTAGGCCTAACCACACAAGTGAGGTACCATTTTTATGGGGAGACTTGGGGGAACGCTGGGTGGAAGGAAATTTGTGGCTCCTCTCAGATTCCAGAACTTTCTGTCACCGAAATGAGAGGAAAAAGGGTTTTTTTAACAAAATTTTGAGGTTTGCAAACGATTCTGGGTAACAGAACCTGGTCAGAGCCCCACAAGTCACCCCATCTTGGATTCCCCTAGGTCTCTAGTTTTAAAAAATGCACAGGTTTGGTAGGTTTCCCTAGGTGCCAGCTGAGCTAGAGGTCAAAATCTACAGGTAGGCACTTTGCAAAAAAAAGCTCTCTTTTCTGTGAAAAAATGGGATGTGTCCACGTTTTGTTTTGGGGCATATCCTGTCACGGGTGCTAGGCCTACCCACACAAGTGAGTTACCATTTTTATTGGGAGACTTGGGGGAATGCTGGGTGGAAGGAAAGGTGTGGCTTCTCTCAGATTCCAGAACTTTCTGTCACCGAAATGACAGAAAAAAGTGTTTTTTTAGCCAAATTTTGAGGTTTGCAAAGGAGTCTGGGTAACAGAACCTGGTCAGAGCCCCACAAGTCACCCCATCTTGGAGTCCCCTAGGTCTCTAGTTTTAAAAAATGCACAGGTTTAGTAGGTTTCTCTAGGTGCCGGCTGAGTTAGAGGCCAAAATCTACAGGTAGGCACTTTGCAAAAAACAGCTCTGTTTTCTGTCAAAAAATGGGATGTGTCCACATTGTGTTTTGGGGCATATCCTGTCGCGGGCGCTAGGCCTACCCACACAAGTGAGGTACCATTTTTATCGGAAGACTTGGGGGAACGCTGGGTGGAAGGAAATTTGTGTCTCCTCTCAGATTCCAGAACTTTCTGTCACACGAATGACAGGAAATAGTGTTTTTTTTAGCCAAGTTTTGAGGGTTGCAAAGGATTCTGGGTAACAGAACCTGGTCAGAGTCCCACAAGTCACCCCATCTTGGATTCCCCTAGGTCCCTAGTTCTCAAAAATGCACAGTTTTGGTAGGTTTCCCTAGGTGCCAGCTGAGCTAGAGGCCAAAATCTACAGGTAGGCACTTTGCAAAAAACAGCTCTGTTTTCTGTCAAAAAATGGGATGTGTCCATGTTGTGTTTTGGGGCATATCCTGTCGCGGGCGCTAGGCCTACCCACACAAGTGACGTACCATTTTTATCGGGAGATTTGGGGGAACGCTGGGTGGAAGGAAATTTGTGGCTCCTCTCTGATTCCAGAACTTTCTGTCACCGAAGTTACAGGAAAAAGTGTTTTTTTGCCAAATTTTGAGGTTTGCAATGGATTCTGGCTAACAGAACCTGGTCAGAGCCCCACAAGTCACCCCATCTTGGATTCCCATAGGTGTCTAGTTTTAAAAAATGCGCAGGTTTGATTGGTTTCCGCAGGTGCCCGCTGAGCTAGAGGCCAAAATCCACAGCTAGGCACTTAGTAAAAAAACAGCTCTGTTTTCTTTCTGAAAATGTGATGTGTCCACGCCGTGTTTTGGGGCATATCCTGTCGCGGGCGCTAGGCCTAACCACACAAGTGAGGTACCATTTTTATGGGGAGACTTGGGGGAACGTTGGGTGGAAGGAAATTTGTGGCTCCTCTCAGATTCCGGAACTTTCTGTCACCGAAATGAGAGGAAAAAGGGTTTTTTTAACAAAATTTTGAGGTTTGCAAACGATTCTGGGTAACAGAACCTGGTCAGAGCCCCACAAGTCACCCCATCTTGGATTCCCCTAGGTCTCTAGTTTTAAAAAATGCACAGGTTTGGTAGGTTTCCCTAGGTGCCGGCTGAGCTAGAGGCCAAAATCTACAGGTAGGCACTTTGCAAAAAAAAGCTCTGTTTTCTGTGAAAAAATGGGATGTGTCCACGTTTTGTTTTGGGGCATATCCTGTCACGGGTGCTAGGCCTACCCACACAAGTGAGTTACCATTTTTATTGGGAGACTTGGGGGAATGCTGGGTGGAAGGAAAGGTGTGGCTTCTCTCAGATTCCAGAACTTTCTGTCACCGAAATGACAGGAAATAGTGTTTTTTTAGCCAAGTTTTGAGGTTTGCAAAGGATTCTGGGTAACAGAACCTGGTCAGAACCCCACAAGTCACCCCATCTTGGAGTCCCCTAGGTCTCTAGTTTTCAAAAATGCACAGGTTTAGTAGGTTTCTCTAGGTGCCGGCTGAGTTAGAGGCCAAAATCTACAGGTAGGCACTTTGCAAAAAACATCTCTGTTTTCTGTCAAAAAATGGGATGTGTCCACATTGTGTTTTGGGGCATATCCTGTCGCGGGCGCTAGGCCTACCCACACAAGTGAGGTACCATTTTTATCGGAAGACTTGGGGGACCGCTGGGTGGAAGGAAATTTGTGTCTCCTCTCAGATTCCAGAACTTTCTGTCACCGAAATGACAGGAAATAGTGTTTTTTTTAGCCAAGTTTTGAGGGTTGCAAAGGATTCTGGGTAACAGAACCTGGTCAGAGCCCCACAAGTCACCCCATCTTGGATTCCCCTAGGTGCCTAGTTCACAAAAATGCACAGTTTTGGTAGGTTTCCCTAGGTGCCAGCTGAGCTAGAGGCCAAAATCTACAGGTAGGCCCTTTGCAAAAAACAGCTCTGTTTTCTGTCAAAAAATGGGATGTGTCCACGTTAAGTTTTGGGGCATATCCTGTCACGGGCGCTAGGCCTACCCACACAAGTGACGTACCATTTTTATCGGGAGACTTGGGGGAACGCTGGGTGGAATGAAATTTGTGCCTCCTCTCAGATTCCAGAACTTTCTGTCACCGAAATGTGAGGAAAATGTGTTTTTTTAGCCAAATTTTGAGGTTTGCAAAGGATTCTGGGTAACAGAACCTGGTCAGAGCCCAACAAGTCACCCCATCTTGGATTCCCCTAGGTCTCTAGTTTTCAAAAATGCACAGGATTGGTAGGTTTCCTTAGGTGCCGGCAGAGCTAGAGGCTAAAATCTACAGGTAGGCACTTTGCAAAAAACAGCTCTGTTTTCTGTCAAAAAATGGGATGTGTCCACGTTGTGTTTTGGGACATTACCTGTGGCGGGCGCTAGGCCTACCCACACAAGTGAGGTATCATTTTTTCAGGAGACTTGGGGGAACGCTGGGTGGAAGGAAATTTGTGGCTCCTCTCAGATTCCAGAACTTTCTGTCACCATAATGTGAGGAAAATGTGTTTTTTGAGCCAAATTTTGAGGTTTGCAAACGATTCTGGGTAACAGAACCTGGTCAGAGCCCCACAAGTCACCACATCTTGGATTCCCCTAGGTCTCTAGTTTTAAAAAATGCACAGGTTTGGTAGGTTTCCCTAGGTGCCGGCTGAGCTAGAGGCCAAAATCTACAGGTAGGCACTTTGCAAAAAAAAGCTCTGTTTTCTGTGAAAAAATGGGACATTTTTGGGGCATATCCTGTCACGGGCGCTAGGCCTACCCACACAAGTGAGGTACCGTTTTTATTGGGAGACTTGGGGGAGTGCTGGGTGGAAGGAAATGTGTGGCTTCTCTCAGATTCCAGAACTTTCTGTCACCGAAATGACTGGAAAAAGTGTTTTTTTTAGCCAAATTTTGAGGTTTGCAAAGGATTCTGGGTAACAGAACCTGGTCAGAGCCCCACAAGTCACCCCATCTTGGAGTCCCCTAGGTCTCGAGTTTAAAAAAATGCACAGGTTTAGTAGGTTCCCCTAGGTGCCGGCTGAGCTAGAGGCCAAAATCTACAGGTAGGCACTTTGCAAAAAACAGCTCTGTTTTCTGTGAAAAAATGGTATGTGTCCATGTTGTGTTTTGGGGCATATCCTGTCGCGGGCGCTAGGCCTACCCACACAAGTGACGTACCATTTTTATCAGGAGACTTGGGGGAATGCTGGGTGGAAGGAAATTTGTGTCTCCTCTCAGATTCCAGAACATTCTGTCACCGAAATGACAGGAAATAGTGTTTTTTTAGCCAAGTTTTGAGGGTTGCGAAGGATTCTGGGTAACAGAACCTGGTCAGAGCCCCACAAGTCACCCCATCTTGGATTCCCCTAGCTCCCTAGTTTTCAAAAATGCACAGGTTTGGTAGATTTCCCTAGGTGCCAGCTGAGCTAGAGGCCAAAATCTACAGGTAGGCACTTTGCAAAAAACAGCTCTGTTGTCTGTCAAAAAATGGGATGTGTCCACGTTGTGTTTTGGGGCATATCCTGTTGCGGGCTCTAGGCCTACCCACACAAGTGACTTACCATTTTTATCAGGAGACTTGGGGGAATGCTGGGTGGAAGGAAATTTGTGGCTCCTCTCTGATTCCAGAACTTTCTGTCACCGAAATTACAGGAAAAAGTGTTTTTTTGCCACATTTTGAGGTTTGCAAAGGATTCTGGGTAACAGAACCTGGTCAGAGCCCCACAAGTCACCCCATCTTGGATTCCCCTAGGTGTCTAGTTTAAAAAAATGCGCAGGTTTGCTCGGTTTCCGCAGGTGCCGGCTGAGCTAGAGCCAAAATCCACAGCTAGGCACTTAGTAAAAACCAGCTCTGTTTTCTTTCTGAAAATGTGCTGTGTCCACGTCGTGTTTTGGGGCATAACCTGTCGCGGGCGCTAGGCCTACCCACACAAGTAAGGTATCATTTTTATCGGGAGACTTGGGGGAACGCTGGGTGGAAGGAAATTTGTGGCTCCTCTCAGATTCCAGAACTTTCTGTCACCATAATGTGAGGAAAATGTGTTTTTTTAAGCCAAATTTTGAAGTTTGCAAAGGATTCTGGGTAACAGAACCTGGTCAGAGCCCCACAAGTCACCCCATCTTGGATTCCCCGAGGTCTCTAGTTTTAAAAAATGCACAGGTTTGGTAGGTTTCCCTAGGTGCCGGCTGAGCTAGAGGCCAAAATCTACAGGTAGGCACTTTGCAAAAAACAGCTCTGTTTTCTGTCAAAAAATGGGATGTGTCCACGTTGTGTTTTGGGGCATATCCTGTCGCGGGTGCTAGGCCTACCCACACAAGTGACGTACCATTTTTATCGGGAGATTTGGGGGAACGCTGGGTGGAAGGAAATTTGTGGCTCCTCTCTGATTCCAGAACTTTCTGTCACCGAAGTTACAGGAAAAAGTGTTTTTTTGCCAAATTTTGAGGTTTGCAATGGATTCTGGGTAACAGAACCTGGTCAGAGCCCCACAAGTCACCCCATCTTGGATTCCCATAGGTGTCTAGTTTTAAAAAATGCGCAGGTTTGATAGGTTTCCGCAGGTGCCGGCTGAGCTAGAGGCCAAAATCCACAGCTAGGCACTTAGTAAAAAAACAGCTCTGTTTTCTTTCTGAAAATGTGATGTGTCCACGCCGTGTTTTGGGGCATATCCTGTCGCGGGCGCTAGGCCTAACCACACAAGTGAGGTACCATTTTTATGGGGAGACTTGGGGGAACGCTGGGTGGAAGGAAATTTGTGGCTCCTCTCAGATTCCAGAACTTTCTGTCACCGAAATGAGAGGAAAAAGGGTTTTTTTAACAAAATTTTGAGGTTTGCAAACGATTCTGGGTAACAGAACCTGGTCAGAGCCCCACAAGTCACCCCATCTTGAATTCCCCTAGGTCTCTAGTTTTAAAAAATGCACAGGTTTGGTAGGTTTCCCTAGGTGCCAGCTGAGCTAGAGGTCAAAATCTACAGGTAGGCACTTTGCAAAAAAAAGCTCTGTTTTCTGTGAAAAAATGGGATGTGTCCACGTTTTGTTTTGGGGCATATCCTGTCACGGGTGCTAGGCCTACCCACACAAGTGAGTTACCATTTTTATTGGGAGACTTGGGGGAATGCTGGGTGGAAGGAAAGGTGTGGCTTCTCTCAGATTCCAGAACTTTCTGTCACCGAAATGACAGGAAAAAGTGTTTTTTTAGCCAAAGTTTGAGGTTTGCAAAGGAGTCTGGGTAACAGAACCTGGTCAGAGCCCCACAAGTCACCCCATCTTGGAGTCCCCTAGGTCTCTAGTTTTAAAAAATGCACAGGTTTAGTAGGTTTCTCTAGGTGCCGGCTGAGTTAGAGGCCAAAATCTACAGGTAGGCACTTTGCAAAAAACAGCTCTGTTTTCTGTCAAAAAATGGGATGTGTCCACATTGTGTTTTGGGGCATATCCTGTCGCGGGCGCTAGGCCTACCCACACAAGTGAGGTACCATTTTTATCGGAAGACTTGGGGGAACGCTGGGTGGAAGGAAATTTGTGTCTCCTCTCAGATTCCAGAACTTTCTGTCACCGAAATGACAGGAAATAGTGTGTTTTTTAGCCAAGTTTTGAGGGTTGCAAAGGATTCTGGGTAACAGAACCTGGTCAGAGTCCCACAAGTCACCCCATCTTGGATTCCCCTAGGTCCCTAGTTCTCAAAAATGCACAGTTTTGGTAGGTTTCCCTAGGTGCCAGCTGAGCTAGAGGCCAAAATCTACAGGTAGGCACTTTGCAAAAAACAGCTCTGTTTTCTGTCAAAAAATGGGATGTGTCCATGTTGTGTTTTGGGGCATATCCTGTCGCGGGCGCTAGGCCTACCCACACAAGTGACGTACCATTTTTATCGGGAGATTTGGGGGAACGCTGGGTGGAAGGAAATTTGTGGCTCCTCTCTGATTCCAGAACTTTCTGTCACCGAAGTTACAGGAAAAAGTGTTTTTTTGCCAAATTTTGAGGTTTGCAATGGATTCTGGGTAACAGAACCTGGTCAGAGCCCCACAAGTCACCCCATCTTGGATTCCCATAGGTGTCTAGTTTTAAAAAATGCGCAGGTTTGATAGGTTTCCGCAGGTGCCCGCTGAGCTAGAGGCCAAAATCCACAGCTAGGCACTTAGTAAAAAAACAGCTCTGTTTTCTTTCTGAAAATGTGATGTGTCCACGCCGTGTTTTGGGGCATATCCTGTCGCGGGCGCTAGGCCTAACCACACAAGTGAGGTACCATTTTTATGGGGAGACTTGGGGGAACGTTGGGTGGAAGGAAATTTGTGGCTCCTCTCAGATTCCAGAACTTTCTGTCACCGAAATGAGAGGAAAAAGGGTTTTTTTAACAAAATTTTGAGGTTTGCAAACGATTCTGGGTAACAGAACCTGGTCAGAGCCCCACAAGTCACCCCATCTTGGATTCCCCTAGGTCTCTAGTTTTAAAAAATGCACAGGTTTGGTAGGTTTCCCTAGGTGCCGGCTGAGCTAGAGGCCAAAATCTACAGGTAGGCACTTTGCAAAAAAAAGCTCTGTTTTCTGTGAAAAAATGGGATGTGTCCACGTTTTGTTTTGGGGCATATCCTGTCACGGGTGCTAGGCCTACCCACACAAGTGAGTTACCATTTTTATTGGGAGACTTGGGGGAATGCTGGGTGGAAGGAAAGGTGTGGCTTCTCTCAGATTCCAGAACTTTCTGTCACCGAAATGACAGGAAAAAGTGTTTTTTTAGCCAAATTTTGAGGTTTGCAAAGGAGTCTGGGTAACAGAACCTGGTCAGAGCCCCACAAGTCACCCCATCTTGGAGTCCCCTAGGTCTCTAGTTTTAAAAAATGCACAGGTTTAGTAGGTTTCTCTAGGTGCCGGCTGAGTTAGAGGCCAAAATCTACAGGTAGGCACTTTGCAAAAAACAGCTCTGTTTTCTGTCAAAAAATGGGATGTGTCCACATTGTGTTTTGGGGCATATCCTGTCGCGGGCGCTAGGCCTACCCACACAAGTGAGGTACCATTTTTATCGGAAGACTTGGGGGAACGCTGGGTGGAATGAAATTTGTGTCTCCTCTCAGATTCCAGAACTTTCTGTCACCGAAATGACAGGAAATAGTGTTTTTTTTAGCCAAGTTTTGAGGGTTGGAAAGGATTCTGGGTAACAGAACCTGGTCAGAGTCCCACAAGTCACCCCATCTTGGATTCCCCTAGGTCCCTAGTTCTCAAAAATGCACAGTTTTGGTAGGTTTCCCTAGGTGCCAGCTGAGCTAGAGGCCAAAATCTACAGGTAGGCACTTTGCAAAAAACAGCTCTGTTTTCTGTCAAAAAATGGGATGTGTCCATGTTGTGTTTTGGGGCATATCCTGTCGCGGGCGCTAGGCCTACCCACACAAGTGACGTACCATTTTTATCGGGAGATTTGGGGGAACGCTGGGTGGAAGGAAATTTGTGGCTCCTCTCTGATTCCAGAACTTTCTGTCACCGAAGTTACAGGAAAAAGTGTTTTTTTGCCAAATTTTGAGGTTTGCAATGGATTCTGGGTAACAGAACCTGGTCAGAGCCCCACAAGTCACCCCATCTTGGATTCCCATAGGTGTCTAGTTTTAAAAAATGCGCAGGTTTGATAGGTTTCCGCAGGTGCCCGCTGAGCTAGAGGCCAAAATCCACAGCTAGGCACTTAGTAAAAAAACAGCTCTGTTTTCTTTCTGAAAATGTGATGTGTCCACGCCGTGTTTTGGAGCATATCCTGTCGCGGGCGCTAGGCCTAACCACACAAGTGAGGTACCATTTTTATGGGGAGACTTGGGGGAACGTTGGGTGGAAGGAAATTTGTGGCTCCTCTCAGATTCCAGAACTTTCTGTCACCGAAATGAGTGGAAAAAGGGTTTTTTTAACAAAATTTTGAGGTTTGCAAACGATTCTGGGTAACAGAACCTGGTCAGAGCCCCACAAGTCACCCCATCTTGGATTCCCCTAGGTCTCTAGTTTTAAAAAATGCACAGGTTTGGTAGGTTTCCCTAGGTGCCGGCTGAGCTAGAGGCCAAAATCTACAGGTAGGCACTTTGCAAAAAAAAGCTCTGTTTTCTGTGTAAAAATGGGATGTGTCCACGTTTTGTTTTGGGGCATATCCTGTCACGGGTGCTAGGCCTACCCACACAAGTGAGTTACCATTTTTATTGGGAGACTTTGGGGAATGCTGGGTGGAAGGAAAGGTGTGGCTTCTCTCAGATTCCAGAACTTTCTGTCACCGAAATGACAGGAAATAGTGTTTTTTTAGCCAAGTTTTGAGGTTTGCAAAGGATTCTGGGTAACAGAACCTGGTCAGAACCCCACAAGTCACCCCATCTTGGAGTCCCCTAGGTCTCTAGTTTTCAAAAATGCACAGGTTTAGTAGGTTTCTCTAGGTGCCGGCTGAGTTAGAGGCCAAAATCTACAGGTAGGCACTTTGCAAAAAACAGCTCTGTTTTCTGTCAAAAAATGGGATGTGTCCACATTGTGTTTTGGGGCATATCCTGTCGCGGGCGCTAAGCCTACCCACACAAGTGAGGTACCATTTTTATCGGAAGACTTGGGGGACCGCTGGGTGGAAGGAAATTTGTGTCTCCTCTCAGATTCCAGAACTTTCTGTCACCGAAATGACAGGAAATAGTGTTTTTTTTAGCCAAGTTTTGAGGGTTGCAAAGGATTCTGGGTAACAGAACCTGGTCAGAGCCCCACAAGTCACCCCATCTTGGATTCCCCTAGGTGCCTAGTTCACAAAAATGCACAGTTTTGGTAGGTTTCCCCAGGTGCCAGCTGAGCTAGAGGCCAAAATCTACAGGTAGGCCCTTTGCAAAAAACAGCTCTGTTTTCTGTCAAAAAATGGGATGTGTCCACGTTAAGTTTTGGGGCATATCCTGTCACGGGCGCTAGGCCTACCCACACAAGTGACGTACCATTTTTATCGGGAGACTTGGGGGAACGCTGGGTGGAATGAAATTTGTGCCTCCTCTCAGATTCCAGAACTTTCTGTCACCGAAATGTGAGGAAAATGTGTTTTTTTAGCCAAATTTTGAGGTTTGCAAAGGATTCTGGGTAACAGAACCTGGTCAGAGCCCAACAAGTCACCCCATCTTGGATTCCCCTAGGTCTCTAGTTTTCAAAAATGCACAGGATTGGTAGGTTTCCTTAGGTGCCGGCAGAGCTAGAGGCTAAAATCTACAGGTAGGCACTTTGCAAAAAACAGCTCTGTTTTCTGTCAAAAAATGGGATGTGTCCACGTTGTGTGTTTGGGACATTACCTGTGGCGGGCGCTAGGCCTACCCACACAAGTGAGGTATCATTTTTTCAGGAGACTTGGGGGAACGCTGGGTGGAAGGAAATTTGTGGCTCCTCTCAGATTCCAGAACTTTCTGTCACCATAATGTGAGGAAAATGTGTTTTTTTAGCCAAATTTTGAGGTCTGCAAACGATTCTGGGTAACAGAACCTGGTCAGAGCCCCACAAGTCACCACATCTTGGATTCCCCTAGGTCTCTAGTTTTAAAAAATGCACAGGTTTGGTAGGTTTCCCTAGGTGCCGGCTGAGCTAGAGGCCAAAATCTACAGGTAGGCACTTTGCAAAAAAAAGCTCTGTTTTCTGTGAAAAAATGGGACATTTTTGGGGCATATCCTGTCACGGGCGCTAGGCCTACCCACACAAGTGAGGTACCGTTTTTATTGGGAGACTTGGGGGAGTGCTGGGTGGAAGGAAATGTGTGGCTTCTCTCAGATTCCAGAACTTTCTGTCACCGAAATGACAGGAACAAGTGTTTTTTTTAGCCAAATTTTGAGGTTTGCAAAGGATTCTGGGTAACAGAACCTGGTCAGAGCCCCACAAGTCACCCCATCTTGGAGTCCCCTAGGTCTCGAGTTTTTAAAAATGCACAGGTTTAGTAGGTTCCCCTAGGTGCCGGCTGAGCTAGAGGCCAAAATCTACAGGTAGGCACTTTGCAAAAAACAGCTCTGTTTTCTGTGAAAAAATGGTATGTGTCCATGTTGTGTTTTGGGGCATATCCTGTCGCGGGCGCTAGGCCTACCCACACAAGTGACGTACCATTTTTATCAGGAGACTTGGGGGAATGCTGGGTGGAAGGAAATTTGTGTCTCCTCTCAGATTCCAGAACATTCTGTCACCGAAATGACAGGAAATAGTGTTTTTTTAGCCAAGTTTTGAGGGTTGCGAAGGATTCTGGGTAACAGAACCTGGTCAGAGCCCCACAAGTCACCCCATCTTGGATTCCCCTAGCTCCCTAGTTTTCAAAAATGCACAGGTTTGGTAGATTTCCCTAGGTGCCAGCTGAGCTAGAGGCCAAAATCTACAGGTAGGCACTTTGCAAAAAACAGCTCTGTTTTCTGTCAAAAAATGGGATGTGTCCACGTTGTGTTTTGGGGCATATCCTGTTGCGGGCTCTAGGCCTACCCACACAAGTGACTTACCATTTTTATCAGGAGACTTGGGGGAATGCTGGGTGGAAGGAAATTTGTGGCTCCTCTCTGATTCCAGAACTTTCTGTCACCGAAATTACAGGAAAAAGTGTTTTTTTGCCACATTTTGAGGTTTGCAAAGGATTCTGGGTAACAGAACCTGGTCAGAGCCCCACAAGTCACCCCATCTTGGATTCCCCTAGGTGTTTAGTTTAAAAAAATGCGCAGGTTTGCTCGGTTTCCGCAGGTGCCGGCTGAGCTAGAGCCAATATCCACAGCTAGGCACTTAGTAAAAACCAGCTCTGTTTTCTTTCTGAAAATGTGCTGTGTCCACGTCGTGTTTTGGGGCATAACCTGTCGCGGGCGCTAGGCCTACCCACACAAGTAAGGTATAATTTTTATCGGGAGACTTGGGGGAACGCTGGGTGGAAGGAAATTTGTGGCTCCTCTCAGATTCCAGAACTTTCTGTCACCATAATGTGAGGAAAATGTGTTTTTTTAGCCAAATTTTGAGGTTTGCAAAGGATTCTGGGTAACAGAACCTGGTCAGAGCCCCACAAGTCACCCCATCTTGGATTCCCCGAGGTCTCTAGTTTTAAAAAATGCACAGGTTTGGTAGGTTTCCCTAGGTGCCGGCTGAGCTAGAGGCCAAAATCTACAGGTAGGCACTTTTCAAAAAACAGCTCTGTTTTCTGTCAAAAAATGGGATGTGTCCTCGTTGTGTTTTAGAGCATATCCTGTTTCGAGCACTAGGCCTACCCACACAAGTGACATACCATTTTTATCGGGAGATTTGGTGGAACGCTGGGTGGAAGGAAATTTGTGGCTCCTCTCTGATTCCAGAACTTTCTGTCACCGAAGTTACAGGAAAAAGTGTTATTTTGCCAAATTTTGAGGTTTGCAATGGATTCTGGGTAACAGAACCTGGTCAGAGCCCCACAAGTCACCCCATCTTGGATTCCCATAGGTGTCTAGTTTTACAAAATGCGCAGATTTGATAGGATTCCGCAGGTGCCGGCTGAGCTAGAGGCCAAAATCCACAGCTAGGCACTTAGTAATAAAACAGCTCTGTTTTCTTTCTGAAAATGTGATGTGTCCACGCCGTGTTTTGGGGCATATCCTGTCGCGGGCGCTAGGCCTAACCACACAAGTGAGGTACCATTTTTATGGGGAGACTTGGGGGAACGCTGGGTGGAAGGAAATTTGTGGCTCCTCTCAGATTTCAGAACTTTCTGTCACCGAAATGAGAGGAAAAAGGGTTTTTTTAACAAAATTTTGAGGTTTGCAAACGATTCTGGGTAACAGAACCTGGTCAGAGCCCCACAAGTCACCCCATCTTGGATTCCCCTAGGTCTCTAGTTTTAAAAAATGCACAGGTTTGGTAGGTTTCCCTAGGTGCAGGCTGAGCTAGAGGCCAAAATCTACAGGTAGGAACTTTGCAAAAAACAGCTCTGTTTTCTGTGAAAAAATGGGATGTGTCCACATTGTGTTTTGGGGCATATCCTGTCGCGGGCGCTAGGCCTACCCACACAAGTGAGGTGCCATTTTTATCGGAAGACTTGGGGGAACGCTGGGTGGAAGGAAATTTGTGTCTCCTCTCAGATTCCAAAACATTCTGTCACCGAAATGACAGGAAATAGTGTTTTTTTAGCCAAGTTTTGAGGGTTGCAAAGGATTCTGGGTAACAGAACCTGGTCAGAGCCCCACAAGTCACCCCATCTTGGATTCCCCTAGCTCCCTAGTTTTCAAAAATGCACAGGTTTGGTAGGTTTCCCTAGGTGCCAGCTGAGCTAGAGGTCAAAATCTACAGGTAGGCACTTTGCAAAAAAAAGCTCTGTTTTCTGTGAAAAAATGGGATGTGTCCACGTTGTGTTTTGGGGCATATCCGGTCGCGGGCTCTAGGCCTACCCACACAAGTGACTTACCATTTTTATCAGGAGACTTGGGGGAACGCTGGGTGGAAGGAAATTTGTGGCTCCTCTATGATTCCAGAACTTTCTGTCACCGAAATTACAGGAAAAAGTGTTTTTTTGCCAAAATTTGAGGTTTCCAAAGGATTCTGGGTAACAGAATCTGGTCAGAGCCCCACAAGTCACCCCATCTTGGATTTCCCTAGGTGTCTAGTTTTAAAAAATGCGCAGGTTTGCTCGGTTTCCGCAGGTGCCGGCTGAGCTAGAGGAAAAAATCCACAGCTAGGCACTTAGTAAAAAACAGCTCTGTTTTCTTTCTGAAAATGTGATGTGTCCACATCGTGTTTTGGGGCATAACCTGTCGCGGGCGCTAGGCCTACCCACACAAGTAAGGTATCATTTTTATCGGGAGACTTGGGGGAACGCTGGGTGGAAGGAAATTTGTGGCTCCTCTCAGATTCCAGAACTTTCTGTCACCATAATGTGAGGAAAATGTGTTTGTTTTAGCCAAATTTTGAGGTTTGCAAAGGATTCTGGGTAACCGAACCTGGTCAGAGCCCTACAAGTCACCCCATCTTGGATTCCCCGAGGTCTCTAGTTTTAAAAAATGCACAGGTTTGGTAGGTTTCCCTAGGTGCCAGCTGAGCTAGAGGTCAAAATCTACAGGTAGGCACTTTGCAAAAAAAAGCTCTGTTTTCTGTGAAAAAATGGGATGTGTCCACGTTTTGTTTTGGGGCATATCCTGTCACGCGTGCTAGGCCTACCCACACAAGTGAGGTACCATTTTTATTGGGAGACTTGGGGGAATGCTGGGTGGAAGGAAGTGTGTGGCTTCTCTCAGATTCCAGAACTTTCTGTCACCGAAATGACAGGAAAAAGTGTTTTTTTTAGCCACATTTTGAGGTTTGCAAAGGATTCTGGGTAACAGAACCTGGTCAGAGCCCCACAAGTCACCCCATCTTGGATTCCCCTAGCTCCCTAGTTTTCAAAAATGCACAGGTTTGGTAAGTTTCCCTAGGTGTCAGCTGAGCTAGAGGCCAAAATCTACAGGTAGGCACTTTGCAAAAAACAGCTCTGTTTTCTGTCAAAAAATGGGATGTGTCCACGTTGTGTTTTGGGGCATATCCTGTCGCGGGCTCTAGGCCTACCCACACAAGTGACTTACCATTTTTATCAGGAGACTTGGGGGAACGCTGGGTGGAAGGAAATTTGTGGCTCCTCTATGATTCCAGAACTTTCTGTCACCGAAATTACAGGAAAAAGCGTTTTTTTGCCAAATTTTGAGGTTTGCAAAGGATTCTGGGTAACAGAACCTGGACAGAGCCCCACAAGTCACCCCATCTTGGATTTCCCTAGGTGTCTAGTTTTAAAAAATGCGCAGGTTTGCTCGGTTTCCGCAGGTGCCGGCTGAGCTAGAGGAAAAAATCCACAGATAGGCACTTAGTAAAAAACAGCTCTGTTTTCTTTCTGAAAATGTGATGTGTCCACATCGTGTTTTGGGGCATAACCTGTCGCGGGCGCTAGGCCTACCCACAAAAGTAAGGTATCATTTTTATCGGGAGACTTGGGGGAACGCTGGGTGGAAGGAAATTTGTGGCTCCTCTCAGATTCCAGAACTTTCTGTCACCATAATGTGAGGAAAATGTGTTTGTTTTAGCCAAATTTTGAGGTTTGCAAAGGATTCTGGGTAACAGAACCTGGTCAGAGCCCCACAAGTCACCCCATCTTGGAGTCCCCTAGGTCTCTAGTTTTAAAAAATGCACATGTTTAGTAGGTTTCCCTAGGTGCCGGCTTAGCTAGAGGCCAAAATCTACAGGTAGGCACTTTGCAAAAAACAGCTCTGTGTTCTGTGAAAAAATGGGATGTGTCCACGTTGTGTTTTAGGGCATATCCTGTCGCGGGTGTTAGGCCTACCCACACAAGTGAGGTACCATTTTTATCGGAAGACCTGGGGGAACGCTGGGTGAAGGAAATTTGTGTCTCCTCTCAGTTTCCAGAACTTTCTGTCTCCGAAATGACAGGAAATAGTGTTTTTTTAGCCAAATTTTGAGGGTTGCAAAGGATTCTGGGTAACAGAACCTGGTCAGAGCCCCACAAGTCACCCCATCTTGGATTCCCCTAGTTCCCTAGTTTGCAAAAATGCACAGGTGTGGTAGGTTTCCCTAGGTGCCAGCTGAGCTAGAGGCCAAAATCTACAGGTAGGCACTTTGCAAAAAACCGCTCTGTTCTCTGTCAAAAAATGGGATTTGTCCACGTTGTGTTTTGGGGCATATCCTGTCGCGGGCGCTAGGCCTACCCACACAAGTGACGTACCATTTTTATCAGGAGACTTGGGGGAACGCTGGGTGGAAGGAAATTTGTGGCTCCTCTCTGATTCCAGAACTTTCTGTCACCGAAATTACAGGAAAAAGTGTTTTTTTTGCTAAATTTTGAGGTTTGCAAAGGATTCTGGGTAACAGAACCTGGTCAGAGCCCCACAAGTCACCCCATCTTGGATTCCCATAGGTGTCTAGTTTTAAAAAATGCGCAGGTTTCCTAGGTTTCCGCAGGTGCCGGCTGAGCTAGAGGCCAAAACCCACAGCTAGGCACTTAGTAAAAAACAGCTCTGTTTTCTTTCTGAAAATGTGATGTGTCCACGTCGTGTTTTGGGGCATATCCTGTCGCGGGCGCTAGGCCTACCCACACAAGTAAGGTATCATTTTTATCGGGAGACTTGGGGGAATGCTGGGTGGAAGGAAATTTGTGGCTCCTCTCAGATTCCAGAACTTTCTGTCACCATAATGTGGGGAAAATGTGTTTTTTTAGCCAAATATTGAGGTTTGCAAAGGATTCTGGGTAACAGAACCTGGTCAGAGCCCCACAAGTCACCCCATCTTGGATTCCCCTAGGTCTCTAGTTTTAAAAAATGCACAGGTTTGGTAGGTTTCCCTAGGTGCCGGCTGAACTAGAGGCCAAAATCTACAGGTAGGCACTTTGCAAAAAACAGCTCTGTTTTCTGTCAAAAAATGGGATGTGTCCACGTTGTGTTTTGGGGCATATCCTGTCGCGGGCGCTAGGCCTACCCACACAAGTGACGTACCATTTTTATCGGGAGACTTGGGGGAACGCTGGGTGGAAGGAAATTTGTGGCTCCTCTCTGAGTCCAGAACTTTCTGTCACCGAAGTTACAGGAAAAAGTGTTTTTTTGCCAAATTTTGAGGTTTGCAATGGATTCCGGGTAACAGAACCCGGTCAGAGCCCCACAAGTCACCCCATCTTGGATTCCCATAGGTGTCTAGTTTTAAAAAATGCGCAGGTTTGATAGGTTTCCGCAGGTGCCGGCTGAGCTAGAGTCCAAAATCCACAGCTAGGCACTTAGTAAAAAAACAGCTCTGTTTTCTTTCTGAAAATGTGATGTGTCCACGCCTTGTTTTGGGGCATATCCTGTCGCGGGCGCTAGGCCTAACCACACAAGTGAGGTACCATTTTTATGGGGAGACTTGGGGGAACGCTTGGTGGAAGGAAATTTGTGGCTCCTCTCAGATTCCAGAACTTTCTGTCACCGAAATGAGAGGAAAAAGGGTTTTTTTAACAACATTTTGAGGTTTGCAAAGGATTCTGGGTAACAGAACCTGGTCAGAGCCCCACAAGTCACCCCATCTTGGATTCCCCTAGGTCTCTAGTTTTAAAAAATGCACAGGTTTGGTAGGTTTCCCTAGGTGCCGGCTGAGCTACAGGCCAAAATCTACAGGTAGGCACTTTGCAAAAAACAGCTCTGTGTTCTGTGAAAAAATGGGATGTTTCCACGTTGTGTTTTGGGGCATATCCTGTCGCGGGTGTTAGGCCTACCCACACAAGTGAGGTACCATTTTTATCGGAAGACCTGGGGGAACGCTGGGTGAAGGAAATTTGTGTCTCCTCTCAGATTCCAGAACTTTCTGTCACCGAAATGACAGGAAATAGTGTTTTTTTAGCCAAATTTTGAGGGTTGCAAAGGATTCTGGGTAACAGAACCTGGTCAGAGCCCCACAAGTCACCCCATCTTGGATTCCCCTAGTTCCCTAGTTTGCAAAAATGCACAGGTGTGGTAGGTTTCCCTAGGTGCCAGCTGAGCTAGAGGCCAAAATCTACAGGTAGGCACTTTGCAAAAAACCGCTCTGTTCTGTGTCAAAAAATGGGATTTGTCCACGTTGTGTTTTGGGGCATATCCTGTCGCGGGCGCTAGGCCTACCCACACAAGTGACGTACCATTTTTATCAGGAGACTTGTGGGAACGCTGGGTGGAAGGAAATTTGTGGCTCCTCTCTGATTCCAGAACTTTCTGTCACCGAAATTACAGGAAAAAGTGTTTTTTTGCTAAATTTTGAGGTTTGCAAAGGATTCTGGGTAACAGAACCTGGTCAGAGCCCCACAAGTCACCCCATCTTGGATTCCCATAGGTGTCTAGTTTTAAAAAATGCGCAGGTTTCCTAGGTTTCCGCAGGTGCCGGCTGAGCTAGAGGCCAAAATCCACAGCTAGGCACTTAGTAAAAAACAGCTCTGTTTTCTTTCTGAAAATGTGATGTGTCCACGTCGTGTTTTGGGGCATATCCTGTCGCGGGCGCTAGGCCTACCCACACAAGTAAGGTATCATTTTTATCGGGAGACTTGGGGGAATGCTGGGTGGAAGGAAATATGTGGCTCCTCTCAGATTCCAGAACTTTCTGTCACCATAATGTGAGGAAAATGTGTTTTTTTAGCCAAATTTTGAGGTTTGCAAAGGATTCTGGGTAACAGAACCTGGTCAGAGCCCCACAAGTCACCCCATCTTGGATTCCCCTAGGTCTCTAGTTTTTAAAAATGCACAGGTTTGGTAGGTTTCCCTAGGTGCCGGCTGAACTAGAGGCCAAAATCTACAGGTAGGCACTTTGCAAAAAACAGCTCTGTTTTCTGTCAAAAAATGGGATGTGTCCACGTTGTGTTTGGGGGCATATCCTGTCGCGGGCGCTAGGCCTACCCACACAAGTGACGTACCATTTTTATCGGGAGACTTGGGGGAACGCTGGGTGGTAGGAAATTTGTGGCTCCTCTCTGAGTCCAGAACTTTCTGTCACCGAAGTTACAGGAAAAAGTGTTTTTTTGCCAAATTTTGAGGTTTGCAATGGATTCCGGGTAACAGAACCCGGTCAGAGCCCCACAAGTCACCCCATCTTGGATTCCCATAGGTGTCTAGTTTTAAAAAATGCGCAGGTTTGATAGGTTTCCGCAGGTGCCTGCTGAGCTAGAGTCCAAAATCCACAGCTAGGCACTTAGTAAAAAAACAGCTCTGTTTTCTTTCTGAAAATGTGATGTGTCCACGCCTTGTTTTGGGGCATATCCTGTCGCGGGCGCTAGGCCTAACCACACAAGTGCGGTACCATTTTTATGGGGAGACTTGGGGGAACGCTTGGTGGAAGGAAATTTGTGGCTCCTCTCAGATTCCAGAACTTTCTGTCACCGAAATGAGAGGAAAAAGGGTTTTTTTAACAACATTTTGAGGTTTGCAAAGGATTCTGGGTAACAGAACCTGGTCAGAGCCCAACAAGTCACCCCATCTTGGATTCCCCTAGGTCTCTAGTTTTAAAAAATGCACAGGTTTGGTAGGTTTCCCTAGGTGCCGGCTGAGCTACAGGCCAAAATCTACAGGTAGGCACTTTGCAAAAAAAAGCTCTGTTTTCTGTGAAAAAATGGGATGTGTCCACGTTTTGTTTTGGGGCATATCCTGTCACGGGTGCTAGGCCTACCCACACAAGTGAGTTACCATTTTTATTGGGAGACTTGGGGGAATGCTGGGTGGAAGGAAAGGTGTGGCTTCTCTCAGATTCCAGAACTATCTGTCACCGAAATGACAGGAAAAAGTGTTTTTTTAGCCAAATTTTGAGGTTTGCAAAGGATTCTGGGTAACAGAACCTGGTGAGAGCCCCACAAGTCACCCCACCTTGGATTCCCCTAGGTCCCTAGTTCACAAAAATGCACAGTTTTGGTAGGTTTCCCTAGGTGCCAGCTGAGCTAGATGCCAAAATCTACAGGTAGGCACTTTGCAAAAAACTGCTCTGTTTTCTGTCAAAAAATGGGATGTGTCCACGTTGTGTTTTGGGGCATATCCTGTTACGGGCGCTAGGCCTACCCACACAAGTGACGTACCATTTTTATCGGGAGACTTAGGCGAACGCTGGGTGGAATGAAATTTGTGCCTCCTCTCAGATTCCAGAACTTTCTGTCACCGAAATGTGAGGAAAATGTGTTTTTTTAGCCAAATTTTGAGGTTTGCAAAGGATTCTGGGTAACAGAACCTGGTCAGAGCCCCACAAGTCACCCCATCTTGGATTCCCCTAGGTCTCTAGTTTTCAAAAAAGCACAGGTTTGGTAGGTTTCCTTAGGTGCCGGCTGAGATAGAGGCTAAAATCTACAGGTAGGCACTTTGCAAAAAACAGCTCTGTTTTCTGTCAAAAAATGGGATGTGTCCACGTTGTGTTTTGGGACATTACCTGTGGCGGGCGCTAGGCCTACCCACACAAGTGAGGTATCATTTTTTCAGGAGACTTGGGGGAACGCTGGGTGGAAGGAAATTTGTGGCTCCTCTCAGATTCCAGAACTTTCTGTCACCATAATGTGAGGAAAATGTGTTTTTTTAGCCAAATTTTGAGGTTTGCAAACGATTCTGGGTAACAGAACCTGGTCAGGGCCCCACAAGTCACCACATCTTGGATTCCCCTAGGTCTCTAGTTTTAAAAAATGCACAGGTTTGGTAGGTTTCCCTAGGTGCCGGCTGAGCTAGAGGCCAAAATCTACAGGTAGGCACTTTGCAAAAAAAAGCTCTGTTTTCTGTGAAAAAATGGGACATTTTTGGGGCATATCCTGTCACGGGCGCTAGGCCTACCCACACAAGTGAGGTACCGTTTTTATTGGGAGACTTGGGGGAGTGCTGGGTGGAAGGAAATGTGTGGCTTCTCTCAGATTCCAGAACTTTCTGTCACCGAAATGACAGGAAAAAGTGTTTTTTTAGCCAAATTTTGAGGTTTTCAAAGGATTCTGGGTAAGAGAACCTGGTCAGAGCCCCACAAGTCAACCCATCTTGGATTGCCCTAGCTCCCTAGTTTGCAAAAATGCACAGGTTTAGTAGGTTTCCCTAGGTGCCAGCTGAGCTAGAGGCCAAAATCTACAGGTAGGCACTTTGCAAAAAACAGCTCTGTTCTCTGTCAAAAAATGGGATGTGTCCACGTTGTGTTTTGGGGCATATCCTGTCGCGGGCGCTAGGCCTACCCACACAAGTGACGTACCATTTTTATCAGGAGACTTGGGGGAACGCTGGGTGGAAGGAAATTTGTGGCTCCTCTCTGATTCCAGAACTTTCTGTCACCGAAATTACAGGAAAAAGTGTTTTTTTGCTAAATTTTGAGGTTTGCAAAGGATTCTGGGTAACAGAACCTGGTCAGAGCCCCACAAGTCACCCCATCTTGGATTCCCATAGGTGTCTAGTTTTAAAAAATGCGCAGGTTTGCTAGGTTTCCGCAGGTGCCGGCTGAGCTAGAGGCCAAAATCCACAGTTAGGCACTTAGTAAAAAACAGCTCTGTTTTCTTTCTGAAAATGTGATGTGTCCACTTCGTGTTTTGGGGCATATCCTGTCGCGGGCGCTAGGCCTACCCACACAAGTAAGGTATCATTTTTATCGGGAGACTTGGGGGAATGCTGGGTGGAAGGAAATTTGTGGCTCCTCTCAGATTCCAGAACTTTCTGTCACCATAATGTGAGGAAAATGTGTTTTTTTAGCCAAATTTTGAGGTTTGCAAAGGATTCTGGGTAACAGAACCTGGTCAGAGCCCCACAAGTCACCCCATCTTGGATTCCCATAGGTGTCTAGTTTTAAAAAATGCGCAGGTTTCCTAGGTTTCCGCAGGTGCCGGCTGAGCTAGAGGCCAAAATCCACAGCTAGGCACTTAGTAAAAAACAGCTCTGTTTTCTTTCTGAAAATGTGATGTGTCCACGTCGTGTTTTGGGGCATATCCTGTCGCGGGCGCTAGGCCTACCCACACAAGTAAGGTATCATTTTTATCGGGAGACTTGGGGGAATGCTGGGTGGAAGGAAATATGTGGCTCCTCTCAGATTCCAGAACTTTCTGTCACCATAATGTGAGGAAAATGTGTTTTTTTAGCCAAATTTTGAGGTTTGCAAAGGATTCTGGGTAACAGAACCTGGTCAGAGCCCCACAAGTCACCCCATCTTGGATTCCCCTAGGTCTCTAGTTTTTAAAAATGCACAGGTTTGGTAGGTTTCCCTAGGTGCCGGCTGAACTAGAGGCCAAAATCTACAGGTAGGCACTTTGCAAAAAACAGCTCTGTTTTCTGTCAAAAAATGGGATATGTCCACGTTGTGTTTTGGGGCATATCCTGTTGCGGGCGCTAGGCCTACCCACACAAGTGACGTACCATTTTTATCGGGAGACTTGGGGGAACGCTGGGTGGAAGGAAATTTGTGGCTCCTCTCTGAGTCCAGAACTTTCTGTCACCGAAGTTACAGGAAAAAGTGTTTTTTTGCCAAATTTTGAGGTTTGCAATGGATTCCGGGTAAAAGAACCTGGTCAGAGCCCCACAAGTCACCCCATCTTGGATTCCCATAGGTGTCTAGTTTTATAAAATGCTCAGGTTTGATAGGTTTCCGCAGGTGCCGGCTGAGCTAGAGTCCAAAATCCACAGCTAGGCACTTAGTAAAAAAACAGCTCTGTTTTCTTTCTGAAAATGTGATGTGTCCACGCCTTGTTTTGGGGCATATCCTGTCGCGGGCGCTAGGCCTAACCACACAAGTGAGGTACCATTTTTATGGGGAGACTTGGGGGAACGCTGGGTGGAAGGAAATTTGTGGCTCCTCTCAGATTCCAGAACTTTCTGTCACCGAAATGAGAGGAAAAAGGGTTTTTTTAACAAAATTTTGAGGTTTGCAAAGGATTCTGGGTAACAGAACCTGGTCAGAGCCCCACAAGTCACCCCATCTTGGATTCCCCTAGGTGTCTAGTTTAAAAAAATGCGCAGGTTTGCTCGGTTTCCGCAGGTGCCGGCTGAGCTAGAAGCCAAAATCTACAGGTAGGCACTTTTCAAAAAAAAGCTCTGTTTTCTGTGAAAAAATGGGATGTGTCCACGTTTTGTTTTGGGGCATATCCTGTCACGGGTGCTAGGCCTACCCACACAAGTGAGTTACCATTTTTATTGGGAGACTTGGGGGAATGCTGGGTGGAAGGAAAGGTGTGGCTTCTCTCAGATTCCAGAACTATCTGTCACCGAAATGACAGGAAAAAGTGTTTTTTTAGCCAAATGTTGAGGTTTGCAAAGGATTCTGGGTAACAGAACCTGGTGAGAGCCCCACAAGTCACCCCATCTTGGATTCCCCTAGGTCCCTAGTTCACAAAAATGCACAGTTTTGGTAGGTTTCCCTAGGTGCCAGCTGAGCTAGATGCCAAAATCTACAGGTAGGCACTTTGCAAAAAACTGCTCTGTTTTCTGTCAAAAAATGGGATGTGTCCACGTTGTGTTTTAGGGCATATCCTGCCACGGGCGCTAGGCCTACCCACACAAGTGACGTACCATTTTTATCGGGAGACTTGGGGGAACGCTGGGTGGAATGAAATTTGTGCCTCCTCTCAGATTCCAGAACTTTCTGTCTCCGAAATGTGAGGAAATGTGTTTTTTTAGCCACATTTTGAGGTTTGCAAAGGATTCTGGGTAACAGAACCTGGTCAGAGCCCCACAAGTCACCCCATCTTGGATTCCCATAGGTGTCTAGTTTTCAAAAATGAACAGGTTTGGTAGGTTTCCTTAGGTGCCGGCTGAGCTAGAGGCTAAAATCTACAGGTAGGCACTTTGCAAAAAACAGCTCTGTTTTCTGTCAAAAAATGGGATGTGTCCACGTTGTGTTTTGGGACATTACCTGTGGCGGGCGATAGGCCTACCCACACAAGTGAGGTATCATTTTTTCAGGAGACTTGGGTGAACGCTGGGTGGAAGGAAATTTGTGGCTCCTCTCAGATTCAAGAACTTTCTGTCAGCATAATGTGAGGAAAATGTGTTTTTTTAGCCAAATTTTGAGGTTTGCAAACGATTCTGGGTAACAGAACCTGGTCAGGGCCCCACAAGTCACCACATCTTGGATTCCCCTAGGTCTCTAGTTTTAAAAAATGCACAGGTTTGGTAGGTTTCCCTAGGTGCCGGCTGAGCTAGAGGCCAAAATCTACAGGTAGGCACTTTGCAAAAAAAAGCTCTGTTTTCTCTGAAAAAATGGGACATTTTTGGGGCATATCCTGTCACGGGCGCTAGGCCTACCCACACAAGTGAGGTACCGTTTTTATTGGGAGACTTGGGGGAGTGCTGGGTGGAAGGAAATGTGTGGCTTCTCTCAGATTCCAGAACTTTCTGTCACCGAAATGACAGGAAAAAGTGTTTTTTTAGCCAAATTTTGAGGTTTGCAAAGGATTCTGGGTAACAGAACCTGGTCAGAGCCCCACAAGTCACCCCATCTTGGATTGCCCTAGCTCCCTAGTTTTAAAAAATGCACAGGTTTAGTAGGTTTCCCTAGGTGCCAGCTGAGCTAGAGGCCAAAATCTACAGGTAGGCACTTTGCAAAAAACAGCTCTGTTTTCTGTCAAAAAATGGGATGTGTCCACGTTGTGTTTTGGGGCATATCCTGTCGCGGGCTCTAGGCCTACCCACACAAGTGACGTACCATTTTTATCAGGAGACTTGGGGGAACGCTGGGTGGAAGGAAATTTGTGGCTCCTCTCTGATTCCAGAACTTTCTGTCACCGAAATTACAGGAAAAAGTGTTTTTTTGCCACATTTTGAGGTTTGCAAAGGATTCTGGGTAACAGAACCTGGTCAGAGCCCCACAAGTCACCCCATCTTGGATTCCCCTAGGTGTCTAGTTTAAAAAAATGCGCAGGTTTGCTCGGTTTCCACAGGTGCCGGCTGAGCTAGAGGCCAAAATCCACAGCTAGGCACTTAGTAAAAAACAGCTCTGTTTTCTTTCTGAAAATGTGATGTGTCCACGTCGTGTTTTGGGGCATAACCTGTCGCGGGCGCTAGGCCTACCCACACAAGTAAGGTATCATTTTTATCGGGAGACTTGGGGGAACGCTGGGTGGAAGGAAATTTGTGGCTCCTCTCAGATTCCAGAACTTTCTGTCACCATAATGTGAGGAAAATGTGTTTTTTTTAGCCAAATTTTGAGGTTTGCAAAGGATTCTGGGTAACAGAACCTGGTCAGAGCCCCACAACTCACCCCATCTTGGATTCCCCGAGGTCTCTAGTTTTAAAAAATGCACAGGTTTGGTAGGTTTCCCTAGGTGACGGCTGAGCTAGAGGCCAAAATCTACAGGTAGGCACTTTGCAAAAAACAGCTCTGTTTTCTGTCAAAAAATGGGATGTGTCCACGTTGTGTTTTGGGGCATATCCTGTTTCGAGCGCTAGGCCTAACCACACAAGTGACGTACCATTTTTATCGGGAGATTTGGGGAACGCTGGGTGGAAGGAAATTTGTGGCTCCTCTCTGATTCCAGAACTTTCTGTCACCGAAGTTACAGGAAAAAGTGTTTTTTTTGCCAAATTTTGAGGTTTGCAATGGATTCTGGGTAACAGAACCTGGTCAGAGCCCCACAAGTCACCCCATCTTGGATTCCCATAGGTGTCTAGTTTTAAAAAATGCGCAGGTTTGATAGGATTCCGCAGGTGCCGGCTGAGCTAGAGGCCAAAATCCACAGCTAGGCACTTAGTAAAAAAACAGCTCTGTTTTCTTTCTGAAAATGTGATGTGTCCACGCCGTGTTTTGGGGCATATCCTGTCGCGGGGGCTAGGCCTAACCACACAAGTGAGGTACCATTTTTATGGGGAGACTTGGGGGAACGCTGGGTGGAAGGAAATTTGTGGCTCCTCTCAGATTCCAGAACTTTCTGTCACCGAAATGAGAGGAAAATGGTTTTTTTAACAAAATTTTGATGTTTCCAAACGATTCTGGGTAACAGAACCTGGTCAGAGCCCAACAAGTCACCCCATCTTGGATTCCCCTAGGTCTCTAGTTTTAAAAAATGCACAGGTTTGGTAGGTTTCCCTAGGTGCCGGCTGAGCTACAGGCCAAAATCTACAGGTAGGCACTTTGCAAAAAAAAGCTCTGTTTTCTGTGAAAAAATGGGATGTGTCCACGTTTTGTTTTGGGGCATATCCTGTCACGGGTGCTAGGCCTACCCACACAAGTGAGTTACCATTTTTATTGGGAGACTTGGGGGAATGCTGGGTGGAAGGAAAGGTGTGGCTTCTCTCAGATTCCAGAACTATCTGTCACCGAAATGACAGGAAAAAGTGTTTTTTTAGCCAAATTTTGAGGTTTGCAAAGGATTCTGGGTAACAGAACCTGGTGAGAGCCCCACAAGTCACCCCACCTTGGATTCCCCTAGGTCCCTAGTTCACAAAAATGCACAGTTTTGGTAGGTTTCCCTAGGTGCCAGCTGAGCTAGATGCCAAAATCTACAGGTAGGCACTTTGCAAAAAACTGCTCTGTTTTCTGTCAAAAAATGGGATGTGTCCACGTTGTGTTTTGGGGCATATCCTGTTACGGGCGCTAGGCCTACCCACACAAGTGACGTACCATTTTTATCGGGAGACTTAGGGGAACGCTGGGTGGAATGAAATTTGTGCCTCCTCTCAGATTCCAGAACTTTCTGTCACCGAAATGTGAGGAAAATGTGTTTTTTTAGCCAAATTTTGAGGTTTGCAAAGGATTCTGGGTAACAGAACCTGGTCAGAGCCCCACAAGTCACCCCATCTTGGATTCCCCTAGGTCTCTAGTTTTCAAAAAAGCACAGGTTTGGTAGGTTTCCTTAGGTGCCGGCTGAGATAGAGGCTAAAATCTACAGGTAGGCACTTTGCAAAAAACAGCTCTGTTTTCTGTCAAAAAATGGGATGTGTCCACGTTGTGTTTTGGGACATTACCTGTGGCGGGCGCTAGGCCTACCCACACAAGTGAGGTATCATTTTTTCAGGAGACTTGGGGGAACGCTGGGTGGAAGGAAATTTGTGGCTCCTCTCAGATTCCAGAACTTTCTGTCACCATAATGTGAGGAAAATGTGTTTGTTTTAGCCAAATTTTGAGGTTTGCAAAGGATTCTGGGTAACCGAACCTGGTCAGAGCCCTACAAGTCACCCCATCTTGGATTCCCCGAGGTCTCTAGTTTTAAAAAATGCAATGGTTTGGTAGGTTTCCCTAGGTGCCAGCTGAGCTAGAGGTCAAAATCTACAGGTAGGCACTTTGCAAAAAAAAGCTCTGTTTTCTGTGAAAAAATGGGATGTGTCCACGTTTTGTTTTGGGGCATATCCTGTCACGCGTGCTAGGCCTACCCACACAAGTGAGGTACCATTTTTATTGGGAGACTTGGGGGAATGCTGGGTGGAAGGAAGTGTGTGGCTTCTCTCAGATTCCAGAACTTTCTGTCACCGAAATGACAGGAAAAAGTGTTTTTTTTAGCCACATTTTGAGGTTTGCAAAGGATTCTGGGTAACAGAACCTGGTCAGAGCCCCACAAGTCACCCCATCTTGGATTCCCCTAGCTCCCTAGTTTTCAAAAATGCACAGGTTTGGTAAGTTTCCCTAGGTGTCAGCTGAGCTAGAGGCCAAAATCTACAGGTAGGCACTTTGCAAAAAACAGCTCTGTTTTCTGTCAAAAAATGGGATGTGTCCACGTTGTGTTTTGGGGCATATCCTGTCGCGGGCTCTAGGCCTACCCACACAAGTGACTTACCATTTTTATCAGGAGACTTGGGGGAACGCTGGGTGGAAGGAAATTTGTGGCTCCTCTATGATTCCAGAACTTTCTGTCACCGAAATTACAGGAAAAAGCGTTTTTTTGCCAAATTTTGAGGTTTGCAAAGGATTCTGGGTAACAGAACCTGGACAGAGCCCCACAAGTCACCCCATCTTGGATTTCCCTAGGTGTCTAGTTTTAAAAAATGCGCAGGTTTGCTCGGTTTCCGCAGGTGCCGGCTGAGCTAGAGGAAAAAATCCACAGCTAGGCACTTAGTAAAAAACAGCTCTGTTTTCTTTCTGAAAATGTGATGTGTCCACATCGTGTTTTGGGGCATAACCTGTCGCGGGCGCTAGGCCTACCCACAAAAGTAAGGTATCATTTTTATCGGGAGACTTGGGGGAACGCTGGGTGGAAGGAAATTTGTGGCTCCTCTCAGATTCCAGAACTTTCTGTCACCATAATGTGAGGAAAATGTGTTTGTTTTAGCCAAATTTTGAGGTTTGCAAAGGATTCTGGATAACAGAACCTGGTCAGAGCCCCACAAGTCACCCCATCTTGGAGTCCCCTAGGTCTCTAGTTTTAAAAAATGCACATGTTTAGTAGGTTTCCCTAGGTGCCGGCTTAGCTAGAGGCCAAAATCTACAGGTAGGCACTTTGCAAAAAACAGCTCTGTGTTCTGTGAAAAAATGGGATGTGTCCACGTTGTGTTTTAGGGCATATCCTGTCGCGGGTGTTAGGCCTACCCACACAAGTGAGGTACCATTTTTATCGGAAGACCTGGGGGAACGCTGGGTGAAGGAAATTTGTGTCTCCTCTCAGTTTCCAGAACTTTCTGTCACCGAAATGACAGGAAATAGTGTTTTTTTAGCCAAATTTTGAGGGTTGCAAAGGATTCTGGGTAACAGAACCTGGTCAGAGCCCCACAAGTCACCCCATCTTGGATTCCCCTAGTTCCCTAGTTTGCAAAAATGCACAGGTGTGGTAGGTTTCCCTAGGTGCCAGCTGAGCTAGAGGCCAAAATCTACAGGTAGGCACTTTGCAAAAAACCGCTCTGTTCTCTGTCAAAAAATGGGATTTGTCCACGTTGTGTTTTGGGGCATATCCTGTCGCGGGCGCTAGGCCTACCCACACAAGTGACGTACCATTTTTATCAGGAGACTTGGGGGAACGCTGGGTGGAAGGAAATTTGTGGCTCCTCTCTGATTCCAGAACTTTCTGTCACCGAAATTACAGGAAAAAGTGTTTTTTTGCTAAATTTTGAGGTTTGCAAAGGATTCTGGGTAACAGAACCTGGTCAGAGCCCCACAAGTCACCCCATCTTGGATTCCCATAGGTGTCTAGTTTTAAAAAATGCGCAGGTTTCCTAGGTTTCCGCAGGTGCCGGCTGAGCTAGAGGCCAAAACCCACAGCTAGGCACTTAGTAAAAAACAGCTCTGTTTTCTTTCTGAAAATGTGATGTGTCCACGTCGTGTTTTGGGGCATATCCTGTCGCGGGCGCTAGGCCTACCCACACAAGTAAGGTATAATTTTTATCGGGAGACTTGGGGGAATGCTGGGTGGAAGGAAATTTGTGGCTCCTCTCAGATTCCAGAACTTTCTGTCACCATAATGTGAGGAAAATGTGTTTTTTTAGCCAAATGTTGAGGTTTGCAAAGGATTCTGGGTAACAGAACCTGGTCAGAGCCCCACAAGTCACCCCATCTTGGATTCCCCTAGGTCTCTAGTTTTAAAAAATGCACAGGTTTGGTAGGTTTCCCTAGGTGCCGGCTGAACTAGAGGCCAAAATCTACAGGTAGGCACTTTGCAAAAAACAGCTCTGTTTTCTGTCAAAAAATGGGATGTGTCCACGTTGTGTTTTGGGGCATATCCTGTCGCGGGCGCTAGGCCTACCCACACAAGTGACGTACCATTTTTATCGGGAGACTTGGGGGAACGCTGGGTGGAAGGAAATTTGTGGCTCCTCTCTGAGTCCAGAACTTTCTGTCACCGAAGTTACAGGAAAAAGTGTTTTTTTGCCAAATTTTGAGGTTTGCAATGGATTCCGGGTAACAGAACCCGGTCAGAGCCCCACAAGTCACCCCATCTTGGATTCCCATAGGTGTCTAGTTTTAAAAAATGCGCAGGTTTGATAGGTTTCCGCAGGTGCCGGCTGAGCTAGAGTCCAAAATCCACAGCTAGGCACTTAGTAAAAAAACAGCTCTGTTTTCTTTCTGAAAATGTGATGTGTCCACGCCTTGTTTTGGGGCATATCCTGTCGCGGGCGCTAGGCCTAACCACACAAGTGAGGTACCATTTTTATGGGGAGACTTGGGGGAACGCTTGGTGGAAGGAAATTTGTGGCTCCTCTCAGATTCCAGAACTTTCTGTCACCGAAATGAGAGGAAAAAGGGTTTTTTTAACAACATTTTGAGGTTTGCAAAGGATTCTGGGTAACAGAACCTGGTCAGAGCCCCACAAGTCACCCCATCTTGGATTCCCCTAGGTCTCTAGTTTTAAAAAATGCACAGGTTTGGTAGGTTTCCCTAGGTGCCGGCTGAGCTACAGGCCAAAATCTACAGGTAGGCACTTTGCAAAAAACAGCTCTGTGTTCTGTGAAAAAATGGGATGTGTCCACGTTGTGTTTTGGGGCATATCCTGTCGCGGGTGTTAGGCCTACCCACACAAGTGAGGTACCATTTTTATCGGAAGACCTGGGGGAACGCTGGGTGAAGGAAATTTGTGTCTCCTCTCAGATTCCAGAACTTTCTGTCACCGAAATGACAGGAAATAGTGTTTTTTTAGCCAAATTTTGAGGGTTGCAAAGGATTCTGGGTAACAGAACCTGGTCAGAGCCCCACAAGTCACCCCATCTTGGATTCCCCTAGTTCCCTAGTTTGCAAAAATGCACAGGTGTGGTAGGTTTCCCTAGGTGCCAGCTGAGCTAGAGGCCAAAATCTACAGGTAGGCACTTTGCAAAAAACCGCTCTGTTCTGTGTCAAAAAATGGGATTTGTCCACGTTGTGTTTTGGGGCATATCCTGTCGCGGGCGCTAGGCCTACCCACACAAGTGACGTACCATTTTTATCAGGAGACTTGTGGGAACGCTGGGTGGAAGGAAATTTGTGGCTCCTCTCTGATTCCAGAACTTTCTGTCACCGAAATTACAGGAAAAAGTGTTTTTTTGCTAAATTTTGAGGTTTGCAAAGGATTCTGGGTAACAGAACCTGGTCAGAGCCCCACAAGTCACCCCATCTTGGATTCCCATAGGTGTCTAGTTTTAAAAAATGCGCAGGTTTCCTAGGTTTCCGCAGGTGCCGGCTGAGCTAGAGGCCAAAATCCACAGCTAGGCACTTAGTAAAAAACAGCTCTGTTTTCTTTCTGAAAATGTGATGTGTCCACGTCGTGTTTTGGGGCATATCCTGTCGCGGGCGCTAGGCCTACCCACACAAGTAAGGTATCATTTTTATCGGGAGACTTGGGGGAATGCTGGGTGGAAGGAAATATGTGGCTCCTCTCAGATTCCAGAACTTTCTGTCACCATAATGTGAGGAAAATGTGTTTTTTTAGCCAAATTTTGAGGTTTGCAAAGGATTCTGGGTAACAGAACCTGGTCAGAGCCCCACAAGTCACCCCATCTTGGATTCCCCTAGGTCTCTAGTTTTTAAAAATGCACAGGTTTGGTAGGTTTCCCTAGGTGCCGGCTGAACTAGAGGCCAAAATCTACAGGTAGGCACTTTGCAAAAAACAGCTCTGTTTTCTGTCAAAAAATGGGATGTGTCCACGTTGTGTTTGGGGGCATATCCTGTCGCGGGCGCTAGGCCTACCCACACAAGTGACGTACCATTTTTATCGGGAGACTTGGGGGAACGCTGGGTGGAAGGAAATTTGTGGCTCCTCTCTGAGTCCAGAACTTTCTGTCACCGAAGTTACAGGAAAAAGTGTTTTTTTGCCAAATTTTGAGGTTTGCAATGGATTCCGGGTAACAGAACCCGGTCAGAGCCCCACAAGTCACCCCATCTTGGATTCCCATAGGTGTCTAGTTTTAAAAAATGCGCAGGTTTGATAGGTTTCCGCAGGTGCCGGCTGAGCTAGAGTCCAAAATCCACAGCTAGGCACTTAGTAAAAAAACAGCTCTGTTTTCTTTCTGAAAATGTGATGTGTCCACGCCTTGTTTTGGGGCATATCCTGTCGCGGGCGCTATGCCTAACCACACAAGTGCGGTACCATTTTTATGGGGAGACTTGGGGGAACGCTTGGTGGAAGGAAATTTGTGGCTCCTCTCAGATTCCAGAACTTTCTGTCACCGAAATGAGAGGAAAAAGGGTTTTTTTAACAACATTTTGAGGTTTGCAAAGGATTCTGGGTAACAGAACCTGGTCAGAGCCCAACAAGTCACCCCATCTTGGATTCCCCTAGGTCTCTAGTTTTAAAAAATGCACAGGTTTGGTAGGTTTCCCTAGGTGCCGGCTGAGCTACAGGCCAAAATCTACAGGTAGGCACTTTGCAAAAAAAAGCTCTGTTTTCTGTGAAAAAATGGGATGTGTCCACGTTTTGTTTTGGGGCATATCCTGTCACGGGTGCTAGGCCTACCCACACAAGTGAGTTACCATTTTTATTGGGAGACTTGGGGGAATGCTGGGTGGAAGGAAAGGTGTGGCTTCTCTCAGATTCCAGAACTATCTGTCACCGAAATGACAGGAAAAAGTGTTTTTTTAGCCAAATTTTGAGGTTTGCAAAGGATTCTGGGTAACAGAACCTGGTGAGAGCCCCACAAGTCACCCCACCTTGGATTCCCCTAGGTCCCTAGTTCACAAAAATGCACAGTTTTGGTAGGTTTCCCTAGGTGCCAGCTGAGCTAGATGCCAAAATCTACAGGTAGGCACTTTGCAAAAAACTGCTCTGTTTTCTGTCAAAAAATGGGATGTGTCCACGTTGTGTTTTGGGGCATATCCTGTTACGGGCACTAGGCCTACCCACACAAGTGACGTACCATTTTTATCGGGAGACTTAGGGGAACGCTGGGTGGAATGAAATTTGTGCCTCCTCTCAGATTCCAGAACTTTCTGTCACCGAAATGTGAGGAAAATGTGTTTTTTTAGCCAAATTTTGAGGTTTGCAAAGGATTCTGGGTAACAGAACCTGGTCAGAGCCCCACAAGTCACCCCATCTTGGATTCCCCTAGGTCTCTAGTTTTCAAAAAAGCACAGGTTTGGTAGGTTTCCTTAGGTGCCGGCTGAGATAGAGGCTAAAATCTACAGGTAGGCACTTTGCAAAAAACAGCTCTGTTTTCTGTCAAAAAATGGGATGTGTCCACGTTGTGTTTTGGGACATTACCTGTGGCGGGCGCTAGGCCTACCCACACAAGTGAGGTATCATTTTTTCAGGAGACTTGGGGGAACGCTGGGTGGAAGGAAATTTGTGGCTCCTCTCAGATTCCAGAACTTTCTGTCACCATAATGTGAGGAAAATGTGTTTTTTTAGCCAAATTTTGAGGTTTGCAAACGATTCTGGGTAACAGAACCTGGTCAGGGCCCCAC
Source organism: Pleurodeles waltl (assembly GCF_031143425.1). Classification (NCBI taxonomy): domain Eukaryota; kingdom Metazoa; phylum Chordata; class Amphibia; order Caudata; family Salamandridae; genus Pleurodeles; species Pleurodeles waltl. The sequence continues at coordinate 1,091,362,523 of NC_090444.1, read as the reverse complement.
AAGTCACCACATCTTGGATTCCCCTAGGTCTCTAGTTTTAAAAAATGCACAGGTTTGGTAGGTTTCCCTAGGTGCCGGCTGAGCTAGAGGCCAAAATCTACAGGTAGGCACTTTGCAAAAAAAAGCTCTGTTTTCTGTGAAAAAATGGGACATTTTTGGGGCATATCCTGTCACGGGCGCTAGGCCTACCCACACAAGTGAGGTACCGTTTTTATTGGGAGACTTGGGGGAGTGCTGGGTGGAAGGAAATGTGTGGCTTCTCTCAGATTCCAGAACTTTCTGTCACCGAAATGACAGGAAAAAGTGTTTTTTTAGCCAAATTTTGAGGTTTTCAAAGGATTCTGGGTAAGAGAACCTGGTCAGAGCCCCACAAGTCAACCCATCTTGGATTGCCCTAGCTCCCTAGTTTGCAAAAATGCACAGGTTTAGTAGGTTTCCCTAGGTGCCAGCTGAGCTAGAGGCCAAAATCTACAGGTAGGCACTTTGCAAAAAACAGCTCTGTTCTCTGTCAAAAAATGGGATGTGTCCACGTTGTGTTTTGGGGCATATCCTGTCGCGGGCGCTAGGCCTACCCACACAAGTGACGTACCATTTTTATCAGGAGACTTGGGGGAACGCTGGGTGGAAGGAAATTTGTGGCTCCTCTCTGATTCCAGAACTTTCTGTCACCGAAATTACAGGAAAAAGTGTTTTTTTGCTAAATTTTGAGGTTTGCAAAGGATTCTGGGTAACAGAACCTGGTCAGAGCCCCACAAGTCACCCCATCTTGGATTCCCATAGGTGTCTAGTTTTAAAAAATGCGCAGGTTTGCTAGGTTTCCGCAGGTGCCGGCTGAGCTAGAGGCCAAAATCCACAGTTAGGCACTTAGTAAAAAACAGCTCTGTTTTCTTTCTGAAAATGTGATGTGTCCACTTCGTGTTTTGGGGCATATCCTGTCGCGGGCGCTAGGCCTACCCACACAAGTAAGGTATCATTTTTATCGGGAGACTTGGGGGAATGCTGGGTGGAAGGAAATTTGTGGCTCCTCTCAGATTCCAGAACTTTCTGTCACCATAATGTGAGGAAAATGTGTTTTTTTAGCCAAATTTTGAGGTTTGCAAAGGATTCTGGGTAACAGAACCTGGTCAGAGCCCCACAAGTCACCCCATCTTGGATTCCCATAGGTGTCTAGTTTTAAAAAATGCGCAGGTTTCCTAGGTTTCCGCAGGTGCCGGCTGAGCTAGAGGCCAAAATCCACAGCTAGGCACTTAGTAAAAAACAGCTCTGTTTTCTTTCTGAAAATGTGATGTGTCCACGTCGTGTTTTGGGGCATATCCTGTCGCGGGCGCTAGGCCTACCCACACAAGTAAGGTATCATTTTTATCGGGAGACTTGGGGGAATGCTGGGTGGAAGGAAATATGTGGCTCCTCTCAGATTCCAGAACTTTCTGTCACCATAATGTGAGGAAAATGTGTTTTTTTAGCCAAATTTTGAGGTTTGCAAAGGATTCTGGGTAACAGAACCTGGTCAGAGCCCCACAAGTCACCCCATCTTGGATTCCCCTAGGTCTCTAGTTTTTAAAAATGCACAGGTTTGGTAGGTTTCCCTAGGTGCCGGCTGAACTAGAGGCCAAAATCTACAGGTAGGCACTTTGCAAAAAACAGCTCTGTTTTCTGTCAAAAAATGGGATATGTCCACGTTGTGTTTTGGGGCATATCCTGTTGCGGGCGCTAGGCCTACCCACACAAGTGACGTACCATTTTTATCGGGAGACTTGGGGGAACGCTGGGTGGAAGGAAATTTGTGGCTCCTCTCTGAGTCCAGAACTTTCTGTCACCGAAGTTACAGGAAAAAGTGTTTTTTTGCCAAATTTTGAGGTTTGCAATGGATTCCGGGTAAAAGAACCTGGTCAGAGCCCCACAAGTCACCCCATCTTGGATTCCCATAGGTGTCTAGTTTTATAAAATGCTCAGGTTTGATAGGTTTCCGCAGGTGCCGGCTGAGCTAGAGTCCAAAATCCACAGCTAGGCACTTAGTAAAAAAACAGCTCTGTTTTCTTTCTGAAAATGTGATGTGTCCACGCCTTGTTTTGGGGCATATCCTGTCGCGGGCGCTAGGCCTAACCACACAAGTGAGGTACCATTTTTATGGGGAGACTTGGGGGAACGCTGGGTGGAAGGAAATTTGTGGCTCCTCTCAGATTCCAGAACTTTCTGTCACCGAAATGAGAGGAAAAAGGGTTTTTTTAACAAAATTTTGAGGTTTGCAAAGGATTCTGGGTAACAGAACCTGGTCAGAGCCCCACAAGTCACCCCATCTTGGATTCCCCTAGGTGTCTAGTTTAAAAAAATGCGCAGGTTTGCTCGGTTTCCGCAGGTGCCGGCTGAGCTAGAAGCCAAAATCTACAGGTAGGCACTTTTCAAAAAAAAGCTCTGTTTTCTGTGAAAAAATGGGATGTGTCCACGTTTTGTTTTGGGGCATATCCTGTCACGGGTGCTAGGCCTACCCACACAAGTGAGTTACCATTTTTATTGGGAGACTTGGGGGAATGCTGGGTGGAAGGAAAGGTGTGGCTTCTCTCAGATTCCAGAACTATCTGTCACCGAAATGACAGGAAAAAGTGTTTTTTTAGCCAAATGTTGAGGTTTGCAAAGGATTCTGGGTAACAGAACCTGGTGAGAGCCCCACAAGTCACCCCATCTTGGATTCCCCTAGGTCCCTAGTTCACAAAAATGCACAGTTTTGGTAGGTTTCCCTAGGTGCCAGCTGAGCTAGATGCCAAAATCTACAGGTAGGCACTTTGCAAAAAACTGCTCTGTTTTCTGTCAAAAAATGGGATGTGTCCACGTTGTGTTTTAGGGCATATCCTGCCACGGGCGCTAGGCCTACCCACACAAGTGACGTACCATTTTTATCGGGAGACTTGGGGGAACGCTGGGTGGAATGAAATTTGTGCCTCCTCTCAGATTCCAGAACTTTCTGTCTCCGAAATGTGAGGAAAATGTGTTTTTTTAGCCAAATTTTGAGGTTTGCAAAGGATTCTGGGTAACAGAACCTGGTCAGAGCCCCACAAGTCACCCCATCTTGGATTCCCATAGGTGTCTAGTTTTAAAAAATGAACAGGTTTGGTAGGTTTCCTTAGGTGCCGGCTGAGCTAGAGGCTAAAATCTACAGGTAGGCACTTTGCAAAAAACAGCTCTGTTTTCTGTCAAAAAATGGGATGTGTCCACGTTGTGTTTTGGGACATTACCTGTGGCGGGCGATAGGCCTACCCACACAAGTGAGGTATCATTTTTTCAGGAGACTTGGGTGAACGCTGGGTGGAAGGAAATTTGTGGCTCCTCTCAGATTCAAGAACTTTCTGTCACCATAATGTGAGGAAAATGTGTTTTTTTAGCCAAATTTTGAGGTTTGCAAACGATTCTGGGTAACAGAACCTGGTCAGGGCCCCACAAGTCACCACATCTTGGATTCCCCTAGGTCTCTAGTTTTAAAAAATGCACAGGTTTGGTAGGTTTCCCTAGGTGCCGGCTGAGCTAGAGGCCAAAATCTACAGGTAGGCACTTTGCAAAAAAAAGCTCTGTTTTCTCTGAAAAAATGGGACATTTTTGGGGCATATCCTGTCACGGGCGCTAGGCCTACCCACACAAGTGAGGTACCGTTTTTATTGGGAGACTTGGGGGAGTGCTGGGTGGAAGGAAATGTGTGGCTTCTCTCAGATTCCAGAACTTTCTGTCACCGAAATGACAGGAAAAAGTGTTTTTTTAGCCAAATTTTGAGGTTTGCAAAGGATTCTGGGTAACAGAACCTGGTCAGAGCCCCACAAGTCACCCCATCTTGGATTGCCCTAGCTCCCTAGTTTTAAAAAATGCACAGGTTTAGTAGGTTTCCCTAGGTGCCAGCTGAGCTAGAGGCCAAAATCTACAGGTAGGCACTTTGCAAAAAACAGCTCTGTTTTCTGTCAAAAAATGGGATGTGTCCACGTTGTGTTTTGGGGCATATCCTGTCGCGGGCTCTAGGCCTACCCACACAAGTGACGTACCATTTTTATCAGGAGACTTGGGGGAACGCTGGGTGGAAGGAAATTTGTGGCTCCTCTCTGATTCCAGAACTTTCTGTCACCGAAATTACAGGAAAAAGTGTTTTTTTGCCACATTTTGAGGTTTGCAAAGGATTCTGGGTAACAGAACCTGGTCAGAGCCCCACAAGTCACCCCATCTTGTATTCCCCTAGGTGTCTAGTTTAAAAAAATGCTCAGGTTTGGTAGGTTTCCGCAGGTGCCGGCTGAGCTAGAGGCCAAAATCCACAGCTAGGCACTTAGTAAAAAACAGCTCTGTTTTCTTTCTGAAAATGTGATGTGTCCACGTTGTGTTTTGGGGCATATCCTGTCGCGGGCGCTAGGCCTACCCACACAAGTGAGGTACCATTTTTATCGGGAGACTTGGGGAAACGCTGGGTGGAAGGGAATATGTGGCTCCTCTCGGATTCCTGAACTTTCTGTCACCGAAATGACAGGAAAAAGTATTTTTTTTGCCAAATTTTGAGGTTTGCAAAGGATTCTGGGTAACAGAACCTGGTCAGAGCCCCACAAGTCACCCCATCTTAGATTCCCCTAGGTGCCTAGTTTTCAATAATGCACAGGTTTGGTAGGCTTCCCTAGGTGGTGGCTGAGCTAGAGGCCAAAATCCACAGCTAGGCACTTCGTAAAAAAACTGCTCTTTTTTCTTTCTGAAAATGTGATGTGTCCACGTTGTGTTTTGGGGCATATCCTGTCGTGAGCGCTAGGCCTACCCACACAAGTGAGGTATCATTTTTATCGGGAGACTTGGGGGAACATAGAATAGCAATACAAGAGTTATTGCCCCTTGTCTTTCTCTACATTTTTTCCTTCCAAATGTAAGACAGTGTGTAAAAAAGACGTCTATTTGAGAAATGCCCTGTAATTCACATGCTAGTATGGGCACCCCGGAATTCAGAGATGTGCAAATAACCACTGCTGCTCAACACCTTATCTTGTGCCCATTTTGGAAATACAAAGGTTTTCTTGATAGCTATTTTTTACTCTTTATATTTCAGCAAATTAATTGCTGTATACCCGGTATAGAATGAAAACCCACTACAGGATGCAGGTCATTTATTGGCTCTGGGTACCTAGAGTTCTTGATGAACCTACAAGCCCTATATATCCCCGCAACCAGAAGAGTCTAGCAGACGTAACGGTATATTGCTTTAAAAAATCTGACATTGCAGGAAAAAGTTACAGAGTAAAACGCAGAGAAAAATTGCAGATTTTTTCACCTCAATTTCAATATTTTATTTTTTCAGTTGTTATTTTCTGTAGGAAACCCTTGTAGGATCTACACAAATTACCCCTTGCTGAATTCAGAATATTGTCTACTTTTCAGAAATGTTGCGGTTTCTGGGATCCAGCATTGGTTTCATGCCCATTTCTGTCACTGACTGGAAGGAGGCTGACAGCACAAAAAATCGTAAAAATGGGGTATGTCCCAGTAAAATACCAAAATTTTGTTGAAAAATTGGGTTTTCTGATTCAAGTCTGCCTGTTCCTGAAAGCTGGGAAGCTGGTGATTTTAGCACCTCAAACCCTTTGTTGCCATTTTCAGGGAAAAAAACCACAAGCCTTCTTCTGCAGCCCCTTTTTCCCATTTTTTTGAAAAAAACAAACTTTTCACTGTATTTTGGCTAATTTCTTGGCCTCCTTCTGGGGAACCCACAAAGTCTGGGTACCTCTAGAATCCCTAGGATGTTGGAAAAAAAGGATGCAAATTTGGCGTGGGTAGCTTATGTGAACAAAAAGTTATGAGGGCCTAAACGCGAACTGCCCCAAATAGCCAAAAAAAGGCTCGGCACAGGAGGGGGAAAAGGCCTGGCAGCGAAGGGGTTAAGAATCAATTTGCTCACCCTTAAAGATTAATTTTACTACTAATAACTCACTCTACACCAAGAGAATCAGTGATATACATAACTTGTCACTAGAGACATTGGTATACCTTATTATTTGTATTACATGATTTAATACTACTTTCTGTAGAGGTAAATATGTTTTTATTTTTGTTTTGCAGATATCTTTTTGCACTGATAAAAAAAACAGAATGCCTAATAAGAGAGAAAGAAGAAAGAAACAGAGGAAACAATACAAAAATTCAAACTGACAGTAAAAACACAGATAAAATGGAGAATGTGGACAGAAAAAAAGAGCAGCTGGTAGTAGTACCCATGAGTTTCTGCAGAAGTGCAAACTAAAATAAATTTGCCCAGTAAAAGCAGGCGCTGGAAATCAATGATAAACAGGAAGGATTACATACTTACAAAAGTAGAAAAAGTAATAAGGAAACACAGAATGTGACTTGTAGACAGAAACAGCTTAAAGATTTAAGAGGAAAAATGTTTCAGAGTAATACAAAATTTTCTAAAGAAGAAGAAGAATAAGAGGAAAAGTGCTATAGTTAAACAAAAGCAACATATTGAGAGTATAGTGGACCAAGCATCTGCTCTGAAGAGGAAACATTTTATCTTAATATTGAATAGAATGAAGACACTAGATAAAACAGTATACTGCATGCGAAAAAGAACATTAAGGAAAGGGCTTATTAACAAAAGTATTTTTTGTGAAGTATTTAAAGATGAATGGATGCACACATCTAGCACAGAACCATTTTTAAGGAAGATAGCTACTTGCAAGAGAATACATTAGTGCAGGCAGTTGACACAAGAGGTCATTGCTACAAAGTAAAGGATGGTACGCCCACAGAAAAAGAAGAGAAAGTTCCTAGGAATGTAGAACAAGTGATAGCTGAAGAAGTACAAGGAAGGCATAACCAGGCTCCTTTCTACAAGTGGAAGTGTAGCAGTAGTTATGCTGTCCATCAAGAATCAACTGATAAATTCCAACCTTTTTAAAGAGAATGTTCATGGAGAAGTTTCAAACAGAAAATTAAAATTCTGGCAATAACTTACAAGGCCATTCATTGGCATGCCTTTCAAAGGAAGTGTGTAGAAGCACTTTTCATTACTTTAGAATATTAGCTGTGCATCATTAAAAAATGCACAATTTAGTTAGGAGACTTTATTATGTGAAAACACGAGCATTATGTTTAGGAGATTTGAATAGAGCTCTTTTACATGGTACTGTGGTAGAAGTTGAGAAGGTTTCCGAAGACTTTCAGTTCTGATTCTTTGGGCCTGAAGAAGAGAATAGGGAAAATGAGGAGGTAGTGATGGGAGCTATAGGAGAAGTGGATAGACTGATCATTATAGAAAAATTTAGAAAGGAGATAGGAAAGTTCAATGCGCAATGTTCTGAGAAACCTGAATATGTTTGTATTTGTTGCTGCCGCACTCACTATAAGAAACAAACTCAGAATGTAGTTGTATTTTCTAAAACTAAGCAAGATATAACAATGATGAGTGGCTGAAAATTGGTGCATATCTATTTGCAGAAGAACACCTTGATTTAGACACAAAGCAAACAATATGTAAGTATTGTTATGACAAATTAGAGGGTAATAAAGTGACAGCTAGAGCAATTCATAATAGATTAGAATTGGTCCAAATGCCACAAGAATTTAAGAAATTAAATGTGTATAAATAAATTCTAATACAAACTGTTCATCCATTTCAAGCAATAGTTTGAAACTGAAGACAGGGAAGCTACAATTAACAGAACTATAGAAAGGACGTAAAGGAAATGTTATGCATTTACCTTAAGTTGTAACAAAAATGTAGACACTGTGGGTCTTGGAAAAACTGTAGATCAACCACTCATTATTCCAGTAAATAAAGAGCCCGCCAAAAGAAAAAATAACCTGGAAAGAGTTAGGCCCTCATTACGACCCTGGCGGTTGGCGGAGAAGTGGTGGTCTCACCGCCAAGAGGCTGGCGGTAAAAAAGTTGGAATTATGACCATGGCGGTTACCGCCATGGTCATCCACCACTTCTCAAATCTGACCGCTGGGCTGGAGACTTGGGTCTCCAGCCCGGCGGGCGTCACAAAACCGCCGGTGGTATCACGACCCGGCTGACCGCCATGGATTTCATGGGGTTGTGAACTGCCATGAAATCCATGGCGGTAAGCACTATCAGTGCCAGGGAATTCCTTCCCTGGCACTGATAGGGGTCTCCCCCACACCTGCTTCCTCCCCCTACACCCCTTACCACCACCCAAAGGTGGAAGAACCCCCCTAACCCCCCACCACCCACATCGCAACCCAGACACACACCGTACACGCTTGCATACACCACCAACACACATACCCGCACACATATCACCAAACATGCCAACAGCCACACACACAGTCATACACGCACACCCACATAGAGACATACACGCACACATCCATTCATACATACAGACAGACAGACTTGCACACATTTCCAAACACAACACACCCCGCATGCATATACGCACTCACACACCCCCTCTACATACTCACACACCTATGCAAGCACACAACACCCCCACCCCCTCCCCTAATGGAAATCAACTTACCTGGTCCGTTGATCCTCCGGGAGGGGATGGGATCCATGGGGGCTGCTCTGCCGCCAGCACCCTGTCAACAGAACACCGCACACCGAATCACGAAACACTGCCTACCGTATCATGTTCCATGATATGGCCTGGGAGTGTTTTGCTAGCAGGTAAGTCGGGTTCTCTGACAGGAGAGGGGCGTGTGCGGTGTTGTGTGTGCATGTGGGGGTATTGTGTGTGTGGGGGGGAGTGTGTCTGTTTTTGTATGCGTGCATGGGGGTGTGAGTCATGTGGAATGAGTGCATGATTGACTAAATGTGAGTGTATATGTTTGTTGTGTGTTGTGAATGCGTGTGTGCGACAATGTATGTTAGTGTGTGTTGGGTGTGTGGGTATATATGTGTGCATGCGTGGGTGTATGTATTATGCATGTGTTTATGAGGGTGTATGTGTGCACGTGTGGGTGTTTGGATGTTGGAGGGTCGGGAAGGGGAAGGGGAGGGTGGAGGAGGACTCTGGGAGGGGAAGAAGGCGGGGAGACTGCTACCAGTGCCAGGGAAGGAATTCCCTGGCACTGATAGTGCCTACCGCCATGGTTTCAGTGGCGGTACCAAAACCACTGAAACCATGGCAGTGGGTGGGATCATAATGCCATGGGCGGCCTGGACTTCGGTCTCCAGCCTGGCGGTCATTACCACCGTGGCGGTAGGTGTGGGACATTGGCGGTTTGGCTTTGGCCCAACTGCCAATGTCATAATAGTGGAAGTAGGTACCACCAGCCTGTTGGCGGTAATACCTCCACTATTCCACTGACTGCCAGGGTTGTAATGAGGGCCATAGTGTTTTCTTTAGAATAATGTTGATATTATTGGAAATGTAAGTTGTGTTGATGATGAAGTACTACAGTCAAGTGGAAAAGTAGAAAAAGTGCACAAGCAGACGGAGTATAAATATGCCCCTTAGATTTAGAGGGTAATTTCCCTCCAAATTTTGTCGGTTATAATACGAAAACCATGTTAGATTATAGTTTCTATTTGGCCTCATTAAGGGATTGCCTTAACCCTTATGGCACTAGTGTCTCTGGTTTTAGTGATCATTTTTGCATGTTCGTGAATGTGGGTACTTTCTTTGGCACTACTTCTTCATCACATATCAGTTGCAAGTTGGCCCTTAAAATGATGGACCATCGAATGAGACTCATATGGGAAAGGATTGTGCCAGAGGCCTTTATGAAATCTCTTGTCGCTGCTAAAAGGAGGGAATTTTATATTTGTCTGGGGGAGCAGCCTGTTGCTGGGTCATTTAGGGGTCCCTATCGGGCTAACTGGAGGAAGTTCATGTTATTTTGTATGTGTTTGTATGTCCTCTGTTTAGTCTTAGCTCTTTGTATCTTCCAATACTTGTATGACTTATAAAATCCAAGTGCAACTATAATGCACATAGTCACAATCAACAAGGTTTCAGAGTCATTTTCACAATTCCCTTTCCCAAATCTCCTGCCATGATCAAACATTCTAAATTATTTTACCTATTGATTCCCAGATCTGCTTCAGGTCGTTGAGGCCATTTTTCAAATATGTAATGTTTGATATAAATCTCCTTAACTCTTTTCTGTTATCAGGAATGTATGTGCAACAATTTTGCACCTTTAAAACTTTAAAGACTCCACCTTCCTTCGCAAATAAGATGTCTAACGCAAGATGATTTTCCAAAACCATTTATCTCATAGTAACCATTTCTGTATTCACTAAAAGCATAGCACCTGTATAATCAGTTGACATCTTATTAACAATTGTTGACAACTGTCTAATCTTAATGTAATTCAGAATCACACCAACTGATGGAATAATGGCACCAAAAATGCCACCAGTAATCTCTGCTGCAAATCTGGATTAATGTCACTCTTTCCAGACTGGATTGTCAGAATTTTCATCATGTTATGTTTTCAGAAAAACTACCCCTAAATAACATGTACCATACCAGCCTTTCAGCAGCTTCTAATAGGCATTTTTCTGACAAATGAAATAAACAACTGGTATGGCAGGATGCCTACATCCACTAATCCTTAAAAACATATTGTCAGTCTTTGATTGAGGCCTATATATACATGGCTTCTCTATATGTTGCCAGTCTAAAACTCAGCACCCTTGTGTGTCACCACCAGCAAGATGTGTAACATTTCTCTGCCAATCCTGTAAAACTATTCTATTGTCTAATTTGGTTTTCATTGCCTTTCTCATGTCATCTACTTGATTAATGAAATCGTTCCCCACTTCGGTGAAAATGTAAGTTCAATTGTTCTTGTGCGCATAAGCAGTGCCAAAGGTTAGTGTCAGTTCAAAGAGCCTTCCCACTATGTCAATGTTGTCAGGTTTAGCAATGCTACTCAAACACTGACTAATAGGCACAAAGGAAAAGACTAAATCAAAGTTAGAATAAAAATACTGAATATACTCTTGATTATATAAGCGTGTTAATTACAAACTGCAACTAATACCATAAGTCAATGTAGACTATGGTATGTAATTCCTTCTTGTTCAAATGAAGGAAGCTGTGTACATACATAGCAATCACACACATCCATAGTTTCAATGTATTCATATAGTAATCCTTTGTGTTATCAAGATGAAGCAATCTCTCATCCTCATACAATTGAGCTTGTTTTGTTATGTATCTCCTCACGCACTGGTGTAACTGTGCTCTCTAAATTGTCCTCCACTGACTCACCTCATTCCAGCAATCAACGATATGCTCACAATCACACATACAATTGCTAAGAAAATACACATATATTTACATTTACTCTGTTTTCCTTGATCCAGATTCATGACCTGAATCAAACCAAAAATATCAAATTTGAAAATCAAAACAAAAATAAAATTAAAAAATGTAAAGCGACTTTTAAAATGTTTTTTTCTTAATTTGAGCAAAGCAAAACAAAATCAAAAATACTTCGAAGTCTTTCTGCACTAATTTACAACAGTTCTTGATCTTCTAGAAAGTTAATTACTTTTTTACTAACAAGTTCTCAAAGTTCCATAAATGGAAAAGGAATATCTAATAGAGTATCATTTGGTAAGCACAGATTAGCACTTTCAGCATGTAGTCTCTTTGTTGTACAATTGGTAAGGCTATTTCAAAGTTCAATTCAAGTGCAATTTCAAGTTCCAGAATGTTCAGCCAAATCCGCATGGTCAAAACAAAACAAAATAAATTCCTTCTCTCATGCATGTGCAGCAAAGTAAGTCCATTCAGGTGAAGATTATCTGTGGCTTGGTACCCTGTTTCTTTTTTATCTCTTTGTTGTACTGTTTTCACCATCACTTTGATCTGACTCTTCATCTACTTCAGCAATTGTTGGGAGCACATCTCCAACTGGGTCTGGACTTTCACAGGTTGCATCTCAAACACAACTGGTGTTGCAATGTTTGCTGGGCTAGCAGGAGTCGACTGACGTTGACTTGATTCTCCTGCACCTCCACCAGTCTTTGATGCGCTCAGACTCTCACCAGTTTGTGCAGGCTCTGCAACAGCCATGTGTCAAGTCCTCACGGTTTGGCCACCGATTCCGACCCAAGAGGACCCTGAGACTCTTGTGAGGAGACAGTCCTGTCTTCTTGTCAGGAGTGATACGCATGCTCATCAGAACAAGTGGAAAGGCATCAGGTCATTTCAATGTTGTAGAAGCACAAACCCTTGCCAATCGAGACTTTAAAATTCCAGTCATCAAACTGACCAATCCATATGCCTTTGGTCTGTAACTGCAGTACAATCTTTGCTCAATTTGTAATGATGCACCCAATAATTGTATGATCTCATTGGATGATCCAAAGAAGACAGGAATCCAATTCCCTTAAAAGCAGCTTTGCAACAGTGAAACTATCATATCTGCGAGTTGAGGAAGCCTTAATCCAATGTGAATACACACACACTATTACCAACAAATACTTTATTCCATTGCCTGCAGGCATCGCAATGAAATCTAGTTGCATTTTATTAAAGGGACCTCCTGATCTTCCTATGTGGCTCATTTTAACCTCACTGTGTTTCCTTACATTCATCTGCTGACATGTTACACATCTGTGACACTGCTTCTGCAACTAGTCTGAATCTGGGGTTGCACAATTTCTGTTTAAGTGTCCTGATTATAGCGTCCCTGCAAAGGTTTACCTGCCATGATAACACCTTGCCATTGAAGGCAACAAACTGTTCGGCAACACTGCTTTTCCTTTATTTGAAACCCAAACATCATCCTCATCTCTCTAAACCCAACCTGCTCTGTTCCAACCCCTGCGTTCCTTGAAATTAACTTCCCCCCTGTAGTCTCTTAACCTCTTCCCAGGTGTCAATTGCTGTCATCAAGAAACTTTGTTTTGTCTCATTGGTGCTACATGCATCACTCCATTCCTCATTAAAGGATGTGCAATGGAGAGCACAGAATCTGGCCACTTGATCAGCTTAGGCATTACAAAACGAGGTATAATCATTTGTATTTTGATGCGCTACAAATTTCTCAACTGCATTTTTCACTGGTAATTGTAACACTTTCAATAACTAATAAAATCTTTCACCATTTCGAATTGGTGATCCTAAAGAGGTCATAAAGCCCTCTCATGGAACATAACATCAGAAGTTGTAAACCATGCCAAACTCGTACTGACTATCAGTGAAAATGGTCATGTTGAAATGTTCAGGGACACAACATGCTTTAGTAAGAGCCACCAATTTGGTTACTTGGGCTGAAACGACTCTTTGAAGCCATGAAGCTTCTATCACCCCTGAGACTGTGCAAACTGCATTACCAGCTCTTAGAGTTCCTTCAGTATCTCTCAAACAAGAGCCATCAACTGACATGACATAGGGGGTCATTCTGACCCCGGCGGTCAAGGACCGCCGGGGCCGGGGTCGTCGGTAGCACCGCCAACAGGCTGGCGGTGCTCCGTACCGCCGCGGCCAGAAACGGAAAGTCGGCGGTGTACCGCCGACTTTCCGCTGCCCATGGGAATCCGCCATGCGGATTCCGACCCCCTCACCGCCATCCTGTTCCTGGCGGTTCCGCCCGCCAGGAACAGGATGGCGGTGAGGGGTGTCGTGGGGGCCCTGGGGGCCCCTGCAGTGCCCATGCCAACGGCATGGGCACTGCAGGGGCCCCCGTAAGAGGGCCCCACTTTGAATTTCAGTGTCTGCTCAGCAGACACTGAAATTCGCGACGGGTGCTACTGCACCCGTCGCACATCCTCCACTCCGCCGGCTCCATTCGGAGCCGGCATCCTCATGGAGGGGTGTTTCCCACTGGGCTGGCGGGCGGCCTTTTGGCGGTCGCCCGCCAGCCCAGTGGGAAACCCAGAATACCCGCGGCGGTCTTTTGACCGCGCAGCGGTATTCTGCCGGTTCCCTCCAGGCGGGCGGCTCCCGCCGCCCGCCGGGGTCAGAATGACCCCCATAGTCATTTTCGTCTAAGGGGGTATCTCGAATATGAGGCCCAGGTTTCCTACATAGATCAGTCACATCGAGACAGTCATGTTTCACTTCATCAGTAACATTGACAACATTCAAAGACAAAAGTGTTGTGGGACTTAGGGAGGTACATCTTTTAATACTGGCATTAGGCAAACCCAGAATGATCAAAAAGACCTTAACAGAGTGAGGCATTGAGACGTTCAAGGGGTGACCCATGACAATGCCTATGCACTGTCAGATGCTGACATCTGTTTCAGGCACAGCTTTTAAACAGCCAGGAAAAGCAGCAGCTATGGGATATAGTGTAGCAGAAAAATAAGCCATCAGTCTGTTGACCCCTCCGGGTAACTGCATCAAAACAGAAAGTACACAATCATCATGTTCATGACAAAACAATGAAAAACATTTGTTTTAATTTGGCATTTACAGAGCTGGGGCTCGGCACAGGCTTTCTCTCAGCTCAGAGAAAGCTTTCAAACATGTTTCATCAAATGCCATCAGATTTATAACCTCTTTGTGTGTCAATCTTTGAAATAGCTTAGAAATCATTCAAAAATGTGGGATCCACTGGTGGCAGTAACCGACCATTCCCAGGAACCATATAACATCTCTCAATATCACAGGTGGATTCATTTGGATGATTGCTGTAATTCTTTCTTGTGACACCTTCCTTGCTCCCTTCTCTATGTGATGACCCCAATATTTCACTTCTCTTTGACAATACTGTGATGTTGCGTTGAACACTTAGGCACTCATTCTGACCCTGGCGGTTTGTAACCGGCAGGGCAGAGGGCAGAGGAAGCACCGCCAACAGGCTGGCGGTGCTTCCGGGGAACCAGCGGTTTCCCTCCGGTTTTCCCCTGCCCCAGGGAATCCTCCATGGCGGCGCTTCCGACCCCCTTCCCGCCAGCCTGTTCCTGGCGGTTTACACTGCCAGGAAGAGGCTGGCGGGAACGGGTGTCGTGGGGCCCCTGGGGGCCCCTGCAGTGCCCATGCACTGGCAGGGGCACTGCAGGAGCCCCCTAACAGGGCCCCATTAAGATTTTCAGTGTCTGCAAAGCAGACACTGAAAATCGCGACGGGTGCCACTGCACCCGTCGCACCCCAGCAAATCCGCCGGCTCCATTCGGAGCCGGCTTCATCTTTGTTGGGGCTTTCCCGCTGGGCCGGCGGACGATCTGCTTGAGATCGCCCACCGGCCCAGCGGGAAAGTTGTGATCACTGCCGCGGTCATTTGACCGCGGTGCGGTGTTTGGGCGGTTTCCGCCCAGCGGGCGGTGCCCGCCGCCCGCCGGGGTCGGAATGACCCCCTTAATACCCATTCTCACCTAAATGATTCAACAGGGCAATGGAATCTCTCCTATAGGCTTCTCGTGTGTTTGATGGGACCATTAAATCATCAATGTACTGGACTAAGACTGAATGAAATTGTTTGTTAGGGGACTCCAAATTATTTTTCAATATTTGATTGAAAATGGATTATGACTCTGTATAGCCCTGAAGAGTACGAAACCAGGAATATGCATGGCTTCTGAACTTGAATGGAAATAAGAACTGCCTCTCTTCATGGAGTGGAACTGAAAATAATGCTTGACACAAGTCAATAACAGAGAATCATTCTGCTTCACAAGGGATCTGAAACAAAATTACAGCAGGATTCGGTACCACAGTACAACAGAAAATGACAATTTTGTTCACCTTTCTCAAATCTTGGTCTATGTGGTATTTTGTATTTGCTTGCTCAATACCATAATAGGAGAATTTTATTGGCGTCGCATGATCTCCTTCAGGGCTCCCTGCTCAACAAAATTCTCAACCACAGGAGTAATTTCTGCAATTACTTCTGGGGCCATGTTATGCTGAATGATCTTGGGAAACGCTGCATTTTTTATCTTTATTGTTATTGACTGTTATTAATTGTTATTAACGGGTTCAACTCCTCTGATGAGTCAAATATATTTTCCTGAAAAATCCCAAGCCTTTACCATCACCTTTCCCTGCATCTCTTCAGGCAAAACATTAATTGTCATCACGGGTCATAATGAAATGCAGGGATACATTTTATAAATTTTGCTGGCCCTCTCATCAACGCTATTGGTCTGATTTGCTATATAACAGTTCACGTCCTAACAAACTCACAGGGTGTGAATCGCAAACTACAAATTGGTGCAAATCCTTAAATGACCCTATTTTAACTCGAATATACTTGGTAATCAGGTTAGTGATTTGCTATTCCTACCACCTGTACTTTTCTTCCTGACAAGGGCTTATTTGCCACTTCAGAATTTCTGACAGTGAAACGCGTTGATCCAGTGTCAACCAAGAATGAAACATGATGTACTATATTGTTGACATTTACATTGGGACCACGCTGATCCACCTCTGAGGATTCAGCCAGTACACATTCTTCCTCATCTGAACAGTCACTATTATATATTTCTGGGACTTCGTCATCACTGAAATCAATTAGTGGATATTGTGTGATTAATGGATTCACATTTGCTCTCTGATTCATGTTTTGCTGAGGAACCATAGCTTGTTGCTGTCACATCAGGGCATCAAGAATCTGCATTTGCTGAGGAACTTGAACCTGTTGGGGAACATGCATCTGTGGCAGGACTTGCATCTGTTGTAATCAGTAGGAACAGTCACATTTTGAATAAGGGGTCTCTGAAATCTTTGCATTTGAACTTGACCATTGTCTACAGTTTGAGCAACACCACTATTCTGTTACAAATTGCTCACATTACTGTACAGACACTCCTGCTTCCAATGCCCAAAACTACAACAAGCATGACATGGGCGCAGCTTCTTCATTGACTGAACGTCAACTGTATTATCACTTTGATCTATCTGAACACCTCATCCTCTACCTCTAAACTGAGACACTTGTTGCCATGCTGTTGCATACCTTGCATCCCACAAATGTTCACCATCCCTTGTGGACGCTGTATTCCCTTGGCAGACTTAGGGCCTGATTACAACTTTGGAGGACGGTGTTAAACCGTCCCAAAAGTGGCGGACATACCACCTACCGTATTACGAGTCCATTATATCCTATGGAACTCGTAATACGGTAGGTGGTATATCCGCCACTTTTGGGACGGTTTAACACCATCCTCCAAAGTTGTAATCAGGCCCTTAGTTTGCATCACCATTGCTTTCTCTTTCAACTTTTTTTGTTTCAATTCAATTTCATCACTGCAGTACCTAGCCTTTTACAGCACTTCATCAGTCAGTCTATTCTGCCAACAATTCAAATGACTCTGAATCATATTGCTAATTTCAGGTTTTAATCCACAAATCTGAACACAACATGACTCATGCCTTTTGGCTCAATAACCTCATAACCTCAGAACCAATATTTTGTTTGAATGCTTCCAGCACTCCCTCATAATAAGCATGCAGAAACCCCTTTGTTTCATGTGTTGTCTTGTCAATCCTTTGCCAATCAACATCTTTTGGGGAAACTTGATTTTCAGAAACTCACTCACTTTATAGTACCTTTTCATCACCTCTTTAGATGGCACACCTGTTACTGGATCTCTCAGTGATTCATGAGTTGGCCAATCAATGCTCTGCTTGCACTCAACCCACAAATCACCTGGAACCACAATGTCAAATAAGGTGTTCAAATGTTCCCACAGGCATTTTGTAAGTTTCACAAACCTCTCTATCTGCTTGCACCACTCTACTGGTTTCTCTCTCAATCTCGAGTAATCATTTGTAAATGGCAATATGTCACTTCTGCTCCAAGGGACATGTACATAGCCTCCACCTGGTATCTCTCTCATTTTTGTACCTTCTTCAACATGATTTACTCCAGCAAGTGGCAAATTATGCTTTGCTTCCTTTCGATCTCTTCACTTTGCCATCTGTCTTCACATTTATCTAATGCTCTCCATGTTCGAATGCTCAACATTAATTTTCTAATATGCATTCTCATGCTGGGTGACCTCATGTTTGCAATGTGTTTGGAACTAAATTCTAATCTATAACTTTTCTTTAAGGGTTTTGATTTGTCCTATTCTACTTCATATTTCTCAGCCATTTTTAAACAAAAATTCATAAGTCAATCCTGCATGATTTGAAACATCCTTGCACATGAAGCACAGTTCTTCTTCATTGCATGTATACAATCTTTCTAGCTCAAGAGTTCCCTCAATTAATGAATTTAATTATAATTTTAATCTGAGCACATTTGTTGTCCTGTCTCTCTCTCTGGGGTCTCTTCTGTTCTTCCACCACTGTTTACGGTAGCTGTTGCTCCACTGTCTAACCACTCGTCAATTGCAATGCTGAAAGTCCCTGCAAACTGATGTTCCCTTGTGTCACATTCTGTGGTGTATTACATGGGACCATCATAATCTGTTCCGGTGGGGACGTATGTAACTGGAGTTCCTGGAGGACTTCCCACATCTGTTATTGGACCTGTTCAAGCAAGCACCTGATTGGGATCTGCAATTCGCATGGTTATCATAACTGGAACAGATGTAGCTAAGCATTCCATCGCTGAATCAGGTGAATACGATGAAACTGCTGCAGACATTAGATTTTGCATCAGGGGGTACTGGCAGTATTACCTTATGTGAGAAAACTGGGCTGATTGCAGAAGCTCCCTAACTTTTTGCCCCCATTTTTCACTTTTTGCTGGTGTTTTCCATACGCTGATGGTGCCCTGGGTATTGCTATGGAGTCCCAGGGCCTGTGCTCTGTGTAAAATAAGTATGGAAATTAGGCTTATTATAATTAGCTTGTCAACCTACCCATAGGTCCCTAGCGTATGGTAGGGCATGTAGGTTTAGGGACACCAGCATAGATGGTGCGCCCATAGGTGTACTGCTGAGATGCCCAGTGCCATTGTAAAGTCAGGCCTGCCTTGCAGACTGCATTTAAATTAAAGTTACATGTAAATTTGACTTTGGAATTAAAAGTACTTCCAAAGTCTTAAACTACCTTATTTTTACCTATAACTCTATGGTGTGCCCTAGGTGCACCTAGGGGTGGGTGCAGTGTACCTGTAAGCAGGAACCTTATAAAGGATGTTTTATAAGCCCTGATGAAGGAAAATAATGAAATTCATTTCCCTCATTGTAGTGAATAGACTCCCTAGGCTAAAATGGGTAGGCTTTATTTTAAATTAATAAAGTCCCAAAAGGGGCTAAATATTTCAAGTTTGGTACCAAAATTATTGTTATAATAAATCCAACAACTTGCCAGTGTTTAACTAGCTCAGGGAAGGAGTTTTAGTACTCTATCTGAAAGTTGCCAACTTAAGCTCTGTAGTGCTCTTTTCTGATTGGCCAGCTTCTGGCAGGCTGGCCAGGCTGCCTTGATGAGATGTGAAGTGGCCTGGGCTGAATGCAAAGGAACTGCCTGGGGGAGGAGATCTGCCTCATCAGATGGTGAATCAGGATGGGGGAGAGCAGGCAAACTGGTTTTCAAGGGAGGAAAGGACATTTGGATCAGCTCTGGACCTCTTCATTTCCCGGAAACCCAGGCAAACAGGTGTCCCCTTGATTAGATTAGGAGAGGGCTGGAGAGGGGTGTGTTAAGGGAACTTAGCCACGCCATTGGGTGGATTCTGCTAGATCTAGATCTAACCTCCAAAATTCAGATTCTGCCATTTTGGATTTTTAAGGAATGTTGCTAACTGGGATTGATTTTTTCCACACTTCCTAGTAAGTGGTCATCCAATAGGGTGGTGGCTTGGCTGTGATTAAACAGTTGCCCCCCAGCGCTTTCCACCCCAGGAGCAAGGATAAATATAGCAGAGCAGCACTAACACCTCAGATTCCTACAAGGAACAATGTCAGGAGAAGTAAGACTGACCTGCTGGACCTGTACCTGGACACAGTACTCTGAAGGACTGCACACTTGGGCTTTACCACAAAAAGGACTTTGTCTGGCTTCAACTGGTTCAAGAAGGGACTTCCTGCTTGCTACAGGTAAAAAATAGCTAACCAGAGTCCTCTGCATCAAATCCTGAAGAAACTGACCAACTGACCACTGGTCATTTTGTAGTTTGAGCAAAGTGCATTCTAACCCTCAAGGAGCAACTCAGGGAACCTTGGGGTGAGTTGTGGACTCCTAAAGGGCCGTAAAAGACCTTCTGGAAGAAGATCCAGAGGTTTGGGGAAGATTGGAGAAATTTTGGAAAAAAAGTTCCATAAAAGGACTGACCTGATATTATGAGTCAAGCTGGGCAACATCGACCCTGACCCGGCCTGACTTGCCGGTTTGTCCCGCTGAAAAGCTCCACAGCACCAGACTGACAGGATTTTACTGGGGGCTCCTGGAAAGGCAATCCGATGATGTCGACTAGAAATCGGCTTGCTGTGAAGGGTTGTCTGATGTAAGAGAGAAAAAGCTCCAAAAACGACTGAATGTAAAAAGTTGACCGGGGCAGCGTATCCGAGGAGGACTTTAGTGATGTGGGATCCAATTCAACTTCGGCCCAGATGAAGGATCATCTATCTGTCCTGAAAAATCATCTAAGTCTGAAGGGTGATTTTGTCACTGAGATCTCCTGTGACACGAACCTGAAGAGGGCTCCACAGAGGTCGGATCGGATTGGTGACTTCATCCCGGTGAGAAAAATCTTCAAGAAAAAGACTAAGGGGGTCATTACAACATTGGTGGTAAAAGCCGCTTACCGCCGTGCAGAAGACCGCCAACACACCGCCGCGGAAATCCGCCATGCCCATTATGACTCACAGCTCGGAATCCACCAAAATTGAGACACGCACACAAGTCCGCCACACTAAAGGTCAGTGATAACCTGGCGAAAACAAAACCTCCACCGTCACGCCAACAGGAATACACCCACACTAGCACGACCCACGAATCCACGCGGTGGTCTTTCAACCGCGTTATTCCATTGGCAGTACACACCACGCGCTCAAAATACACACACTCCTACAAAACACATCCACATTGGACAATTCCAAATACACACACCTGATACACATACACAAACCACTCCCACACACCCAATACAATATAAAACACACACCCACATAACCCACAAACCCCTACGACCAAAATCCCGAAAGAAGGCCAGAGGGAGACACTACAAACTACAACCAAGCATCCACAGGCACACAACACTATCACCCACATAACATCCACGCACCCCACACAACACACCACTAAATATCACCCCACATATCACAGCACACACCACCCCACACATCACCTACACCACCCCATGGCACGGCAAAGACACCCCAGGTTCTCTGAGGAGGAGGTCAGGGTCATGGTGGAGGAAATCATCTGGGTAGAGCCACAGCTATTCGCATCACAGGTGCAGCACACCTCCATAGCTAGGAAGATGGAGCTATGGTGCAGAATAGTGGACAGGGTCAACGCAGTGGGACAGCACCCAAAAAATAGGGATGACATCAGGAAGAGGTGGAATGACCTACTGGGGAAGGTGCGTTCGGTGGTATCCAGACACCACCTTGCGGTACAGAGGACTGGCGGCGGACCCCCACCTCCTCCCCCATAATTAACAACATGGGAGGAGCAAGTCTTGGCGATTCTGCATCCTGAGGGCCTCGAAGAAGTAGCTGGAGGAATGGACTCTGGTAAGTCAAACCTTAACTACTATATCCCCCACCCTACCTGCATGCCATCACATACCCCCCACCCTCGCCCTCACCCCCATCACTCCTACTCCTCACAAATGTCCCAATATCACAAACCACACATCCCAACACCAGGCCCTGCATGCAACACCAAAGCATGGACACCCATCACCAATGCATGGCCACTGCACATACCCATACACCCCCTAAACCATCATCACACAAGGTCCCACACAGGAATGCAAGCACTGGGGTACACAGTCACCAACCCATTGCACACCATGGCACATACAGATGCAATAATCATGCTTTTACACCCCTGCAGGACCCCTACCCAACGTCACCGCACAGGAGGGTCCAGACATGTCCACACCACCAACAGAAGAGGCCCACAGTGATGACAGCAGCTCTGTCCAACTGGATCTAGACGACCAGCCTGGCCCATCTGGGACCTCAGGACAGTCGGTTCCCCTCACACAGTCACAGGCCACCACAGAGCTTCCCCCTTCTGGAAACACCAGCACAGCACCCACCCAGCGGGCCCACACCTCTGTCTCCAGGACACGTCAAGCAGCAGTGTGTCCACCACTACAGGGAACCCAGACTAAACCACCACCCCAACAACACCAGGGACCTGGGGGCAGTGGCAGTGGGCACACAGTTCAGGGGACAGAGGCCCAGGGAAACACGGGAACTGGGAGGGCTGCTGTGCGACAGGGGGAGGACAGGCCCAGGGAACCCACTCTCCACAAGGCCCTCTCCAACATCATGGGAGCCTATCATCATTCCCAGGAGATGATGGCAACGGTACTGGCCAATTTTCAGGACACCCAGCGGCTGCAGGAGGAACAGTATTTGGGCTTCAGGGAGGAACTCAGATCCATCAATTCCACCCTGGGCACCATCGTAGGGGTGCTGAAGGAAGTCCTCAACACCAGGAGGGACACTGTGGCACAACAAGGGGCCCCTGGCACTAGCCTGGACGATGAACTGCCCACCACCTCCGCCGGCGCTAGTGGCAGGAGGCACTGCCACAGGACCACCACACCAGCACCCCACCCCCTGCAGATGGAGAACCACCCCGCAAACGGTCCCTGCGATCTAGGACAAAGACAGAGAACGATGCCAAGACCCCCGCCAAGAAATGAGACCGCCCTGAATGTCATCCTTTTGTCCCACCTTGTCAACCTGTCCATCCTTAAACTGCCCCAGCTCCACTTCCTATGCCTCCACCATCATCCCTCACCATGTTACAGCACCCTCCAATATTGAGCACTTAAATAAACACCCTTGAAGCACAAAACAATCTGGAGTCTGTCTGTGATTTCGAAATAGTGTATTAGCAATTACAGTGACAAAATGCTCTTTCAAATGTAATGTCAACATACCTATATCACACAGCTCTAGTCCATGAGGAAACAAAGCAGATGTCACACAGTGGGATCCACATCTGTGAAATCATAAGGGAAAGTGACAACTCAGTGACCATACACTGGGTGAAAAGGACAGACAGTAGAGAGGTAGTAGTGTTAAAGTACATGTAGTAGGCAGGTTTGTCTTCTTACCTTTGTCTCACTGGAAGTATTGCAGGATCACAGAGTTCCTGTTGTCGATGTCCTCTTCTTCTGCTTCCTCGTCTTCACTGTCCACAGGCTCCACTGCTGCCACAACACCTCCATCTGGACCATCCTCCTGCAGAAAAGGCACCTGTCGTCGCTAAGCTACGTTGTGAAGCACACAGCAGGCCACGATGATCTGGCACACCTTCTTTGGTGAGTAGAATAGGGAACCACCTGTCATATGGAGGCACCAGAACCTGGCCTTCAGGAGGCCGAAGGTCCGCTCTATAATCCTCCTAATTCGCCCATGGGCCTCATTGTAGCGTTCCTCTGCCCTTGTCCTGGGATTCCTCACTGGGGACAGTAACCATGACAGGTTGGGGAAACCAGAGTCACCTGAAAATGGCGAGGGACAACTGTTAGACACACACTAACTTGTAGGGATATCCCCAGACCCAGACAACTATTCCCACTGACTTGCTTCCAGGTGCTCACCTAATAGCCACACACGGTGCCTCTGGAGTTGCCCCATCAGATGAGGGATGCTGCTGTTCCGCAGAATGTAAGCATCATGCACTGAGCCAGGAAATTTGTCATTAACATGGGAGATGTACTGGCCGGCCAAACACACCATCTGCACATTCATCGAATAATAACTCTTCCGGTTTCTGTACACCTGTTCACTCCTGCGTGGGGGGACCAAGGCCACATGTGTCCCATCAATGGCATCTATGATGTTGGGGATATGTCCCAGGGCATAGAAGTCACCTTTCACTGTAGGAAAATCCTCCACCTGGGGGAAAACGATGTAGCTCCGCATGTGTTTCAGCAGGGTAGACAACACTCTGGGCAACACGCTGGAAAACATAGGCTGGGACATCCCTGATGCTATGGCCACTATAGTTTGAAAAGACCCACTTGCAAGTAAATGGAGTACTGACAGCACCTGCACTTGAGGGGGGATTCCTGTGGGATGGCGGATAGCTGACATCAGGTCTGGCTCCAACTGGGCCCAGGTAGGTGATGATCACATGTCTTTTCTCCATTATCGTCAGGTACACCAGCGGTCTGTACACTGGAGGATGCCGCCATCTCCTCACATGTCCCAGTGGATGGTGCCTATGAAGTATAACAGCGAACTCAGAGTTAACTAACTCAGAGGTACGTAAACACAGCTTACTCAGAAAACCATTTTTAACCCGAATATTGCCTGTTTGAATGTTGAGGCAAGGCCTAGGGATGTGTGACGCAGTTAAAATAAAGCCATGTGGGCCCCTGAAATGGTGGCTGCCTGACCTGTAAAGTGGGACAATGGGATGTGAGGTAACTGCGCTGGCGTTGTACACCGTCGTGGTAGGCGGTCGAAGACAGCGGCACAATTCTGCATTGGTTAACATTGAATCCTATGGGTTCCAGGAGGCAATGACGACATACGCCGGTGTTGACGGTACGCACCGCCACGGACGTGACCGCCATTTTCTATCACTTCAATCACTCGATACCTGATCTTCGACAGGAGAGGACTGCAAGTGCTGCTGTGACCTCAGTCTGGAAGAGACAATGGCTCGTGCGTCTGGGGAAAGGGCCCATGCCTTCAGCACGGAGGAGTTGGAGAAACTCGTGGATGGGGTCCTCCCCCAGTACACGCTATTCTACAGTCCTCCACACAAACAGGTAAGTACACTGGGAGCATGCTGTATGGGCAATGCCTGTGTGGAGTGGTGCGGATGAAAGATAGGGGTGGGGAGAATGATGCGTGCATGAAAAGACGGAGAGTGCATGTGCCACATGGCAAGGATAATGATGCAGGCCAATGACTGTTACTGTGCAGTTGGTAATAACTTCTCTTTCTCCCCTGTACAATTCATGTAGGTCAGTGCCCACCAGAAGAAGGATATTTGGCGTGCCATCGCCAAGGACGTCCGGACCCTGGGGGTCTATCACAGACGGAGCACCCACTGCCAGAAGAGATGGGAGGACATTCGCCGCTGGAGAAAGAAGACGGCGGAGGCCCAGCCGGGGATGGCCTTCCAATGTGGGAGGGGTGCCTGTCGCGCCATGACCCCCCTGATGTTCAGGATCCTGGCGGTGGCGTACCCGGAGTTGGATGGGCACTTGAGGGCATCACAGCAGCAACAAGGGGGTGAGTACACACTCATTCTGCTGATTCAGCGTGCAGTGGGGGTGTCTGGGTGGGGGAGGTGGGCTGTGTGTTTCCCTAGGCCAGGGCGAGTGTGCTAGTTAAGTCCCCTTTTTCAGGCAGACACTATGGCACCCCACCCCACCTGGGTACAGTGCCAACTACACCTAGTCAGGCTCCTGTGACATCCATGTGTGCAGATATCAGCCATAGCCTTGTATGCCATGTCCCAGGGATTGTATAGTGGACCCCAAGTGCGCGGCGTAGTGCAGGGGGCTTCTGTGTCTGTGTCTGTTGTGTCCACCAACGGTAGCGGTAATGCATGCACTCAACATGTTCTTCTTCTATATTCCCCCCCCTTTTTTGGTCTCCCTGTACATGTGTGCATTAGCATCATCAGGCGGAGAAGCAGTGACACCGGGGCAGGAGGGAGCTGCATCCCACATGGCCCTGGAGGGCAAGACAATGGAGTCTGAAGCCACCAGTGGGACGGAGGGCGAGGGGAGCTCCATGGCGGGGACAGAAGCTGACACCAGTGATATGGACTCGTCCTCTGATGGGAGCTCCATTGTGGTGGTGGCCCCACCTCTGCCTCCCGCATCTACAGGTACAGGCGCCACCCCCTCAGCCTTTGCCCTGTGCCCGCTTATCCAGGAGGATGGGCATCTCCTTCGCCCCAGGCACCTTACGCCCTGCTCCAGTCACTCCTGCTGCCCTCAGTGAGGAGGCCATTGACCTCCTCAGGTCCCTCACTGTTGGGCAGTCTACCATTTTGAATGCCATTTAGGGTGTAGAGAGGCAGTTGCAACAAACCAATGCATTCCTGGAGGGCATTCATTCTGGTCAGGCAGCCGTTCAGCAAGCTTTTCAGACTCTGTCCTCAGCACTGATGGCAGCCATTGTTCCTGTCTGTACCTCCCCCCTCGAAGTTCCTCCACCCAGACCCAATCCCCTGTACCTCAGCCTACCCCAAGCACACCATCAGACCAGCATGCACACACCTCAACACACAAAGGAAGCTCAGGCAAACATAAGCACCACACATCCCACAGGCACTCACGCAAGCATCACACACATGCAGACATCAAAAGTTTGCCAGTGCCCAGCGGGAAAGGGGGAAGACAACAGCCAGCAAAGCCACTCCCAGGGGTACAGGTGGGAGTGTGGTGTCAGCTGTGACACCTTCCAAGGCGGGGAAGGGGCACAAGAAACCCGGCAAGTCTGGGAAGAGCAGCACAGCGGAGAAGACCGCCATCAGCCCCGCTGCCCAGGATCTGGCCAGCACCAGCCCCGCTGGCCCAGACAGGTCCGCCAGCAGCAGCCCCACAGGCCCAGACAGGACCGCCAGCAGCAGCCCCGCTGGCCAGTAGGCGACCACCAGCACCACCCCCGCTGGCCCAGACAGGGCTGCCAGCAGCAGCCCCGCAGACCCAGACAGGACCATCAGCAGCAGCCCCGCTGGCCAGGAGGCGACTGCCAGCAGCAGCCCCGCTGGCCCAGACAGGACCGCCAGCAGCAGCCCCGCTGGCCCAGACAGGACCGCCAGCACCAGCCACAAGCACTGCTGAACAGGACACTGCCGCCACAAGCACCGCTGCCAATGACACCTGCCGCCACCAGCACCGCTGAATAGGACACCGCCGCCACAAGCACCGCTGAACAGGACACCACCGCCACAAGCACCACTGCCAAGGACACCTGCCGCCACCAGCACCCCTGAACAGGACACCACTGCCACCAGCACCGATGAACAGGACACCGCCGCCACAAGCACCGCTGAACAGGACACCGCCGCAACAAGCACCGCTGAACAGGACACCGCTGCCACAAGCACTGCTGAACAGGACACCGCTGCCACCAGCACCGCTGGCCCATGAGCGCCAAGAGCACTGATGCTACTGAGTCCACCACGAGCAGGATGAAGCACTCTGGGCACCAAGCCCCCTCCAGAACCAGTGGAGATTTACATCCACTACCTCTGTCCTTGGCAGGATGAAGCACTCTGGGCACAAAGCCCCCTCCAGAACCAGTGGAGAAAGGCATCCACTACCTCTGTCCTTGGCAGGATGAAGCACTCTGGGCACAAGGCCCCCTCCAGAACCAGTGGAGATTTACATCCACTACCTCTGTCCTTGGCAGGATGAAGCACTCTGGGCACAAAGCCCCCTCCAAAACCAGTGGAGGTTTACATCCACTACCTCTGTGCTTGGCAAGGTGAAGCACTCTGGGCACAAAGCCCCCTCCAGAACCAGTGGAGAAAGGCATCCACTACCTCTGTCCTTGGCAGAATGAGGCACTCTGGGCACAAAGCCCCCTCCAGAATCAGTGGAGATTTACATCCACTGCCTCTGTCCTTGGCAGGATGAAGCACTCTGGGCACAAAGCCCCCTCCAGAACCAGTGGAGAAAGGCATCCACTACCTCTGTCCTTGGCAGGATGAAGCACTCTGGGCACCAAGCCCCCTCCAGAACCAGTGGAGAAAGGCATCCACTACCTCTGTCCTTGGCAGGATGAAGCACTCTGGGCACAAAGCTTACTCCAGAACCAGTGGAGACTGTTATCCACTTGAGAGACTGTGGCTTTGCACTCCGCAGGATTGTACAGTGGGCAAACCACCCACTGCAGATACTTGTGAGACTGTGGCGTTGCACTCCCCAGGATTGTACAGTGGGCAAACCAACCACTGTAGAGACTTGAGAGACTGTGGCTTTGCACTCCACAGGATTGTACAGTGGGCAAACCACCCACTGTAGAGACTTGTGAGACTGTGGCTTTGCACTCCCCAGGATTGTACAGTGGGCAAACCAACCACTGTAGAGATTTGTGAGACTGTGGCTTTGCACTCCCCAGGATTGAACAGTGGGCATGTGGCCCCCTCGTGGATTTGGCATTGTGCACTCAACCCGCTGAGGTGCCCCCCTTTCCCTTCCCCCTGAGGTGCCTGTTTTATTTCTATCTGATGCCCCTGGAGTGTTCTCTCCGTCATGTTCGGGTATTTTGTGTGTGCCTCGCCCATGCAGTGTGGGCCCAGTGTTCCACGGACTTAAATGGTGCAATACCTGGACTTCTATTCTTGGTGTATATATTTGTTTATAGTGTACATATGGTTTTGCGTACTGGATTTTAATAGATTACAATGGTTACACTCATTTTCTTTTGTCTTTGCATTCTTCCGGGGGGGTTAGGGGGTGTAACTGTAATGTATCATTCTGTATTAGTGTGTGTGTTGTCGTGGGTGAGGGTGGGGGTGTTACGTGTGTGTGTGTCCCTGTTTTTTCCCTCCCCCCTCTCCTGTGTCGTAGGTGCAGTACTCACTGTGGTCTTCGCCGCTGGCGTTCGTGCTCCTGGTAGAGGAGCAAGAAGATAAAGGCTGGAAAAATGTGAAGCTCTAGTTCCATGGCGTCCTGGTTCCTCGTGGGGTGTGTAGAGGTAAGCGTTTTCCCTTCGAAGTCCAGTTTCCGCCGTGTTTTTTTTAGCAGTGAATCCGCCCCGGAAAAGGTGGAGATTGGTAGGTTGTGATACTGTGGGCGGTACATTGTCTCCCGCCTGTCTGTTGGCGGTGACAGCCGTGCTGTTTCTTTGTACCACCGTGGCGGTCGGAGTGTTAAAGTGGCTGTCTTTGTTGGTGGTTTACGCCACAGTCGTGATTCCATTTTTTTTCCGGCGGCCTGTTAGTGGTCTTACCGCCGCTTTAACACCGACCACCAGGGTTGTAATGACCACCTAAGTCTGAAGGTAAACTTGTGACCCGCTTGCTGTAACCAAGTGCGGCCAGATGACCACAGTGGCGCTTTTAGTTTCTATGCACTAACAAAAAACATTCTTTAAAGAAATCATAACTCCGGTTCCCCTTATCCAATTTTAATCGGTTTGGTGTCATTTTAAAGATAGAAATATAATCTATTTTTATAAATTGGTGTTGGATTTTTATTTTGTTTTGTGTTTTACTTATTCACTGTTTTGTGATTTGTAAATGCTTTACACACCTGTCTCCTAAGTTAAGCCTTACTGCCCATTGCCAAGCTACCAAGGGTTGGGGCTGGAGTTAATTTATTTATTTAGACCTAACTGGACCTAGTGGGGGTTAGTGGCTATTGCTAAGTGTAAGTACTTATCTGCCCTTACCAATAATCCACTTTCCAACACTTTGGGCATACAATGGAATAACTGGACCTATGGTTACAGAAACTGTTGATGCTTCTGGTCCTGTCAGATTTGTTTGATTTTGCAGAAAAATCATCCCTGCACTTTGACCTGTTAGTACTGTATTGTCAGTCTATCCTGATTGATTCTGTGCAATATATGGGATTGTTGATGCTGAAGAAAACACAGGCATTGTCTGTCACTGATTACAATTTTACAAAGGTGCTGTCACAATAGCTGTTGATTTAATCTGAATCACTTTTGTAGCTGACATAACCTGATTCATGACTGGGGTTGCAATTTGTTGTGCTGTACTAACAGCTGGAACCGCTGGACAAATTGCCGAGCTTGTGTCATTGAACTGACAGAAGTACTCAGGACTACCTGACCCAGACTTTGTGAAACTAGTGCTGAGGGGACCGTTGGGACTATGTTATTAACTACTCTCGCAACTGTATGAAATGGCGGGGGATGATTCATTAAAAGCTGATTTATAAACTCATCTTCTGAATCAATGTCATGTGCAGCTGTCTTTTTACCTTCATCTGCTGTCTGCTCTGTCTTGCCTGCTGGCTTCTGTTTTGCTTTCAATTTTCTACTGCCATCCCATTCTTCTGTCATACCTGGATACATTTGTATTCCCTCCAGCATTTTTGATCTCCAAATTTTCTGTTCATCATCCCATCTAGCATCTAGTAAAGTCTTTTCTGCTCTCCTCATCCTATTCTCAAACTTCAGTATGTCTTTTTCTCTTGCAACAAGTTCCCAAATAACAAGTGCTTCAAATTATGTGTGTCTCAGAGAAGGCTTTAGTTAGCACAATTGGCCAGATGTAGTCAAATGCAATTTTGCATTTCCTAAATAATCACTATTTAACAAATGCAAAATACTATCTACAAGGACACTAACTTCCTAATATCCTAATAACAATTCTTACACAGTAAAAATCGCTATTCGGAAATTGCAAATAAGAAATCTCATACCATTTGAAGCAATGGCCGGTTTTGTATTTCCCAAATAGCATATTTTTGTTAGGAAATCACTATTTGGGAAATTCAACACCAAGGATGGCTATGAGCAAAAGGCCCCCCTTGGTGCACCCCAAAATTAGTGGTGCACATGCAGAGCACATAATTGTCCAAGGGGATAGGTAATCCCTAGTTGCAATTTCCTGTTCAGGCGATCACAAATTGCAATTTCTAAAGGGTAAAAATTGCAATTTACGATTCCTTAAAGTGCCTTGTTCATCAGAAAATTCTGCATTTCTTAATGGGCCAAAGTAGCGATTCGAACAATTAAGAAATGCAAATCGGCTTTGTACATCTGTCCCAATATTCTCCTCAAATCTTCTAAAATCCTCAAATTAAAGGTTCTGAAACATGGAAAAGCTAATGAAACCATCTTCTGTGTAATTGTACACCATTGTTTAATCCAAAGGCATGTTGAAACTTCTCTTGAGTCTATCACCTCGTATGCTGGTGTTCCCTAGGGAGGTGTTGACTCACCCTCCCTAATTGGAATAAACACATCTCCTTGCAGCGTACTTCTTAAAGCTTTGAAAAATTTAATTTTTACACAATTCAATCCACAAATACCAATTCTAAAGAAACCAGGAAGCAATTTCGATCCCACAATACTTTATCAAGCTGTCCTTAACCAATGACAATGCAGTGCTGTCCACCAATGTGTGCACAAGTTTCTCACTAACCAACCAATCCCAGCGTGAACCAAATTACGTCACACTCATTTCACTCAGCAGCTGCAAATTGCTTCACAACTGTCTCTGGCACAAATTTCCCGTACACTAAATGTAAAATATTGCAAAAACCTATCCGCTTACTTTAGATAGGACTCAAATGCTTTGAAAGCTGTTCAGCTTACATATCCGACAGTGGCTCTAGCACTTACACAACTGAAACTTGACCAACAATTCTCACCCTGGTTGATATGGACTCTCCACATGCACTCAGGGTTCACCTAATACAAAGCAACAACTCACATTCACTCAAGGAGTACTACTGGTATCATCAATGGTGCCTCTTGATCAATATCTCACGGCAGACAATAAATTAACCAAGTGTCTCCATACACTTATGAGTTACCTTGGAGGCTTAGGCCATGACAGACTCGTACACAACAACAATAACCGTAGACATTTTTTAGCTCAAAGTGCCACAATGACTTTGAGTACGACAACTCCACAAACACCTCACAATATCACACTTCACTGCAATTTTCAGCAAAGGTACCACAGGCACAAAACCCCACTCATACGTATACAATAACACTTGTAACACAACACTGGAACTTCATCAACATCTCAGCTAACCACAGAATAACTCAAAATGAGGGCAAAACTTTGAAACATATTCAATCATGAATTCACATAACACTAATCATCATCATTGTTATCTCTTTATTGCAAGATTACTTAAAAATAAAAGTATAATAGGAATAAATACAAAGTGATGAATATATGCAGTATACAACCCGGAAGATATTCCATCATAATGAGTTGTAATCTGTTCAGATGAATAAAAATATGACATACTCACTTTCAGTAAAGATCATCCATTAGCAGTGAATAGGGTACTATCAAAGGCTAGCATTGCAAATATGAACAAAACTGCATTTCATCATAACAGGGCAAATTCTGCCTGTATAAAGGATTAAGGGGCAGATGTATCACTTTTTCCAAATAGCGATTAACAAATTGCAATTTTTTTGTGAATCGCAATTAAGTAATCGATATTAGAATGTATGAAACTCCAGGAGTTTCCCTTAGCGATTCGCAAGGGCTTGCAAATCGACTAACTTCATTAATATTCATCAGGTAGGTCGCAATTTGCGAGCCATTGCGAATGGCTACAATCATAGGGATTGTGGCCTGTTGGGATCAGCAGACCATCATGTCTGTGATTGCTTTTAAATAAAGCAATCGTTTTATTTTTAAAAGCATCCCGTTTTCCTTAAAGTAAAACAGGATGCGTTTAAAAAAGAAAAATGTAAAGTTTTCTTTTCATTTTTGAAGAGTAGGTAGTAGTCTATGGGACTGTTCTTAAAAAATGTTTTTGCATGCATTCACAAAAGGGAAGAGGTCCCTTGGGTACCCCTTCCCGTTTGCCAATGGGTTACCACCTACTTGAAGTAGGTGGTAAAATGAAAATGTTTTGCAACCGCATTTGGGTCACAAAACATTCATACATACTGCTGCGATTCGGTATTAGGAAGGGACGCCCTTGACATGCCCCTTCCTAATACCGAATCGGTATGTAGTCACAATTCCAGTATGTGATTCGCAAATTGGAACTGAGACATATCAAAATGCATTTTTGTGATGGCAAATGGCCCAGTGGGCCATTTGCGATCGCAAAAATGCATGATACATCTGTCCCTTACAGCGCATTCCATCATTACAAATCATCAATTTTCAGTGAGATGTCTTACTATGGGAAGTGGAGTGCCTAAAATGCATACCATTTCAATAATCAAAATCTAGGCCAGTAAAACAATTGAAGTTAAAATCCTTGCATATATGTTCAAGCTTTTGGGGTCGGAAAACACAAATGAAAATACTAAAAATTGACAATATCACAGTGTTATACAATCAGTTGTGAAATGCAGTTTATAGCAAAAAAAAAAGTCTAAATGGGCATTGAGGATTCATTCAGTTTTGCTTGCAACTGTGTAATAAACTTCCCAAATTTGGCCAGTTCAGCTGGCACCTTTAGGGCGAACACCAGTGATCTGGCCTCAATACAGGATCTTGTGCCATGGCGAAGGAAAAGAGGTCTTAATAAAGTGTGTTGTGCATACATCAGTGCCGGGCAGCAGCATAATAGGTGGATGAATGTTTCTGTTTTGTATCCACAAAGCCTGCAACTTTTTATATTGGTGAAAGAGTTCCATTTTGGGTTCAGCTACTTTATCTTCGGGCCGAGCAGTCTTGCAAAATCAGTCTGTGTCACCCAGGCTTTCCTAATTGTGTAGGCGAAATATGGCTGAGTTGCCAAGTGCTGTGATACATTCATATAAGATGCTGCCAACGCTCTTTGCACAGGAGTGTTGCTCAGTTTTTCCTGGTCACTTACCCGAGAAAGCGTTTTTGTCTGCCTTTTCAGCATAGACTTTATGGAAATATATGACTGCGCCAATTTGATCAGTTCTGCTTAGACGATTTGAAGGCTGGTTAGTGCTTCAGTTAAGTATTGTGACCAGGGATTTATTTTGGTTTCAAAATATGGCAGAGGGCTGATTTCAAAGTGTTGGTTGGGGCCATGATTATCCTGTGGTAGTATTTCAGGTAGGGCCCAATTTGGGCCCAATTCTGGCCTTCCAGGCCAAATTCTAGCCTTATCAGATGACCCCTTATATATTGTGGCAGCTGGAATACTCTGTTATTAGTTTTGACTTGGAGCTTTTCTATCAGTGTGGTCAGTTGACCTGGATAGGCTTCATGTCCATAATTTAATCCTGGATGGAAAGAGACTTTGAGAACTTAGAGAATTAGTATTACCGAAGGGCTTTCTTTGAGGTTATTTCACTGACATATTCTGGTTATTATGAAATCAGCCTTTGCCTTCAGGTGGCTTTCCCTTCGCCGATAACACAACACCCAGATAGTTGTACACGTCTGTGCTGCTAATGATAAGTGACCCCATTTTCCAATGAGAATGCTGGTGTTTCAATGACCCTCCAAAAAATAGTTTTGGAAGCAATCACCTTCATTTTATATGCCATGTTGTAACTGTGCAAGGCAGTTAATGCTTTCTGTAGCCCAATTTCTGAATGGTCCAGCAATACAATATCATCTGCATATTACAAGAGAGTGACTTTGAGGTTCCCGATTTTTGGTGGGATTAGGTTTGCAAGTCTTAGTGCCTGAGACATATCTTCTGTGTAAAGGTTGAATAATAACAGTGCTAACACACATCCTTGTTTTAGCCCGTTGGTGGTGGCGATCTCCTTGCTGACAGCGGAGCTCGACAGCTTAACCCTTACACAGGTGAATGTGTACAATAGAATTAATGCCCTTAGTAACTTGCTTGGGATACCTCCGCTTTTGAGTTTTCTCCATAACAGATTCCTGTCCATCACATCAAAGGCTGTGGAATAATCCACAAAACAAGCAAAGAGTGGCAGTGTCTTTTTAACAGCAGCCTCATGTATCAAAAACAAAAGTGCCACAATGTTGTCTGTGGTTGCAGAGTTCACCCTAAAGCCAGTTTGACAAAGGGGCACTATCCCCGTGGCCTCTGCCCAGTTTTGTAATTCTTCTAAAAGCACTGAGGTGAAGCCTTTTGCTTTAATGTCCAATAGGGCAATAAGAAGATAATTAGCTGGGTCTTGCCTATCCCCCTTTCTGTAAATTGGGTGTAATATGGAGCTTCTCCAATTCGATGATACTTCCTGCAACTCTAGACAAGAGCAGTAAAGTGCAGAGAAAATTGGTGACCAGAGCTCTGTCTTTCTTGAAGAGTTCTGCAGGAATACCATTGGGACCGAGGGCCCCAGACGACCTCATGCTATGTAGGATGATGGTAATTTCACCTGGTGAGGGAACAAGTCCCGGGTCTGGTTGGGTTTCATACATTGTGGGTTTTTCCGTGGGTTGTTCTATTGGGGTGGGGAGGGCAGCTGCATATAATTATTTTTATATATTTTATCCATGCGGCTTAATTTATCACATTGGTTCATAGGTCACCCTGGCCCATCTTGTTTTTTATGTACCTCCATAGCTCGCCGTGGATGTGTTTTCTTGTCAGGGAGTAGATATAAACAAACTCCCTTTCTGCTTGTTGGCATTTTAAGGATCAGATCTGCTGCTTGTGTTGTTTAGTGTATGTTTGTAATTTTAAGGCTAGCTCCATTTTTGTTGAAGAGTCCTTAGTTTTGCCATGCAGTTCTCTCAATCTACCAAGTCTCCACTTACTTTCCATTATAGGATACTGGGGAAGGGCTTTTGCGAGACTCCGTTGTAAGGTGGTGGAGGATCCTGCTTCTTGTAAGAGGTTAATAGTGACATATGGCCATTTAATTCATAGTGTTTCGCCCATCATTGACAACAAAGTTGGGCCATTAAAGTTTATTCAGGAATTGTATATCTGGGATGTGCCAGTCCCCATTTTATTCGCCTAATTATTATGATTTTTTGTCCGCCACTGGAAGATTCCTATTATTTTTTGTGTTTCCAAGCGCCTTAATTTTGTCACAAGATTTGCTATAAGTGGAAGGTGGTCACTGGTATTTAGTTGTAAAATTTCAAAAGATGCCAAACATTTTATGACATCCTCTAAGGCAAAGATGTAATCCAAGGTGCTCTTACCCTGAAATGTGTTTGGAAACATCTGTGCAGAGGAGCTTACTTTTTTAGAATGCTGAATAGAAGAGAGGGCATGTTTGCTGAGGAAAGATTGAAGTTGTTGGGTGGCCGATCATGCTGGTTGATCAGGGTCTGCCCTTGTTCCTAAGAGTCTGAGGTTGAAGTCCTCGCAAAGTATGATATTATAACCAATATGATCACAGAATAATCCAAAGTATCTACTAATTGTGATATACATTCTGCTCTAGCTTGGCCAAACGTATTGAAATAGAGAATGACTATGACAGATTTTGACATATGGCCTCTTGGTGTTAGGATTTCCAGCCTTATTACTTGCAGCATTTGATTTTGTGTAGGAACCGTGCAGACTTTGAAGTCTAGATTAATGTTTAGAGATACCGAAAGGCCACCAGAAGGCCTCCCAAATATGTTTCTTTTTATTGCAAATTGTTGTACTTTATGACATTCAGGGATTACCAAAGGGAAGGTTAGCCAGGTTTCTTGCAGGCATAATATGTCGGCATTTTTTATAAGCTGTTGAGCTGCGACTTGTTTTAGGAGTCTTGTCAGGCCCGCAACGTTCCAGAAGATAACTGCCTAACGGAGTCCAGACCTCCCTTCTTGGCTATTGTTGTTAGGCATAATGCTGAGTATTACTATAAGAGGTAATGGAGCTCCAATTTGTGCTGGTTTCATTTCCATGGTCAAAAGACACCTTTCTAATGCAGCTCATTGGAGATGGATAAGTACAGGATATAGAAAGATTGGTATTCCGCCCCTCTGCCTTGAGGTGACTTACCCCTTTTAAAATGCTGCAAGTGCTGTTTTTTTTATGCTGAGGTTCACTTAGTTTTTTAGGGCAATGGTGTATTTAGGCTGGCCAATCAACTCTACCATAATGTCCCATTCCTCAAGAGTCTGCTTGGTGGCCAATACCTGCTCCACCAATGCCGGGGAACTTAAAGTCATCATGGTTGATTCACGGTGATTACTGTATTCAGGTAGCACCTTAAATACTACTCTTAAGGTATCGTCAGAATTTATGTATATCGCCTCTGGTAGTGCCTTGTATAGCCGTAATAGGTTTGAACAGTTCAAGATGTCATGGTTGACTTCTGAGCAGTATTGGAGTATAAGGGCTAGTTCGTCAGAGGATGCGCTGTTCCTTGGGATGTTCGATCCCTGGTTCTTTCCTTCAGTGACTTTTGGTTCTCCCCATTTGCTTCCAACTGTGGTGTCAGATCGTAGCTAGCCAGATAATTGATCTGTTAACCTTTGCATTTCGAGGTAGAGAGAGACACCTGTACTCGCCACAGCAGAAGTAGCTGGTTTGGGATCTGATGTGGTTCTCAATGAAGATAAATGGCCACAAGGCTCACTTAGTTTTATACTTGTGCTGCCCATGTTATGTGCACAGACTTGGGCCAGTAACTGTGTAGACTGATTTCTGGCTGATGCAGAGCATTCTAATTTTCCTGTTTTTTTTTTTATCGGTCTTCCTACACTTAAAAATGGGATATGTGTTTGATTCTTCCGGAGATGCCACCATTTGTTCCATTCTTTTGTGTGCCTGTAGTGTATCCTTTTTTCCTTTACTCTTTGCCTTTTTTAGCCCATTTTTGGCTCTCTGTGATAGTGTCTTTGTCAAGTGTGAAACTCTGCCGTTTGTCTGTCCCCAATTGGGGCGGAGTGGGGGATTGCTGTAATGTGTTCTTGGCCTCATTTTGCGCATTGTCCCTATTATTTGATGAATTAAACAAATTGTCCAGCCGGGGTGGCAAAGCCGGGACGATGATAAGAGTTAAGAGTGAATACACCTCTTGGATTGATGTTCAGTTTAATTCCGACTTTGTGATTTGATTTGCTTGTTTAACTTGCGGTGTTTCGGGTGCTGGTGGCCTAGAATGACCTATGCTTTGCAGAGCTGTTTTCCATTCTGTGATCATGGTAGTCAAGACCTCTAGTAGGGATGATAGTTTGTCCACAATCGGCGTGCAAGCACACACAGATGTACTGTTGCTAGGTGCTGTAGTGTTGATGCATAGCCCTCTCTGTTCCAGGGGTGAGAACTTTGCTTTTAATTTATTGATGGATATAGCTAATGCATGCATAAGGTCCAACTGGCATTTTTAGCTTGTCCAATTGACATGTGAGAGCATTTATTGAGGCTGTCAGAGTTGTGTTGATTGATGCCCAGAGACATTGCCCTTTTCTGAACACTTGGTAGATCCACCTGGATTATATTATAGGACGAGTAGTGCTGAGGGTCACTGTACTTTCTTTCGCTGCTAGCCACCTGTCTGCCTTGCAGAGAATATGGGAGTCATCCGTGGGAGCTGGCAGCCCTGGTAGTCCAGTGCCAAGACAGGGGCAAGCTCTTTAAAATAGTGAGCTACTTTTCTGTGTAGTCAGTACAATGTAAGATGCTGCATCATGGGTCCTGTGTTCCTGTTTGTTTGGGGCTGACCAGAAAGCTATGTTGCTTGGAGGACTAGTCAAGATGACATTTCTGCTACCATGTTCAAACCAATCCTCATAGTTTGTGTGGTTTACCATTGCCATTATTGTGTGGTCTGTGACACTATTTGATGATATTTCTATAATTGTGTCATCCTTTGGCTGAACTGATCCATTATGTGCCAGGTTCTGGCAGTTTGTTGAGCGTTGTTTAACAAGTTTCTTGGCGCATAAGTTAAATCCAAAAGGGGGCTGGCCTAGAACTGACCCCGATGTTTTCGGTGTTCTCATGAAAAAAGTCCAAAACCGATCTTTGGGTGGTTCTTTTGGCTGACTTGCCCTGCTTTTCTGTTGCTTTAGCACTATTCTTGTTTAGGCGTGATAGATTGTGACTTTGTGATGGGCTTGAGAGTGTCTCTTCTGTGAGATTTTAATGCGTTCATTCTGCTGTGGTCTCAGGGTATTAGACGGTCACGAGAGCTGAAACATCCAAAGATGTGAGCAAACTGTGTGAGCCCCCCCAAGCATGCTTTCGATGGTTTTCCCTGAATGGCTTTTGATAGTATTCTAGATAGAGGAGGTCTGTCTAGCCCTGAGATGCCTTGCCACTAATTTAATTCGCCGGCGAAAGGACAGTAAGTTTGAAATTTTCCAAGTGGGCAAATGCGGATTTGGTCTTTTTGATTGAGATGAATGCTTACTTGAACTCTTCTTAGTGTCCTTGTCCTTGCGCAGGTTAGACATTACTTGTATTGTGTCAGGCTTGTGATTTGTAGCCCTGTGCCCGTTGGTGAGAACGTGGTTAAGGATGCATTTAAGGGCTATACGGGCTATAGAAGCAATATTGACTGTGTTACAGGTTGTGTCACAAACCTCTGGGTCCATGTCTGAGTCGCTAGATTGCTGCAGCGCTAAGTCGCTGAGCCGCTGAATCACTGTAGTAGATGTGAGTAAAGCTAATTCAATAAAGTAAGCAGAAAGAAGTGGGCGGTGGAGATTTCTTGTTGTAATTAAGTTTGAATCTTTGACAAGTGGTATGCCGTTGCAAAGCCAGACAGAGTCTATGTCAGCCTGAGCTGGATCTGGGCTGAAGAGGGTTGTGCGCTCAGAGGGTTACAGTTAGGGCTAAGAGATGGAGTGCAGCCCTCCAGACCCCCGCAAACCAAACTCAACACTCCCCAGACTGCTTCTGCAGGATTCTGGGG
Organism: Pleurodeles waltl; assembly: GCF_031143425.1. Taxonomy (NCBI): domain Eukaryota; kingdom Metazoa; phylum Chordata; class Amphibia; order Caudata; family Salamandridae; genus Pleurodeles; species Pleurodeles waltl. The sequence continues at coordinate 1,091,323,180 of NC_090444.1, read as the reverse complement.
CACACACTTAGCAGCGGCTGAAAACAGCCTCCGTGCTCTGACCTTCCAGGTCCTTGCTCGGCCTTCCTCACTTAACTCTACTCAGCTCTGCTCTCCCAGGGGACTAGTGTTGAGTTAAGTGGTGGCAGTGGTGGTGGGAGCCACATGTACTCCGAGCTCATGTCGCGTCCACACGTTCACGTCTGGTGCTCCGCAGGGAGATTTTCTCATCGTACCTCACTCCTTGGCACCCCTTGCTTGGGGCTTGGGTTTGGGTCCGAGGCCTGAGTTTTCCAAGATCCCAGGGGTCGAGACCGGGGCCTGTACGCTGTGCTGCACTCCGCGCTTCAGATGCCTTGGCCACACCTCTGCCTTGCCTCTTCCCTCCTCATGGGACATAACCATAACTCTGTTACCAGAAATTTGTTAACACGTTTTTTCCTCCCAGTCTGGATTTGAAAACACTTCACCACAAGGTCGATGGGATTTTTGGACCCAGTGAAGATCATGATTAACTGTACACAATCCTTCCAATCTCAGTCACCACAACAACAAATTTAAACACCATGACCAATGTGGCCACGGAAACAAAACACCAATCTGAAAGGTTTTAAAGCTTTATTACAACCACAGAGCCACATTAAATGAATTGTATGCAAAATCAGGTTGTACAAATAAATAAAAACCATAGGCTGACCAAATCTACAAAACAAATTTATCCTGCTCAACATCAACACCATCAAGCATTCCAAAAGGATTACACATACTAACAAAGAAACAATTTGTGCAAATCATTACTTGAAGATATTAGTCAAGCAAATTTTACACATCAATATAGCAAAATTGAGGGACAAAATGTGGGGTAACCTACTACTACCACAAATTAGGATAATGATGTTTGGGGACAGGCTAACACGTGGACAAAAGCAAAAAAAGGAAAACATAATTTGGAAAAATCAACTATCACAGACTAAGGTAATATAACTAAAAAAATAAAAGGCAGTTGTAAACATACTAACTCAATAAAAAGGACAAAGGACATGTAACATTATTAACATTTCAATTGAATATACCTCTCCTGGAATCAGCATGTAATTCAGGATCACCAACAAAATATCAAACTTCGGCAATGTCCATTTGGTGCACCATGAGGGTGAAGGAGGAGAACATGGGCTGCATATAGGAAAGTCCAAGGGGGCTAGTTAACAATTAACAGTTCAGGATGCAAAGGGGCACCGCTATGGACAACGCTTAAAAAAGGACTGACTAAAACTTAAAATATCCAGCCCTATACCAAATTACTTTGAACAATTTGATTGGTTAGGCTGATGAATCCACTTTTACGCAAAAGGATAATATCCAATGAAAATTAAAACACGAGATGAATTTGCAACAACAATGATGATTCCCAGGTTTGGGTGAAGTCATCTCTCCTTCCATCCAACACCGGCAATAACTAGCAACTCTGTTCAATATTTGATACATTCCCACATCTTCCCATGTTTCTTGACAGCTTCATGGATTCTCATCAGATGATTAAACAATAGGATCTGTTTTAATTGTGAATCTCCAGCTTTGGATGTACCACATTGAAGGTCAATAAATGAAACACTTACACTCAATACAATAAAACTCTTCACTATTCATATTAAACAATCTAAAAAAAAATCATGTTAGATGGGGGAAACAAATGACACAACATTTCATATTACTGCAATTCGAAAAACCTCAGGCCTAGTTATTTGAATGCCTGAAATTAAATGTTTTAATATTGTTGTTATTAAAACACATATAATATGCAAACACATACATTCATTGTTAATATGTCATAAAATGAGCAAGCATTTCAATATTAATTGCAAACTTTACAAATGTATTCCAATAAATATGAGAGTTACGTGCAGTTATTGTTCTGCCCACATATAACTTTTGACTAATAAATCATAAATCATATTAATTTCTACTCATAATAATTCATTCTAATGATTAATATACTTCAACATCAAGAATATTAAATCATACTAGCATTTTATCAGGTTATGGTAGGCACAACGTTCACCATGATAGGCACAATATCCACCATATTTAAAATGTGTACGCTATCAAATTACATGTTAGTGCCACTATATATATTGAATTTTCAAATGCAAATATACATTTGCCTAGTGCTGACTTCTGTGCCAATAAAGCACTACTAAAATGTATGCTCCAACACCATATATGCTAACCCTATCGGATTCATGCATTTTATTTTTGTAGTGCTTCTCATGTTCGTCTCTTTCTGGTATTTCTTTTAAAAGCTATTAAACAGTTTTATACTAATGCAATATCAATGACACACACATTCATATATTTGTATAAATGCACAAATACATGGCCATTTATATAAACATAAATGAATAAACTCTCATCTATCTATTTGTATATCTATAGCTTGTATATCTATCTGTATATTTATATATACATATATCACTGAAAAAACAAATGTTACAGGGACACAATAGTTAGGAAATATAATGAAAAAATCTTAGAAATTCACAACAAAAACAAAGGCTACAGGGGCACAATAGAAAGGTTCTGATTTTACTCACAAAAAACTAGAGCAATTCAGCAGTTATAGTTATTTCAATTAACTATAATTCGTACCCTATGGTAACTATACTCACGACCTCACCGTGCACTGCTAATTACCCCACATATTAATGCTCTCATGACATCTTTGATAACATCGATGTAATATTTGCAGTAAAATCTGTGCATGGCTATTGCATGAGTTACAGTTACCTTAGGGCACCAGTTATAGATACTTCAAATAACTGTAACTATAACTGCTGATTTCTCTGGCATTGTTTTCGTGTGAGTAAATTCAGAACCTAACTATAACATCTCCTTAACCATTGGAAAAAAATAAATACAGATAGATAGATAGGTAGATAGATAGATATCCATCTTAATGGTGGTCACCAGTAGGGAGTTATAGAGTTATAGTTAGGACCATGTTTTTTCATAGACAGATAATCTTTTGATTTGTGAAGACATTTTCCAAACTTATACTTTAGTCAGTTCAGCTGCTGTGCTGAAAGTTTCAAGGTGATCCGTCAAGTGGGGGCTGAGAAGAAGGGGGGTTCCAAAACACTTTTTCCCCATTCACTGTCAATGGTTTTTTTTCAAATTTGTGAACATGACTACAGCCTGATCTGATGGGCAGAGTGACACCAAATTGGGCAGAAAGCTAGGTCTTGGTCCAGAAAGCTAGCATTTTGTGATGTGGAGTAAATCCATTCAATAGTTTTAGAGATATTAAAGGGCAAAAAATATAGATACATGGGCACTCGGATACTCCATGGGCCATATTTATACTTTTCGACGCACAACTGCGCCAACGCAGTTGTGCGTCATAAAATCTAACACCGGTTAACGCCATTCTGAAGCGCCATGCGGGCGCCGTATTTATTCAATGACGTTAGCCGGCGTTAGCCAGCGGAGCTGCCTGGTGTGCGTCAAAAAAAATGACTTACACCAGGCAGCGCCGGCGTAGGGGAATATGGAGCTTGGGCGTCAAAAAATGGGGCAAGTCAGGCTGAGGCAAAATTTTCGCCTCAACCCGATTTGCACCATTTCTTTTTACTCCCAACCCCCATTGAAATGACTCCTGTCTTAGCAAAGACAGGAGTCATGCCCCCTTGCCCAATGGCCATGCCCAGGGGACTTATGTCCCCTGGGCATGGTCATTGGGCATAGTGGCATGTAGGGGGGCACAAATCAGGCCACCCTATGCCACAAAAAAAAAAAAAATACTTACCTGAACTTACCTTAAGTTCCCTGGGATGGGTCCCTCCATCCTTGGGCGTCCTCCTGGGGTGGGCAAGGGTGGCAGGGTGTGTCCCTGGGGGCATGGGAGGGCACCTCTGGGCTCCTTCCGAGCCCACAGGTCCCTTAACGCCTGCCCTGACCAGGCGCTAAAAAACGACGCAAAAGCGGCTGGACGTCATTTTTTTTGACCCGCCCACTCCCGGGCGTCATTTTTGCCCAGGAGTGTAAATACGGTGCACATGCCTCGGAGTCATTTTTTAGAAGGGAACGCCTACCTTGCATACCATGAACACAAAGTAGGTGTCCATGCTAAAAAATGACGCAAACTCCATGAACTTTGGCACTAGACGCGCCTCACACCAGAGTATAAATATGGAGTTCGTTTTGCGTCAAATTTGCGTAAAAAAAAACAACGCAAATCCGTCGCAAACAGAGTATAAATATGGCCCCATGTGTCTCCAGTGGATTAATCTGCGGATTCACAAGTGAAAGGAAGAATCTGATTTATCCAGGAATGATCCCGAGGCCAAAATGAGGGCTACAATGGAGGGAAAAGGCCAGGGTAGAGGTTCCTTGACCCAAAGTGGGTTTATTTCTACGTCTCAAAACAATAAATAATGTCTTGAAAAAGTCTAAAATTGTTTTTGTTTGCTGTTTTCCAAAATCTGTGAATTCATCTGCGGAGCCCAAATTCAGCCTCCCGTGTAACTCCATGGGTGAATCTGTGGATTTTGGAACATGTGAAAAAAAAATATACTTACTTTCACACATACTCATACATACCCCGTCACACCCACCTGCTCAATCAGACAGACACTTTCACACCAAGAGAGATTTTGACGTACACTCTCAAACCAGTTAGACATTCTCACACTCACTCTCACACCCAAGCACACGCACTATCTTACCCATACAGACACTTTCAAAGTCACTCTCACACAAGACAGACATTCTCACACCCACTCTCACATGCTCTCACAAGCATTTTCACACCCAGAGAGACACTCTCAAACCTACTGTCACATCCAGACATACATTCTTATACCCACTCTCACAATCAGACACTCCTATATCCACTCTTACACCTGGACAGACACTGTCACACCCATCCTCACATCAAACAGACACTCTCACAGCAAGAGAGACTCTCACACACACTCTCATGCTTAGGCAGATGTTCTCACACTCATCCGCACATCCAGACACTGTCACACCCAGACAGACACTCTTACACCTTGTCTCACACCCATAAAGGCACTCTCACACCTACTTTCACACTCACATATTCTTACACCCAGAGAAACACTCTCACCCCCACTCTCCCATTCAGACAGACTTTCTTACACCCACTCTCACTACCATACACTTTTACACCAACTCTCACGCCCACAAAGACACTATCACATCCATTCTCATACCCAAAGAGGCACTCTCACTTCTACTCTGACATCCAGACAGGCACTCCCACACCCACACCCACCCTCACACCCCAGACCATCTCACACCCACTCTCACACTCACACACTCTTACAAGCATTCACACACCCAGACAGACACTCTCACATCCACTCTCACACCCAGAAAGATACTTTCACATCCAGACACGCTCACACTCACTCTCACGCCCAGACAGACCCTATTACACCCACCGTTACAACCAGGCAGATGCTCTTACACCCACTCTTACTTGTAGACAGACACTTCCACACAGCCTCGCACATCCAGAAATTCTCAAGCAAAAAATTGAATGTTTCTCTCAGGACAAAGATGTAGTTCAATTAAGTAGTTTTGAATTGAAATGCACATGACTGGCCGCAACTTGCCAGGGAAGTTGCAGTCACCATTTTGTTATATCCCTGAACAGTCTCTGTGGCCCAAAAACCCACTCTCACATTCAGAAAGTGATACAAGCATTTTCACTCCTACACAGATACTCTCACATTAACTCTCACACCCAGACATATACTCATACACTCACTTTTACACTCAGACAATCTCACACTCACATACTGTCACAGGCATTCTTAATGCCAGGGAGACATTGTGACACCCAGTCTCACACTAACACACACAAGCATTTTTGCACCCAGAGAGACACTCTCACACCCACTTTCACATCCAGACATATTCTTATACCCATTCTCATAGCCAGACTCACCTTGTCACACCCAACCTCACAATTGGACAGGCACTCTCACAGACACTCTCTCATCAAAAGATAATCTCACACATACTCTCATACCCAGACACTTTTACAACCACTCTCACACCCATACAGACACTGTTTCTCATAAATACATTACTGAATGAAGATAGGTAGTAATTTTTTGAGAAAAGAAAATTGATGTTAGATTGGGTTTTGAGAAAATAGACCTGTTGTTTCTAGGGATTATGGTGCTTTGAGTAACTGTTATGAACTTGTGACCTACTACTGCAACAGAAAAATGCAAAGTAGGTTGCCATGGTAGCAGAGCTAGAGGAACATGGGAGGATGGTGTAAAAAAGACAGGCTTTAACTTTGGAGTTGTAGTTCCATGGAAAGAAAATGCCAAAATGTAGTGTAAATATTGTGAATAAACTATTTTATTAAAGAGGAATGTATATGATAGTATTTTACAATATATTTGGAAAATGAAGTTAGTACTCCTGTGCGAATCCGTGGATCCATCTACAAATTACACAAGGGAATTGCGCTGGGTGCTGCAGAGAACCTCCAGCGCTGGCATAAACTGATATTGAATTGGGCTATCTTTTGAGAAGGGTTGGAAAGGGTTAAGTATAAGATGCCATCAAAAGATGTATAGCAAGACTTAGATATGAAAGGAAGAATCTGATTTGGGTTGTGATTGTGTAATCTTGAAAACAAAGTTGAAAAGGTTGCCATTTATGGTTGCCTGGCGTGAAAGTGGTATACCATTCTTCTGCGTGGGTTTTGCATACTTTCAGTGAGAAGGGATTCTAACTGAGACTGAGAGACAGATACACACAACACCAAAGACTGTGGGTCACATGTACGAATATTTGAAATTGCAATTTCCTAATTGTGATTCCATGCAAATTGCAATAAGGGAATTGCAATTCCAAATATAAGAAACTCCATTGAGTTTCTTCTGTGATTCTCAGTGGGTTGCAAATAGACCTGGCTCATTAATATTAATCACAATTTGCGACCCACAGGGAATTGCAAAAATCACAGGGATGGTGGCCTGCTGGTGCCTTAAACTTAAAAGAAAACAGGCTGCATTTAAAAAGAAAAAAAATGAAACGTTTCAGTTTCATTTTTGAAGAGTAAGCAGTGGTCCGTGGGACCACTGCCTGCTCTTAAATTTGTTTTGTGCATGCTTTCACTAAGGGGAAGAGGTCCCTTATGGACCCCTTCCCCTTTGCGAATGGGTTAGCACCAATTTGAAATTGGTGCTAATTGCAATTGTTTTGCAACTGTATTCATGGTCACAAAACAATCATATATACCATTTAGATTCAGTATTAGGAAGGGATGCCCTGAACACACCCCTTCCTAATACTGAATTGCAAAACCCTAATTGCGATTCAGTAACAAGTTACTGAATTGCAGTTTCGGCTTTGTACATCCTAAAAAGCATTTTTCTAGTCACAAACGGACCGATTCTGTGAAGTGGCCCATTTATGACTTTAAAAATGCTTTGTACATGTGGCCCTAAGTATGGTAGGTGTTGTAGAATTAATTTTGAATTCTAATGTGTTAATATGACTAGGAATGAATAGACTGTCCATAACAAATAAAAAAGAAAGTAAATAACAGTTATGTTATAACAATAATGAAATGTAGAATAATAAGTAAAGAAAGATTACAGTTCTATTTCAACACATATGATAAGAACCCTTAGTTAGCTTATAGATACGCTTTAGTGGAGAGTAGTTTGTTATTATGAGGGGAAATACATTTTTGTCAGTAAACAAAAAATGGTGCACTAAACTAGGATGTAGGTAGATCATAGAACAGGATTTATTTTGCGTAAAAGGGTAAAGTATGTCCTAAGTTTAACTGACTTAGACATGCGGTTACAGACTGCTATGCTCAAACATATATTGCATGTCCAGGCCATACTGCAAGTGATATACCTAATAACAAAATGATAAAGGCGCTGACACATCCCATCAAAGACTGAGAGAGGTAATTATAAATACATGCACACAATCAGGCAGCAACTATATTTCACATAGTATTGGAGTCAGTTGCGCAGACAGATACAGACCCCTGTAGTCACCATATATACATAGACATTTGTTGGGAAACTAATAGCATTACTACTACTCCCACTCAGTTATGCAGGAAATTACTGACATAACCTACTCTCACATGCATACAAGTACTTGTTTAAATATGGCTCAGGCCTACTACTATAGAAACTGGTTGTGAAGTTTTAGTGTCACATTGACTTGCCATTAGAAAGGCTGCTTCTTGATGTTTTACGTGTTGTTTTACTAATGAAATTTGATTACTCGGCTAGGTCATAAGTAGACTGTAAAACAGGGTGCTTTGAAGTTAAAAGGTGAAAATGGTCTTCTCAGTTTCACTGAGTTAAATGTGAACTTCTACACATATATTCTATATATATATATATATATATATATATATATATATATATACACAGTGTACAGGCAATACTGCAGCTTATGCATCTATTTAGAAAAGGATAGAACCACTAACACATGCAGTGAAAGCATCAGAGAGGTACTTATACCTTCATGCAGACACCCAGGCAGCAGTTTCGTTTGCAGCAATATAGCAGGTGCCTGTACACTCAGTTACATACCCTTGCATTTACCTTGTTTACATATGATGGAACACTTATGTAGTCACTTAGCCCCATATTTATACTTTCTTAGCGCCGCATTTGCGCCATTTTTTGACACAAAAACGGCGCAAACTTGCAAAATATAATTATATTTTGGAAGATTGCGCCATTTTTGCGTCAAAAAACAGCGCAAATGCGGCACTAAAAAAGCATAAATATGGGCCTTAGAGGCACATTATAGAGTTAGTATAAGAGCCAGTGATATACTCTCATATTTACTTCTGATGGCACACTATTGAGGGACTCATACTCTCACTCAGCTATGTAGTAAGGTACTAACACAAACTAGTCAGTCATACAGAACACTACTCCTTAAAAAATTACTTCACACTACTTCTGCAGAGATAGAGTATGCACTTTTACTCCTACCCAGAGTTGACATTAAAAATAAATTTCTAAAGTTTTAAGCTCTACTCCTAGTGGAAATAATATATTACTCTATTAGTTAAGACACATATTTAGTAGTGAACACACTTGCAGAGGCAATCGATTCTAGTGTGTGAATGTATACTTTTTTCTGAAGAGGTAAACTTATTTTGCACTTATTTGCAGATATTCAGTTGTACTGGAAAAAGATGAATCAGAATGCCTGATAAGAGAGAAACAAGAAGGAAACAGGAAACAATACTACCTGATCAGACAGTAATAAGGTGGAGAATGTGAACCAGAAAATAAAACAGCTTGTAAGAACACTAAGCACTTTCTGAAAAATGCATGTCAAAAATTGCAAATGGAAAAATAATTTTCTAGTAAAATGATGAGTTTTAAACCAAATGATAAAGAGGATAAAGAGGAGAAATTACATGATTATAAAACTAGAACATGTAATAAGGAAAGAAAGAAGGAAGGAAAGGAAGGAAAGAAAGAATTTGAATTGGAGACAAAAACAGTTTAAGGAGATAAAGATGAAAATGTCAAACTAGAGTAATACAATATGTACTAAAGAAGATGAAGAAGTATAAGATGAGAAGTGTTATAACTATGCAGAAGCAATTTATTGAGAGTATGGTGGACCGATCTTTTGTTTAAAAAAGGAAACTATCATTGAACAGAATGAAGACACTGGGCAAAACAGTACTATGCATGGGGAAAAAAACATTAAGGAAAAGGCTTATTGACTAAAGTAATTTTGTGAAGTATTTAAAGGTGAAGAGATACACACATCTAGCACAGAACTGTTTTTTTAATGAAGGGAGCTACTTGCAAGAGAACACAGTAGTGTATGCAGTTGACACAAATCGTCATTGCTATGATGGAAGGGAATGTACTTACATAAAAAGTAAATAAATGATAGTCCCTTGGAATGTAGAACAGTGATAGCTGAAGGAGTACAAAAAGGCCTAAACAAGCCCCTGTGTACAAGTAGAAGTGTAGCAGTATTTGTACTATCCGTCAAGAATCAATCGATAAATTCAAAACGTTCCTAAGACAATTTTCATGGAGAAGACTCAAACAGCAACTTAAAATGCTTCAAGAATTAGATACATGCAAAGTTAGAAAATGCACTAACTTACAAGCTATTCATTGGCATGTCTTTTAAAGAAAGTGTGCAAAAGCACCTTATATCAATTTAGAATGATAGCTGTTCATCATTCAAAAACGCGTAATTTTGTTAGGAGACTTTATTATGTAAAAACTCCAGCTTTATTCTTAGGAGATTTGAATATAGCTCTGTTATATGATAGTGTGACAGAAGTTGAGAAAGTTTCTGAAGACATTCAGTTCTGTTTCTTTGGGCATGAAGAAGATAATACAGAAAATGAGGAGGTAGTGACAAGAGATGCAGATGAAGTGGATTTAGAGTTTAGTACTGAAAAATGTGCAAAGGAGATAGCAAAGTTCAAAGCACTGTGTTCTAACAAACCTGAGTATGTTTGTATTTGTTGTCATCACACTCACTACAAAATTCAAACTCTTCATGTAGTTTTATTTTTTTAAAGTGAGCAAGATAACAATGTTGAGTGGAAGGGATTTGGTGCATATCTTTTTGTAGATTATTTTTTTTACTTTAGACAGAGAGGAAACAATATGGAAGTATTGTTGTGACAAATTATACAACAATAAAATGCCAGCTGGAGCATTTCATAATAGATTAGAATTGGTACAAGTGCCTGAAGAACTTGATCTATTAAATAAGTATGATTCAATTCTAATATAAACAGTTCATCCAGTTCAAGCAATCATTTGAATGCAGTCAAAGACAGGCAAATTGCCAGCAACAGAGCTACAGAAAGGACTTAAAGGAAGAAATGTGTGTTCAGAGTGATGTAGAACAACCACTCATGATTCTAGTAAATTGAGTACCTTCGAAAAGTAAAACAATCTGGAAAGAGTTTGTTTATAAAGTAAGAATGGCACATTATACGTGAAAGAAAATAATGTTTTTTACTAAAACGTTGACATTATTTGGAGAAGAAAGTTGTATCAATGACGAAGCACTATAATCAAGTGGACAAATAGATAAAGTGGATAAGGAGAAATCAGAAAAGGTACATGACCACTACATTATCCGTCCACTTCATTCAAAAGTGGTTGTTGGGGATGATATTGATGTCTTTCAAATGAAACAAGCTAGAAGAGCTCCGATGATTGTGTGGGGAGAAAGGTTTAGAGGCTTGTTGTTTTCCACAGCTATTTTCAACAGGAGTAGGTAGCCTCTATGATGTCTGAGGTGTACAAATACCCACAGCTGATTACAGGTCAACAAAACTATATTCAGAGGATCCTAGGTTTTGACAATGTATTCCATCTGTCATTTGAGAGTGACTTGTCTGGACTGTCTTGAGTTGTAAACCATATTCTTAAGACAGGAGTCAATCTGCAAAGTCTTTTTGCAAGGGATTTTGTTGATATAGTACAAGGTAAGGATGAAAATCTGGAGTACAACTTAATTATTTGATGGCATGTAAATGTGGGACTAATGAATACTGGTACCGTCTTCATGAATAACTTAAATGTATGCTTTAAAACTTAGATGCAGCTACTTGGTTTGTAACACTTTAGTTGTGCAGAGTAAGCATGAGGTGATTTTTTAGAATGTATAAGAGAAGAAAACAATAACATTAAGGATATCCATTTGAAGACAGCAGGAGAACTTTGCTCCTTGGATCCTGCTAATGTATTTAGGTATTTCAATCACAAGTTTCAAGCAATGCTTGGTTTTATGTGCAATAAAACCAATCCTCCTTTTGGAGAAAAGAATACCAGTCAAGAGGTGTTCCTCGTATACATATGCTCCTATGGAGAAAGGATGCACCAACATTTGGAACTGGTACTGATGATGTGTACTGCCTCATAGAACAGTATGTTACATGCATCATCCCACATGAGAAAAGTGAAAAACCCCTATTTCAGAAAGTTCCACACTTCCAAACACATAGATGTGGGAAGTATTGTCCACGAAGATACAGATATAAAGGAACAGTTTATAAAAGATTTCGATTTTGATTTCCAAGGCCTATCATTTCTAGAGGAAGAGTGAACAGCTTTTTGTCTGCAGTGAGGCACACTCTGACAAGGAAATCACAAAAAAAATACATATAATCTCTGAAGACCAGAAGCCTGTAAATATATTAATGATTATGATCCTGTAATTCTGAAATTATGGAATGCAAATATGGACATACAGTTTGTTGCAAACAATTCCATTGTTGTTGCTCACTATGTCACTTTATACATCACAAAATCAGAAAAAAGAAATGAAGAGAATGATTCTGAAGAGAACTCTTTATCAAAGAAAATATACAGTTTCAGCTTGAAAAGGCTCTCACATTGGGAGATAAGCTCATTTGAGTGCTGTCATAGATTCAGTTCAGCTACATTGTTTTCGAAGTGCAAGGGAATTGTTTGGGTTAGTCCAAGTCTGGCTAACACGTGAAACAGAGTCTTGAAATCTTACCCAGAAATTCTAGTACCTAGAAGAGTTTGAACCAGAGAGTACTGATATTGTAAGAACAACTATGTTGGATACCTACTACCCAAGAAGTCCACTCCTCAAACATATGTGACTGCGAAATTCTGCAACATTGTAGGTACACAATGTCACAGAAAATTTCAATAAAGGGAAATATGCTGTAGTTGCTTGCAACAGCTGTTATTTTAGCATGCTAAAGTTAACTTAATAAATCTTAGAAAACTTACTTGTCAGACTGCTGAGAAAAAAGATAATTTTTCTATTTAGCATTCCTCCAGCTATTTAAACCTTGGCGTTTGGAAAAAAGTGTTATCTGGACAATATGGCTGCTATGAAGAGTCTTTTAATGCTATAAAAGATAGCATTGAGCGTCCAACATTTCCCAACTACCGTAAAATGTTAAATGAAGGAATTGAACAAGAAGATACAATTGCTACTGAGATAGCAGAGAATAGCTCACAAAGTACCCAGAGTGCCAGACCTCTCAGTCAAGATTCCCTTTGACACCCCATAATCAAAAATTAAGCTGCCATAGCAATGAATGAGGTGGAGACAGCAATGCAACAAGCAAGAGAAAAAAATGTTGACTTTCAGTAATTAGTAGAACAACTAAATGAGGAGCCAAAAGAAATATATGGAGGTGAAGGAAAAAATAGCATTGATTCCTACAGAAAGGCAACCAATGCAAGTGTTCAAGTTTTAAGCCAATTCTTTCATATACCTCAGCAGACAAGCTGGCACTGGGAAGAGCATTTTAATAAAAGTTCTAACCACGTATCTATAGAACACTACAGACTCTGTTTTGTTGTGTGTTGTAAAAACAACTTCTGTATTAGCTGCATACAACATCAAAGAAATTATCTTGCATTGTCCACTTATGCTACCTGTTGAATTCCATAATAAACTGGAATACCAAAAGGTATTTAGTGAAGCTTGTCACAGAGTTTCCAGAGTGTTGAAGAAATGAAAACTTTTAATCATCAATGAGGTGAGCATGGTCTCAAACTTAAGTATGGTGTAAATTTTGGAGGAAAGTATGTATTTGTTTTTGGTGATTTATTGCAGCTTACCCCCATGAAAGGACAGCCTCTGTTTAAGACACTCTTACATGAAGAAACTGGTTATTCTTTAGGAAGCATTGGAAATGTAAACATTTGGATGAATTTCCAATACAAATAACTAATTAGAAACATGAATCAAGCATCTGATATGCAATATAGAAATATTCAGAAGGATATTAGAGTAGGAATACTGTCAAAAGAAGGGAAACATTGTTTGGAAACCCAATTTATAAACAACATATTTCCTTCCCAAAAATCTGCAGCACTGCAAATGTTTGAATTCATTCAACAACTAAAATTCCTTGTGTGTCTGATGCCTATGCTTCAAGAAAGCATCTCTTTCAATGAAGAACTGCTACAAATGGAGAAAGAACAAATATTGATAAAATGGAACATCAAGGAGTAACAATATGGTTGAATGAAAAATTACGATCAATATTGGATTCTTTGAAGAAGTCTGTTTCTAAAATTGCAAGATTAGAAAAATGTGTACGTGTTTGTACAAACTGTAGGGTGAATATGAGTCAAAATCAAAAACAGTTTCCAATGTTCCTTGCATATGATGTAATAATACATAAGTCTCAAGGTTTAAGTGGGGATGCCACATTTATTAACATTGGTAGCACCATAGTCAAGGAAGGTATGTCATATGTAGCAGTGTCATGGATTAGAACTTTGACCAGTGTGTATCTGATTCAAGTTTTGTGATAGAGTACAACAGTTTGAGAAGTCTTTCTGCTCCTGATTTAGGAAACTACCCTATGAAAAGCCAAAAATCTTACAGAAACAAAAGATTTCAAAAGATCATACTGAGGTTCCTGAGAAAAAGAGGCAAAAAGTGAATAAAGAAGTATTGGAGAAAACGAATACTAAAAATGCTAGTAAAATTGTAGGTTGCCAGTTCTCAAAGTTCTCTGGAGTCAACTGCTATGCCAACATAATTCTAATCGCTTTACCTGCTGTGGTTCATGCAATTAAACATAAAAAGGATAAACGATTGTGCTCTGTAGTCTCTACTTTGTTAGAAGAATTGTTCAGTGATAGAAAAAAAACATATTCTGCATCATCTATAAGGGATCATGCAGATATGTGCACTGGATCTCTACATTTCATTCATAACACCGAAGAAGGTACACAGGAATTCTTGATGGTCTGCCTTGGTATCTTAGAAGAAGAGATGGTAACTACTGATCAGCTATTTGGACTAAGTTACTCTACCAGCCTGTGAAACTCTCAGTTTTGACAAATTGTTTAAAGATGCATCACCGAATAATACCGGCGCAAAAAGCAAGTCAGATCTACTTTCAACTTTAAACCTAAGAAGAACTGGCAAGTAAATCATGCTAATGCTACAGTTGAACTAAATTAGAAACTCAGATTAGTAATTTTAAAGCTGGACAAATCTCTAAGTGTGCAAAACCATTTACCTGTATAGCCACTAATTTTCATGAAAGGCAGAATGTTACCTCTGGGCACTACACTATCTACTCATAAAACAAAACTGAATGGACAGAGTGTAAGGATAGCAACCTTACATTCAATCAGGGATTACCCTATAAACTGCTAGAAGTTTACCCTCTGTGTCTTGAACCAATATTCTAACAAGAATTACTACTTAAGGATGGAATCCTACACTTCTGGGACTTCTAATACAACAAGTTAAGACATAATATGGCTTAAAGGGGTGATATTTCTATAACATACTTCAAACCTTCAAATCTACTTACTCTTGCAAGAAAACAACATACATAGCAGTAAATTAGAAACACAGATTACAAACGACAAACCAGGATAAGGATCTACTGAATAGAAAATGGAATACTGCTAAACTTCTGTTTCAAGAACAGCGGGAAAACTATAAAATAATAACATCAGTTATATAATCTACTCCATTTGAAAGGATTACCATATTTAAGACAACATGTGCACTGCCAAGGGTGATATTTTATATGCATTTCCACCTACCACTTTGTTTCATACAGATTAATTATATTTTTAAAAAAATATGTTATAAATTGTATTATTTAACAAGTAGAGATGAGACTGTTTGGTAAATATTTGTTTTGAGTGTGATACATAGTAATGTAAATTTGAAAAAAGTGCTATGTACTTATGGGTTCTTTTTACAGTCCATATGACTGTATTTCCCCCACTGTTCTTTGATGAGTATCTATACACAATTTTTTTTATAGTGCACAAATATATTCATTTCAATTCAATTCAATAAATCTTTATTACATCTTTTTTGAGGACCATAAAAGAGACACAATAAAACATACAGGATAACACCAAAAAAAGATACAAAATCATGGTTAAAAAACGAGTAAAAAAAAAAGAGTCATCATATTACATATAATTTATCTAGCATAAAATCACAGAACAGCCACCAGCTGTATCCTCAGCATTTTGTCAATGGATCACAGCCCTCTTAATTTCTAAGTGCAACTATATCTTCATGAATTTCCTGCTACAAAAAGATTTTTTGAAAAAGGAAGAGACACTGAAACAAACCTGCTGGTTACCTGACATTTGTAAATACAATGAAGTTGAACTTTTCCAAGCTGTAAAATGACAAAAGCCATTTACCACTCCAGGCACAGTATTACAGCTTTGGGCTGTTAAAACACCATCCAAGCCAACATGAAACGAGTAAAAGCAACCCCTAACACATGTGTCACTCTCCTTGGAACTGGTCAGAGAGATATAGCTTTGTCCAAACATAAGAGAGCACCCAGTATAAGTCAAAACAAATCCCTTTCAGGGTTAGAGTAACGCATAAATTATACATTTATACATAAATTATATTATACTTTTGGCTATTCACCTCTATAAGTGCAAATTTTCTCAAAAGTGTAGACTTCAATGTCTCCCCTCCTAAACAGCAGGTGGAGCCATATATATGATATACATCACTGATGCCAAAAATGAGCAGTATCACTTCTAGCACCACACATGGCCAGCCAGAGAATACTGCATGTAATCCAGAGCTGCTGACTTTGGAACCAGGGTGCATATTTATGAAACCTTTGATTTGTCCTTGAGTCACATTAGGTAATGCAATGTCAAAGCAAAGGATTCAGTAATACTTAAAAGGCACACAAGGCCTGATTTGCATGGCTTTGTGTTACCTTGTAAAGTAAGGCATCTGCTTTCTCTGCATTATGTTAGATTTCAACTTGTGAGGCATTCAGTCATTGGTGTTCCCATGCATCCACTGATTTTAAACGCTATGCCTTCCCAAGTGAGCCGTAACAGAGAGAAATAGCTTTATTTCTCCTCTTTTTTTCCCTCTTTCTACAGCACACAAAGAAAGAGGACAATGCCTCTAAGCATTGTTCTTGTGCAGAAAGGTGCTCCTTCCTGCACAAGAACAATCCTACTAGTAACACAGACACAGATCTGTGTTGGTGCTAGGCAGCACACTGTACACCAGCAATAGGAGACCGTAGAAATTTGCCATGTATTAGCTAATATGGTGCATTTCTGCTCTTTCAAGCAATCCAGTGCAGCAACCTTGCTTGTTGCTCTGCTTTGAGTGAAAAATCCGTAAATCTGCCCCTTGGTTCAAGGTACAGCATTAGCTCAACATCCTATGATTCTGGATAAATCACTTAGGGGCCGATTATGAGTTTGGCGGTTGAACCGCCTGAACTTCAATATGGTGGTGGTGAGGCGGCAGTGAAGCCGGCAGCCTCTCTGCCATCTTATTACTATTTTTCCACCGGGCTGACTATTTTAACATTCCTGCCAGTAAGCCTTGTGGAAACAGTGCTGCAACATTGGCCTCAGCTCCCTCAGGGAGGCGAGGCCAATGCCGGTGCACACAGCACCCTCAGAATACACCCTGACTGCCATAACAGACAGTGTGCATTCTGTGGGTGCTGACAGTGGGGCCCTTGCACTACCCATGGCATGGTGGTGGATAGTGCAGGTGCCCATATGTGGCCCCCAACTCTGCCTTTCCATCAGCAGGGCCCCTTCATGAAAAGGCTGGCGGAAAGGAAAGTGGTGATCAGCACGGCGGTGCTGAACTCTGCACCGCCGTGGTCGACAATGACTTTCACTGCCACCAACCAATCGGGATCTCTGATCCAGGCAGAGGTGTCGGTGTCCTGGCGGTCTGATTGCCAGGATTGTAATCTGGCAGTCGAACCGCTGGGATTGCATTGGTCGGACCGCCACCATAAGTTTGGCGGTCTCAAGACTGCCATACTTGTAATGAGGCCCTTAATCTCCCTCTGTGCCTAAATAAAAATAAACCTGACATTCTGTACTTTAACTGATGCTAATGTGAAGTGCTTCAATAACTTTGGGTCAGGTTTGTGATCCATATAATCACCAAACAAAGTGAAAGAGCAACAGCCTCCCTTAGTCAAAAACGAAAACAGGGACGTAAAGTAGAACTCTCATGGGATATAATGTTAAACTAATTTATTTCAATGACTGATTTAAAAACTGAGTTAAATAATTTAGTGTTAAGAATATAAACGTAATAAAATGAATAATAGTTTATAATAAAATATTAAAATACCATTTTTATTTAAAAATAAATGTAACTTAGTTATATAGATAACATTTGTAATTTGTACTATAGAATAAATAAATGTAAATATTCCGCTTTAGGTGAGATATTTCTTTTAAAAGTATCTTATAAAAATAATGCTAATTTAATTTCATACACTAAAATTCATTAAAAATGTATTCAAAATTACATTAATTGAGCAGTAGCATTTTTATTTGCTTGTTAGTCATTTAAATAAAGATAGAAAAATAATGTACATTATCATTTAACACAAAAATAGTTTCATTATAATTATGTTAAAGTTTAATAAACTGTTTTACTTCTCCCTATACTTTATCATAAGGATATCTCTGCCCAGACCTCTGTGGTGGAGATTTACCAATAGTAGAATACACGGGAAGGTAAAAAAGTTTATTAAACATGATTTTCTTTTAAATGTGGGTGTTAAGTAGTAATGTAAAATAATTGTAAAGAATGTATCTTAAAAAGTACGAAGTGTGACTATACTAAACTAAATTCAAATTCATTTTCTGAAGTTTAAATTAAAAAACCTTTAAAGTAAACAACATATTTTATTATGTTTTAAAAATATTAAAGGTGATGCATAGAAAAAAAGTAATTCAAATATATTGTAGTACAAAGATTTTATATTAATTTGTATTTTAAATGTTATTCAATTATTTAGTAATAAACTAATAAATATACTTTGCTGTCCCTTCCACATTTACTACTTTGAATATATGTCTGAGGATCATCCCACAGAAAGATCGAAGAGGTGGTGATGGCGATTTACACTCATAGGTTTGTGAATTGCATTGTGTACTAAGTATGTGGAACTACTGTAGCATTACTTTATGTCCTACAAAATATAGTTTGTGAATCTGTCCTTTTGTGTCTAATTTGCGATGGTATCTGTAGTCTGGGATTTGCAACCAGTGAAGTCCAATGTTTACTTTCAATACAAAAATGCAAATAAACTAAAGGCGAAGCCACATGTACCTTTCGGAAAGAAATTGGAACACTATTTGATGATATTTCTAGAATTGTGTCATCCTTTGGCTGAACTGATCCGTTATGTGCCAGGTTCTGGCAGTTTGTTGAGCGTTGTTTAACAAGTTTCTTGTCGCATAAGTTAAATCCAAAAGGGGGCTGGCCTAGAACTGACCCCGATGTTTTCGGTGTTCTCATGAAAAATTCCAAAACCGATCTTTGGGTGGTTCGTTTGGCTTACTTGCCCTGCTTTGCTGTTGCTTTAGCACTATTCTTGTTTAGGCGTGATAGATTGTGACTTTGTGTTGGGCTTGAGAGTGTCTCTTCTGTGAGATTTTAATGCCGTTCATTCTGGTGTGGTCTCAGGGTATTAGACGGTCACGAGAGCTGAGACATCCAAAAATGTGAGCAAACTGTGTGAGCCCCCCCAAGCATGCTTTCCATGGTTTTCCCTGAACGGCTTTTGATAGTATTCTAGATAGAGGAGGTCTGTCTAGCCCTGAGATGCCTTGGCACTAATTTAATTCACCGGCAAAAGGACAGTACGTTTGAAATTTTCCAAGTGGGCAAATGGGGATTTGGTCTTTTTGATTGAGATGAATGCTGACTTGAACTCTTCTTAGTGTCCTTGACCTTGCGCAGGTTAGACATTACTTGTATTGTGTCAGGCTTGTGATTTGTAGACCTGTGCCCGTTGGTGAGAATGTGGTTAAGGATGCATTTAAGGGCTATACGGGCAATAGAAGTGGGCGGTGGAGATTTGTTATTGTAATTAAGTTTGAATCTTTGACAAATGGTATGCCGGTGCAAAGACAGACAGAGTCTATGTCCACCTGAGATGGATCTGGGCTGAAGAGGGTTGCGCGCTCAGAGGGTTACAGTTAGGGCTAAGAGATGGAGTGCAGCCCTCCAGACCCCCGCAAACCGCACTCAGCACTAGCCAGACTGCTTCTGCAGGATTCTGGGGCACACACTTAGCAGCGGCTGACAACAGCCTCCGTGGTCTGCCCTTCCAGGTCCTTGATTGACCTTCCTCACTTAACTCTTCTCGGCTCTGCTCTCCCAGGGGACTAGTGTTGAGTTAAGTGGTGGCAGTGGTGATGGGGGCCACATGTACTCCGAGCTCATGTCGCGTCCACACGTTCACGTCTGGTGCTCCGGAGGGGGATTTTCTTATCGCACCTCGCTCCTTGGCACCCCTTGCTTGGGGCTTGGGTTTGTGTCCGAGGCCTGTGTTTTCCAAAATCCCAGGGGTCGAGACTGGGGACTGTACACTGTGCTGCACTCCGTGCTTCACATGCCTTGGCCACACCTCTGCCTTGCCTCTCCCCTCCTCATAGGACATAACCATAACTCTGTTACCAGAAATTTGTTAACACGTTTTTTCCTGCCAGTCAGGATTTGAAAACACTTCACCACAAGGTCGATGGGATATTTGGACCCAGTGAAGATCATGGTTAACTGTACACAATCCTTCCAATCTCAATCCCCACAACAACAAATTTAAACACCATGACCAATGTGGCCACGGAAACAAAATACCAATCTGAAAGGTTTTAAAGCTTTATTACAACCACAGAGCCACATTAAATGAATTGTATGCAAAATCAGGTTGTACAAATAAATGAAAACAATAGGCTGACCAAATCTACAAAACAAATTTATTCTGCTCAACATCAACACCGTCAAGCATTCCAAAAGGATTACACATACTAGCAAAGAAACAATGTGTGCAAATCATTACTTGAAGATATTAGTCAAGCAAATTTTACACATGAATATAGCAAAATTGAGGGACAAAATGTGGGGTAACCTATTACTACTACAAATTAGGATAAGGATGTTTGGGGACAGGCTAACACGTGGACAAAAGCAAAAAAAGGAAAACATAATTTGGAAAAATCAACTATCACAGACTAAGGTAATATAACAAAAAAATAAAAGGCAGTTGTAAACATACTAACTCAATAAAAAGGACAAAGGACATGTAACATTATTAACATTTCAATTGAATCAGCATATAATTCAGGATCATCAACAAAATATCAAACTTCGGCAATGTCCATTTGGTGCACCATGAGGGTGAAGGAGGAGAACATGGGCTGCATATAGGAAAGTCCAAGGGGGCTAGTTAACAGTTAACAGTTCAGGATGCAAAGGGGCACCGCTCTGGACAACGCTAAAAAAAGGACTGACTAAAACTTAAAATGTCCAGCCCTATACCAAATTACTTTGAACAATTTGATTGGTTAGGCTGATAAATCCACTTTTACCCAAAAGAATAATATCCAATGAAAATTAAAACACGAGATGAATTTGCAACAACAATGATGATTCCCAGGTTTGGGTGAAGTCATCTCGCCTTCCTTGCAACACCGGCAATAACTAGCAACTCTGTTCAATATTTGATACATTCCCACATCTTCCCATGTTTCTTGACAGCTTCATTGATTCTCATCAGATGATTAAGCAATAGGAACTGTTTTAATTCTGAATCTCCAGCTCTGGATGTACCACATTGAAGGTCAATAAATGAAAAACTTACACATAATACAATAAAACTCTTTACTATTCATATTAAACAATCTAAAAAAAAAATCATGTTAGAGGGGGGAAACACAACATTTCACATTACCGCAATTTGAAAAACTTCAGGCCTAGTTATTTGAACGCCTGAAATTAAATGTTTTAATATTGTTGTTATTAAAACACATATAGTATGCAAACATATACATTCATTGTTAATATATCATAGAATGAGCAAACATTTCAATATTAATTGCAAACTTTACAAATATATTACAATAAATATGAGAGTTACGTGCAGTTATTGTTCTGCACACATATAACTTTGACTAATAAATCATAAATCACATAAATCATATTCATTTCTACTCATAATAATTCATTCTAATGATTAATATACTTCAACATCAAGAATATGAAATCATATTAGCAAGTTATCAGGTTATGGTAGGCACAACGTTCACCATGATAGGCACAATATCCACCATATTTAAAATGTGTACACTATCAAATTACATGTTAGTGCCACTATATATATTGAATTTTCAAATGCTAATATAAATTTGCCTAGTGCTGACTTCTTTGCCAATAAAGCACTACTAAAATGTATGCTCCAACACCATATATGATAACCCTATCGGATTCATGCATTTTATTTTTGTAGTGCTTCTCATGTTCGTCTCTTTCCGGTTTTTCTTTTTAAAGCTATTAAACAGTTTCATACTAATGCAATATCAATGACACACACATTCATATATTTGTATAAATGCACAAATACATGGCCATGTATATAAACATAAATGAATAAACTCTCATCTATCTATTTGTATATCTATAGTTTGTATATCTATCTGTATATTTATCTATATTTATATATACATATATCACTGAAAAAACAAAGGTTACAGGGACGCAATAATTAGGAAATATAATGAAAAAATCTTAGAAATTCACAAAAAAACAAAGGCTACAGTGGCACAATAGAAAGGTTCTGATTTTGCTTACAAAAAAACTAGAGCAATTCAGCAGTTAGAGTTATTTCAATTAACTATAATTCGTGCCCTACGGTAACTATACTCACGACCTCACCGTGCACTGCTAATTACCCCACATATTAATGCACTCATGACATCTTTGATAACGTCATTGATAATATCGATGTAATAGTTGCAGTAAAATCTGTGCATGGCTATGGCATGAGTTACAGTTAACTTAGGGTACGAGTTATAGATACTTGAAATAACTGTAACTATAACTGCTGATTTCTCTGGCATTGTTTTTGTGTGAGTAAATTCAGAACCTAACTATAACATCTCCTTAACCATTGGAAAAAAATAAATACAGATAGATAGATAGGTAGATAGATAGATATCCATCCTAATGGTGGTCACCAGTAGGGAGTTATAGAGTTATAGTTAGGACCATGTTTTTTCATAGACAGATCATTTGATGGTTTGTGAAGACATTTTCAAAACTTATACTTTAGTCAGTTCAGCTGCTGTGCTGAAAGTTTCAAGGTGATCCGTCAAGTGGGGGCTGAGAAGAAGGGGGGTTCCAAAACACTTTTTCCCCTTTCAATGTCAATGGTTTTTTTCAAATTTGTGAACATGTCTACAGCCTGATCTGCTGGGCGGAGTGCCACCAAATTGGACAGAAAGCTGGGTCTTGGTCCAAAAAGCTTGCTTTTTGTGATTTGGAGTAAATCCATTCAATAGTTTTAGAGATATTAAAGGGCAAAAAATATAGATATATGGGGACTCGGATACTCCATGTATCTCCAGTGGATTAATCTGCGGATTCACAAGCGAAAGGAAGAATCCGATTTATCCAGGAATGATCCCCGAGGCTAAAATGAGGGCTACAATGGAGGGAAAAGGCCAGGGTAGAGGTTCCTTGACCCTAAGTGGGTTTATTTCTATGTCACAAAACAATAAATAATGTCTTGAAAAAGTCTAAAAATTTTTTTGTTTGCTGTTTTCCAAAATCTGTGAATTCATCTGCGGAGCCCAAATTCAGCCTCCCGTGTAACTCCATGGGTGAATCTGTGGATTTTGTAACATGTGAAAAAAAATATATACCTACTTTCTCACACACTCAGACATACCCCGTCACACCCACCCGCTCAATCAGCAAGACACTTTCACACCAAGAGTGATTTTGACGTACACTCTCAACCCAGTCAGACATTCTCACACTCACTCTCACACCCAAGCACACGCACTATCAGACCCAGACAGACACTTTCAAAGTCACTCTCACACAAGACAGACATTCTCACACCCACTCTCACATGCTCTCACAAGCATTTTCACACCCAGAGAGACACTCTCAAACACACTGTCATATCCAGATATACATTCTTATACCCACTCTCACAATCAGACACTCCTATATCCACTCTTACACCTGGACAGACACTGTCAAACCCATCCTCACATCAACCAGAAACCCTCACAGCAAGAGAGACTCTCACACACACTCTCATGCTTAGGCAGATGTTCTCACACTCATTCGCACACCCAGACAGACACTCTTACACCTTATCTCACACCCATAAAGGCACTCTCACACCCACTTTCACACTCACATATTCTTACACCCAGAGAAACACTCTCACACCCACTCTCACATTCAGACAGACATTCTTACACCCACTCTCACTACCATACACTTTTACACCAACTCTCACACCCAGAAAGACACTATCACATCCATTCTCATACCCAAAGAGGCACTCTCACTCCCACACCCACGCCCACCCTGACACCCCAGACAATCTCACACCCACTCTCACACTCACACACTCTTACAAGCATTCACACACCCAGACATACACCCTCACATCCACTCTCACACCCAGAAAGACACTCTCACATCCAGACACGCTCACACTCACTCTCACACCCAGACAGACACTATTACACCTACTGTTATAGCCAGGCAGATGCTCTTACACCCACTCTTACTTGCAGACAGACACTTCCACACAGCTTCGCACATCCAGAAATTGTCAAGCAAAAAATGGAACGTTTCTCTCAGGACAAAGATGTAGTTCAATTAAGTAGTTTTGAATTGAAATGCACATGACTGGCCGCAACTTGCCAGGGAAGTTGCAGTCACCATTTTGTTATATCACTGAACAGTCTCTGGGGCCCAAACAGGGGCTGCAATGGAGATAAAGGGTTCAGGATAGAGGCTCCTGGACCCCATGGGGTTTATTTATATGTCATAACACATTAATTAATGGCTTGCAATAGTCCTAAACATTTTTTTTTTTGCCAAAATCCACGGATTTATCAGCGGGGCCCAGCACAGCCACAGATGAATCTGTGGATTTTGCGAAATATATTGAAAAAAATACTTACTTCCACACCCACTCTCAAACCCAGACTACCCTGTCACACCCACCCTGACAATCCGACAGACACTCTCACAGACACTCTTACACCCTCACAGACACTCTTACACCAAGAGAGACTCTGACACACAGGCACTCTCACACCCACTCTCACATTCAGAAAGTGATACAAGCATTTTCACTCCTACACAGATACTCTCACATTAACTCTCACACCCAGACATATACTCATACACTCACTCTTACACTCAGACAATCTCACACTCACATACTGTCACAAGCATTCTCAATTCCAGGGAGACATTGTGACACCCAGTCTCACACTAACACACACAAGCATTTTTGCACCCAGAGAGACACTCTCACACCCACTTTCACATCCAGACATATTCTTATACCCATTCTCACACCCAGACTCACCTTGTCACACCCAACCTCACAATTGGACATTCACTCTCACAGACACTCTCACATCAAAAGATAATCTCACACATACTCTCACACCCAGACACTTTTACAACCACTCTCACACCCATACAGACACTGTTTCTCATAAATACATTTCTGAATGAAGATAGGTAGTCATTTTTTGAGAAAAGAAAATTGTTGTTAGATTGGGTTTTGAGAAAATAGACCTGTTGTTTCTAGGGATTATGGTGCTTTGAGTAACTGTTATGAACTTGTGACCTACTACTGCAACAGAAAAATGCAAAGTAGGTTACCATGGTAGCAGAGCTAGAGGAACATGGGAGGATGGTGTAAAAAAGACAGGCTTTAACTTTGGAGTTGTAGTTCCATTGAAAGAAAATGCCAAAATGTAGTGTAAATATTGTGAATAAACTATTTTATCAAAGAGGAATGTATATGACAATATTTTACAATATATTTTGAAACTGAAGTTAGTACTTTTGTGCGAATCTGCGGATCCATCTACAAATTACACAGGGAATTGCGCCGGGTGCTGCAGAGAACCTGCAGAGCTGGCATAAACTGATATTGAATTGGGCTACCTTTTGAGAAGGGTTGGAAAGGGTTAAGTATAAGATCCCATCAAAAGATGTATAGCAAGATATGAAAGGAAGAATCTGATTCGGTTTGTGATTGTGTAATCTTGAAAACAAATTTGAAAAGGTTGCCATCTATGGTTGTCTGGCGTGAAAGTGGTATGCCATTCCTCTGCGTTGTTTTTTCATACTTTCATTCAGAAGAGATTCTAACTGAGACTGAGAGACAGATACACACAACACCAAAGACTGTGGGTCACATGTACGAATATTTGAAATTGCGATTTCCTAATTGTGATTTCATGCAAATTGCAATAAAGTAATTGCAATTCCAAATGTAAGAAACTCCATTGAGTTTCTTCTGTGATTCTCAGTGGTTGCAAATAGGCAAGGCTCATTAATATTAATGAGGTAGGTCACAATTTGCGACCCACCGGGAATCGCAAAAATCACAGGGATGGTGGCCTGCTGGTGCCTTAAACTTAAATGAAAACAGGTTGCATTTAAAAAGAAAAAAAATGAAACGTTTCAGTTTAATTTTTTAAGAGTAAGCAGTGGTCCGTGGGACCACTGCCTGCTCTTAAAAAATGTTTTCACATGCTTTCACTAAGGGGAAGAGGTCCCTTATGCACCCGTTGAGAATGGGTTAGCACCAATTTGAAATTTGTGCTAATTGCAATTGTTTTGCAACTGTGGACAAAACAATAATATATACCATTTAGATTCGGTATTAGGAAGGGATGCCCTGAACACACCCCTTCCTAATACTGAATTGCAAAACCCTAATTGCGATTCGGTAACAAATTACTGAATTGCAGTTTCAGCTTTGTACATCCTAAAAAACATTTTTCTAGTCACAAACGGACCGATTCTGTGAAGTGGCCCATTTGTGACTTCAAAAATGCTTGGTACGTGTGGCCCTAAGTATGGTAGGTGTTGTAGAATTAATTTTAAATTATAATGTGTTAATATGACTAGGAATGAATAGACTGTCCATAACAAATAAAAAAGAAAGTAAATAACAGTTATGTTATAACAATAATGAAATGTAGAATAATAGGTAAAGAAAGATTACAGTTCTATTTTAACACATAAGATAAGAACCCTTAGTTAGCTTATAGATATGCTTTAGTGGAGAGTAGTTTGTTATTATGAGGGGAAATACATTTTTGTCCGTAAACAAAAAATGGTGCACTAAACTAGGATGTAGGTAGATCATAGAACAGGATTTCTTTTGGGTAAAAGGGTAAAGTACGTCCTAAGTTTAACTGACTTAGACATGCGGTTACAGACTGTTATGCTCAAACATAGATTGCATGTCCAGGCCATACTTCAAGTGATATACCTAATACCAAAATGATAAAGGCGCTGACACAGCCCATCAAAGATTGAGAGAGGTAATTATAAATACATGCACACAATCAGGCAGTAGCTATATTTCACATAGTATTGGAGTCAGTTGCGCAGACAGATACAGACCCCTGTACTCACCATATATACATAGACATTTGTTGGGAAACTCATAGAGTTACTAATACCCCCACTCAGCTATGCAGGCAATTACTGACATAACCTACTCTCACATGCAGACAAGTACTTGTTTAAATATGGCTCAGGCCTACTACTATAGAAACTGGTTGTGAAGTTTTAGTGTCACATTGACTTGCTATTAGAAAGGCTGCTTCTTGATGTTTTACGTGTTGTTTTACTAATGAAATTTGATTGCTCAGCTAGGTCATAAGTAGACTGTAAAACAGGGTGCTTTGATGTTAAAAGGTGAAAGTTGTCTTCTCAGTTTCACTGAGTTAAATGTGAACTTCTACACATATATTCTATATATATATATATATATATATATATATATATACAGTGTACAGGCCATACTGCAGCTTATACATCTATTTAGAAAAGGATAGAACCACTAACACATGCAGTGAAAGACTCAGAGAGGTACTTATACCTTCATGCAGACACCCAGGCAGCGGTTACGTTTGCAGCAATATAGCAGGTGCCTGTACACTCAGTTACATACCCTTGCATTTACCTTGTTTACATATGATGGAACACCGATGAGTGTACTGCTACACTCTCTCAGATATGTACAGAAATACTTAGACATCCAACTCACCTATCTAAACAAGTACTACATTAAACATGGGTCTGGCTTACTAATGCAGAATGGAAATATGGACGTTTACTGTCTAGTATAGTATCAATTCAAAAGACTGCTTCACAGTCCCCAAAGTACCATTTTACTACACAAAACTGAGCACTAAGCCACTATGTAGGTTGATGATACAGCAGGGTGGTTTCTTTTTAAATTAAAAACAATTATACATATCTTCTAAGTTCATGTACATATCTAGGTAGTAGTTAGGTAGCCAGACATATCAGAGTGAACTGCACACAGAGTTACATACCATTGTACACAACATAGCAAGTAAGCAATTTATAGAGTCACTTAGAGACACATTTATAGATCCATAGAGTTAGTAAAAGAGCCAGTGATATACTCTCATATTTACTTAAACATCTGATGGCACACTACTGAGGGACTCATACGCTCACTCAGCTATGTAGTAAGATACTAACACAAACTAGTCAGTCATACAGAGCACTACTCCTTAAAAAATGACTTCACACTACTTCTGCAGAGTATGCACTTTTACTCCTACCTAGAGCTGACATTAAAAATAAAGTTTTAAGCTCTACTCTTATTGGAAATAATATATTACTCTATTAGTTAAGACACATATTTAGTAGTGAACACACTTGCAGAGGTAATCTATTCTAGTGTATGAATTTATACTTTTTTCTGAAGAGGTAAACTTATTTTGCACTTATTTGCAGATATTCATTTGTACTGGAAAAAGATGAATCAGAATGCCTGATAAGAGAGAAACAAGAAGGAAACAGGAAACAATACTACCTGATGGAATCAGACAGTAATAAGGTGGAGAATGTGAACAAAAAAATAAAACAGTTTGTAAGAACACTAAGCACTTTCTGAAAAATGTATGTCAAAAATTGCAAATGGAAAAATAATTTTCTAGTAAAAAGATAAGTTTTAAATCAAATGATAAAGAGGAGAAATGACATGATTATAAAACTAGAACATGTAATAAGGAAAGAAAGAAGGAAGGAAAGAAAGAATTTCACTTGGAGACAAAAACAGTTTAAGGAGATAAAGATGAAAATGTCAAACTAGAGTAATACAATATGTCCTAAAGAAGATGAAGAAGTATAAGAGGAGAAGTGCTATAATTATGCAGAAGCAATTTATTGAGAGTATGGTGGACAGATCTTTTGTTTTAAAAAGGAAACTATCATTGGACAAAATGAAGACACCAGGCAAAAACAATACTATGCATGGGGAAAAGAACATTAAGGAAAAGGCTTATTGACTAAAGTAATTTTGTGAAGTATTTAAAGGTGAAGAGATACACACATCTAGCACAGAACTGTTTTTTAATGAAGGGAGCTACTTGCAAGAGAACACAGTAGTGTATGCAGTTGACACAAATCGTCATTGCTATGAGAGAAGCGGAGGTACTTCCATAAAAAGTAAATGATAGTCCCTTGGAATGTAGAACAGTGATAGCTGAAGGAGTACAAAAAGGCATATACAAGCCCCTGTGTACAAGTAGAAATGTAGAAGTATTTGTACTATCCGTCAAGAATCTATTGATAAATTAAAAACGTTCCTAAGACAATTTCCATGGAGAAGACTCAAACAGAAACTTAAAATGTTTCAAGAATTAGATACATGCAAAGTTAGAAAATGCACTAACTTACAAGCTATTCATTGGCATGTCTTTTAAAGAAAGTGTGCAAAAGCACCTTACATCAATTTAGAATGATATTCAAAAATGCGTAATTTTGTTAGGAGACTTTATTATGTAACAACTCCAGCTTTATGTTTAGGAGATTTGAATATAGCTCTGTTATATGATAGTGTGACAGAAGTTGAGAAAGTTTCTGAAGACATTTAGGGCCATATGTACGAAAGCTTTTTCCCATAGGCACAGAATGGGTAAAATCCTTTGGTACATCTGGCCCTTAGTTCTGTTTCTTTGGGCATGAAGAAGATAATACAGAAAATGAGGAGGTAGTGACAAGAGATGCAGATGAAGTGGATTTAGAGTTTAGTACTGAAAAATTTGCAACGGAGATACCAAAGTTAAAAGCACTGTGTTCTAACAAACCTGAGTGTGTTTCTATTTGTTGTCATCACACTCACTACAAAATTCAAACTCTTAATGTAGTTTTATTTTTTTAAAGTGAGCAAGATAACAATGATGAGTGGAAGGGATTTGGTGCATATCTTTTTGTAGAATTTTTTTTAACTTTAGACAGAGAGGAAACAATATGTAAGTATTGTTGTGACAAATTAGACAACAATAAAATGCCAGCTGGAACATTTCATAGTAGATTAGAATTGGTACAAATGCCTGAAGAACTTGATCTATTAAATAAGTATGAGTCAATTCTAATATAAACAGTTCATCCATTTCAAGAAATCATTTGAATGCAGTCAAAGACAGGCAAACTGCCAGCAACAGAGCTACAGAAAGGACTTAAAGGAAGAATTGTGTGTTCAGAATGATGTAGAACAACCACTCATTATTCTAGTAAATGGAGTGCCTATGAAAAGTAAAACAATCTGGAAAGAGTTTGTTTATAAAGTAAAAATGGCACATTATACTTGAAAGAAAATAATGTTTTTTACTAAAACGTTGACATTATTGGAGAAGAAAGTTGTATCAATGACGAAGCACTATAATCAAGTGGACAAATAGATAAAGTGGATAAGGAGAAATCAGAAAAGGTACATGACCACTACATTATCCGTCCACTTCATTCAAAAGTGGTTGTTGGGGATGCTATGGATCTCTTTCAAATGAAACAAGCTAGAAGAGCTCCGATGATTGTGTGAGGATAAAGGTTTAGAGGCTTGTTGTTTTCCACAGCTATTTTCAACAGGAGTAGGTGGCCTCTATGATGTTCGAGGTGTACAAATACCCACAGCTGATTATAGGTCAACAAAACTATATTCAGAGGATCCTAGGTTTTGAAAATGTATTCCATCTGTCATTTGAGAGTGACTTGTCTGGACTGTCTTGAGTTGTAAACCATATTCTAAAGACAGGAGTCAATCTGCAAAGTCTTTCTGCAAGGGATTTTGTTGATATAGTACAAGGTAAGGATGAAAATCTGGAGTACAACTTAATTATTTGATGGCATGTAAATGTGGGACTAATGAATACTGATACCGTCTTCATAAAGAACTTAAATGTATGCTTTGAAACTTAGATGCATCTACTTGGTTTGTAACACTTTAGTTGTGCAGAGTAAGCATGAGATGATTTTTTAGAATGTATAAGAGAAGTAAACTCTAACATTAAGGATATCCATTTGAAGACAGCAGGAAAACGTTGCTCCTTGGATCCTGCTAATGTATTTAGGTATTTCAATCACAAGTTTCAATCAATGCTTGGTTTAATGTGCAATAAAACCAATCCTCCTCTAGGAAAAGTTACAGATGTTTTGGGAGAAAAGATTACCAGTCAAGAGGTGTTCCTCATATACATATGCTCCTATGGAGAAAGGATGCACCGACATTTGGAACTGATACTGATGAGTGTGTACTGCCTCATAGAACAGTATGTTACATGCATCATCCTACATGAGAAAAGTGAAAAACCCCTATTGCAGAAAGTTCCACACTTCCAAACAAATAGATGTGGGAAGTATTGTCCACGAAGATACAGATTTAAAGGAACATTTTATAAAAGATTTTGATTTTGATTTCCAAGGCCTATCATTTCTAGAGAAAGAGTGAACAGCTTTTTGTCTGCAGTGAGGCACACTCTGACAAGGAAATCACCAAATAAATACATATAATCTCTGAAGACCAGAAGCCTGTGAATATATTAATGATTATGATCCTGTAATTCTGAAATTATGGAATACAAATATGGACATACAGTTTGTTGCAAACAATTCCATTGTTGTTGCTCACTATATCACTTTATACATCACAAAATCAGAAAAAAGAGATGAAGGGAATGGGGGTGTAGATTTCTGAAGAGAACTCTTTATCAAAGAAAATATACAGTTTCAGCTTGAAAAGGCTCTCACATTGGGAGATAAGCTCATTTGAGTGCTGTGATAGATTCAGTTCAGCTACATTGTTTTCAAAGTGCAAGGGAATTGTTTGGGTTAGTCCAAGCCTGGCTAACACGTGAAACATAGTCTTGAAATCTTACCCAGAAGTACTAGTACCTAGAAGAGTTTGAACCAGAGAGTACTGATATTGTAAGAACAACTATGTTGAATACCTACTACCCAAGAAGTCCACTCCTCAAAAATATGTGTCTGCGAAATTCTGCAACATTGTAGGTACACAAATAATGTCACAGAAAATATAAATGAAGGGAAATATGCTGTTGTTGCTTGCGACAGCTGTTTATTTTAGCATGCTAAAGTTAACTTAATAAACCTTAGAAACATACTTGTCAGACTGCTGAGAAAAAAAGATAATTTTTCTATTTAGCGTTCCTCCAGCTATTTAAACCTTGGCGTTCAGAAAAAAAGTGTTATCTGGACAATATGGCTGCTATGAAGAGTCATTTAATGCTATAAAAGATAGCATTGAGTGTCCAACATTTCCCAACTACCTTAAAATGTTAAATGAAGGAATTGAACAAGAAGATACAATTGCTACTGAGATAGCAGAGAATAGCTCACAAAGTACCCAGAGTTCCAGACCTCTCAGTCAAGATTCCCTTTGACACCCCATAATCAAAAACGAAGCTGCCATAGCAATGAATGAGGTGGAGACAGCAATGCAACAAGCAAGAGAAAAAAATGTTGACTTTCAGTAGTTAGTAGAACAACTAAATGAGGAGCCAAACAAAATATATGGAAGTGAAGGAAAAAATAGCACTGATTCCTACAGAAAGGCAACCAATGCAAGTGTTCAAGTTTTAAGCCAATTCTTTCATATACCTTAGCAGACAAGCTGGCACTGGGAAGAGCATTTTAATAAAAGTTCTAACCACGTATCTATAGAAGACTACAGACTCTGTTTTGTTGTGTGTTGTAAAAACAACTTCTGTATTAGCTGCATACAACATCAAAGACATTATCTTGCATTGTCCACGTATGCTACCTGTTGAATTCAATAATAAACTGAAATACCAAAAGTTATTTGGTGAAGCTTGTCACAGAGTTTCCAGAGTGTTGAAGAAATGAAAACTTTTAATCATCCATGAGGTGAGCATGGTCTCAAACTTAAGTATGGTGTACATTTTGGAGGAAAGTATGTATTTGTTTTTGGTGATTTATTGCAGCTTACCCCCATAAAAGGACAGCCTCTGTTTAAGACACTCTTACATGAAGAAACTGGTAATTCTTTAGGAAGCATTGGAAATGTAAACATTTGGATGAATTTCCAATACAAAGAACTAATTAGAAACATGAATCAAGCATCTGATATGCAATATAGAAATATTCAAAAGGATATTAAAGTAGGAATACTGTCAAAAGAAGGAAAACATTGTTTGGAAACCCAATTTATAAAGAACATATTTCCTTCCAAAAGATCTGCAGCACTGCAAATGTTTGAATTTATTCAACAACTAAAATCCCTTGTGTGTCTGATGCCTATGCTTCAAGAATGCATCTCTTTCAATGAAGAACTGCTACAAATGGAGAAAGAACAAATATTGATAAAATGGAACATCAAGGAGTAACAATATGGTTGCATGAAAAATTACGATCAATATTGTATTCTTTGAAGAAGTCTGTTTCTAAAATTGCAAGATTAGAAAAATGTGTACGTGTTTGTACGAACTGTAGGGTGAATTTGAGTCAAAATCAAAAACAGTTTCCAATGTTTCTTGCATATG
The DNA here is from genome assembly GCF_031143425.1 of Pleurodeles waltl. NCBI lineage: Eukaryota > Metazoa > Chordata > Amphibia > Caudata > Salamandridae > Pleurodeles > Pleurodeles waltl. The sequence goes on along the minus strand of NC_090444.1, from coordinate 1,091,289,263 downwards.
CTGTAATGATACATAAGTCTCAAGGTTTAAGTGGGGATGCCGCATTTATTAACATTGGTAGCACCATATTCAAGGAAGGTATGTCATATGTAGCAGTGTCATAGATTAGAACTTTGACCGGTGTGTATCTGATTCAAGTTTTGTGATAGAGTATAACAGTTTGAGAAGTCTTTCTGCTCCTGATTTAGGAAACTACCCTATGAAAAGCCTAAAATCTTACAGAAACAAGAGATTTCAAAAGATCATACTGACGTTCCAGAGAAAAAGAGGCAAAAAGTGAGTAAAGAAGTATTGGAGAAAATGAATACTAAAAATGCTAGTAAAATTGTGGGTTGCCAGTTCTCAAAAGTCTCTGGAGTCAACTGCTTTGCCAACATAGTTCTAATCACTTTACCTGCTGTGGTTCATGCAATAAAACATAAAAAGGATAAAAGATAGTGCTCTGTACTCTCTACTTTGTTAGAAGAATTGTTCAGTGATAGAAAAAAAGCATATTCTGCATCATCTATAAGGGATCATGCAGATCTGTGTACTGGATCTCTACATTTAATTCATAACACCGAAGAAGGTACACAGGAATTCTTGATGGTCTGCCTTGGTATCTTAAAAGAAGAGATGGTAAATACTGATGAGCTATTTGGACTAAGTTACTCTACCAGCCTGTGAAACTCTCAGTTTTGACAAATTGTTTAATGATGCATCACCGAATAATACCTGCACAAAAAGTAAGTCAGATCTACTATAAACTTTAAACATAAGAAGAACTGGCAAGTATATCATCTTAATGCTACAGTGGAACTAAATTAGAAACTCAGATTAGTAATTTTAAAGCTGGACAAATCTCTAAGTGTGCAAAACCATTTATCTGTATAGCCACTAATTTTCATGAAAGGCAGAATGTTACCTCTGGACACTACACCGTCTATTTGTAAAACAAAACTGAATGGACAGAGTGTAAGGATAGCAACCTTACATTCAATCAGGGATTACCCTATAAACTGCTAGATGTTTACCTTCTGTGGCTTGAACCAATCTTCTAACAAGAATTACTACTTAAGGATGGAATCCTACACTTCTGTGACTTCTAATACAACAAGTTAAGACATAATATGGCTTAAAGGGGTGATATTTCTATAACATACTTAAAACCTTCAAATCTACCTACTCTTGCAAGAAAACAACATACATAGCAGTAAATTAGAAACACAGATCACAAACGACAAACCAGGATAAGGGTCTACTGAATAGAAAATGGAATACTGCTAAACTTCTGTTTCAAGAACAGCGGGAAGACTATAAAATAATAACATCAGTTATATAATCTACTCCATTTGAAAGGATTACCATATTTAAGACAACATGTGCACTGCCAAGGGTGATATTTCATATGCGTTTCCACCTACCGCTTTGTTTCATACAGATTAATTATATTTAAATAAAAATATGTTATAAATTGTATTAATTAACAAGTAGAGATAACACTGTTTGGTAAATATTTGTAGTGAGTGTGATACATAGTAATGTTAATTTGAAAAAAGTGCTATGTACTTATGGGTTCTTTTTACAGTCCATATGACTGTCTTTCCCCCACTGTTCTGTGATGAGTATCTATACACAACAAGCCAACATGGAATGAGTAAAAGCAACCCCTGACACATGTTTCACTCTCCTTAGAACTGGTCAGAGAGACATAGCTTTGTCCAAACATAAGCGAGCACCCAGTATAAGTCAAAACAATTTGTCAACAATTTCTTTTGAATATGATCACCTTCACCACTTTAGTTAACAAATTTAAATAAACACCTATTGTAATCAGTATATAATGGTCTGGCTATTCATTTTTGCACACCTTCATCTCTACTTATCAGAATAAGAGTGTTTCCTCATGGAGCATTGCTGATATACTGAGTAGGACACTGAACATCCCAGAGCTAATGTGATGCCTAACATACAATGGTCACATACACACACACTCTTAATGACATATATCATGTGCATTTCTCCTTTGAAGGGCAATAGCACAACTATTTCACACATACATGTTGAAATCATAGTCCAACGCAGCATATAGCACATAACTAAGACACCATCACTCAATAAGGGGAAAAACACGCCTCATACATGAGGTAGTCAATGTGCTTTGGCATCAGTAACATGAATGCCTGACCAGACCCTTGACAGCAGTAAGTCCAACTGCATCCAATATTTGCAAGGACTATCTGTGACCAGAGTCCCATAGAAGCAGAAAATAGACAGCACAAGTGCCACACATATGAGCAGCATTGCACACATGACATTCCATGTACATGTCAGCCCATTTCCTAACTCCTGACACACCCATGCACCTGGTCACAACCCACCTGTCGGAAGAGGTCCCTGGAATACTAAGAGGTGTACCCTGATATTCCCTCCTCTACACACACAGACCAACATTAGCAAACCAGTGTGCTACACACTTTCCTATGGGATGCCATTGTCATAGAACATCTGACTGCATGGACATCAGGTTAATTTATACACTCTCTTCTAGTTTCAAAGCCCTGTTAGCACATGTAGATTGCTTCCCGTTTGAAAATGTCTGTTGGCCCTTAGAATGCAAGTCTCACCTACAGGACTGGTGAGAAAGAGATGCAGCCCACACCTGTGATCACCTCCATGCACACCACCCATTTAAAAAAGCACTGCCCCTGCTGATGCCTGGAACAGCATAGGAGTTGCATTATGTCAAATACACTGTTAAGCATTGATACTAATTAAGCCGTGTAACACAGCCACTGGGTTCATTTGTCACCTTCAAAAACACAGGACATACACAGTTTGACATGTCACATCTCTAGTTTGTCCTCCAAACAGTCTTAGTCAGACCACTGATTATGTAACTTGTGAAATTGCTGTATCCTGAATCACCTTGCATTCTGTCAGCCTGACTGGCATCTGTCTGTGCGTCACACTAAAGTGTCCCTGTGTCTACATATGTACCACACTTGCGTTAGCAAACCTCTCATTCATCAGGGGGTATTAGGCATGGGGTTCTTCAATGCATACACAAATACATTGTATTGCATCATCTGCCTTTTAACTGTACCAATTGAGTTACATCCTCTTGGAAAAGCAAAATTCATGGCCCATCCCTTGTCTGGGTTGCATTTATGCATGAATGACAAAGTGTGACAGTGTCCCAGGGCCGTAGGCAGGGATTGGGTACGGGGCTTTCAGCACAACCAGCAATCTCTGATCTCTGATATTGTCCATTCATAATACACAAATGTCAGGACCATGACAGTTCACACACAGAATCATAGTGCTCACAACATAGTGATGGGCCGTGTGTGGTTAATAGCTGTGAGAATAATCAGCACAGAGGCTATGATGTTCCCAGATGCAGTGGGAATTGCAGAGGCTAACCTGTGTATAAATGTTGTAATGACACCTGCCGGCACATGACACCTGAGACATTATCTCACTCAGCACACCAAGGTTGCTCTGTTGACTGTCTCTTTACACGTCTTTAGTGACAGGGTGGGACCATCCACATGTTGGTTCACATGTCCACATCCACTTTACTCACATTGATCAACCAAGGATACTCAGTAGATACAGGAATAGCTGCCAATGACTCATGATGAGTCCTGGACCGAACTGTGACAAATTACACCCCAAACAATATACAGGATCATCATTGGACCACACAATTGAACAAGACACCTATGTGCAATTGATCACTGGAAATATGTGAACACGTGGTGCCTCGTATGCTGGTCCACCCACTTGATAGTTGGGGCTCACTTCTATGGCTTCAACTGTGGCGTCATTATACATTTGAGATTCACCCTTCTCTGTCTGTGCAAACAACATGGTACCCACTTCCTCAATGCATGTGTATGACTCACTGTGGGATTCACCAACTAGTGTCTAGAAAGCTCTTACCAATACTCTAGGACATAGGATGTAGAAAATGTGGACCATTGACATGAACAAGCGTCTGCCATCCATCTGGTGCATGCTATGTCACATGTGGTGTCTACGTGACCCTAAATCTTGGAAGTCCACTTTACGGGTGTTGTTACATTTATGACTAACACATGCCCTCTCTCATTTCCACACTGACTTGCATCTAAGGATTGGACACATGGACGTCACATTCAAAAATGCTTCATGTGATACACACACACTTGGTCAACAAATACATTAGTTGCCAAAGCACACACTTTGAGCCCAAGGCATTTAGGTATTGTACATATGTGCATCATATTGCTCTACTCTCCTTATGCCAAACATGCACAATTTGTTCAACACATATATGTAGGCCACACTTATGACCAACTATTGCGTCAGCCAACCGTAAAAATACTGTGAAGGGATTAGCGGATCATGGTCCGCTGCAGTATGATGTCACACATGTGAACATACACCATCAACACCATAGTGTCTTCAATCAGCCTATCTCTGATCTGTCCTAAATGTAACATAAACAAAAAACAAAGAAAATTGCCCAAAAACAGTTAATACACTGTAATTTCGACGTTCCTAGCTTTAAGCATCTTTTTTGTCTACCAAAACTGTATATGCGTCATTTTTTTGGACACACAGGAGTGAAATTTAGCCCACATCCATATATTTGTACAGGCCATGTACTATTATGTGGATGCGGGCTAATTTTCACTTCTGTGCATCAAAAAAAATGACGCAAATACAGTTTTTGTAAACAAAAAATGACGCATAACGCGAAAAAGGCGGGACTTTTCATACAGGAAGTGATGTAATAGGATATCCTGTTTACAGATCAAGTACAGAGGGTGTACTTTCTTTTTCACTTTGCAGTATATGATCCTTCTAGACTGTGAGGCTGTGTAGAGAGTGTTGTCCTGAGATTTTGTGCTGTTTTTGTCCTGTGTGCTATCTGTAAAGTCCATTTGTGAAATAAATATTGTTGCTGTATACTGTACTACTGTGTTTTGTCTACATTTGTCCATTTATCTTGTGTTTTTGTTGTTTGTGGGAGTCTGTTGTGGGTAGTGTTAGTTTGGGGATAGTTGGGGTCTTTTAGTGGTTAAGTTTACTTTTCATCTGTATTTGTACCCCTACTTTCCCCCTTTTCCCCTTTCTATTTCTTTTACCCCTATTCCCTTTCACTTCACAAGAATGTCTGATAGGCCACGTCTTGGCAGGATGGGGGAAGAGGAGTTGGTTCATCTGGCTTATGTGCCATTTCTTGCCGCTCATGATCCAGGAAGGGGGCAGGGTGATAAAGGGGTATCCAACAGAGGCGCGCAGAATCTGGTGGGAAAAGGTGCTGCATCACCTGCAGCGTGTGTATGCCAGCCAGAGGAGTGACCACCAGCTGAAGCACCAGTGGGCTGACCTTATCACCAGGGAGCCGGATCTCTTGGACCACCTGGGAATCATGATTGGTGGCACTGTTGGTGAGTATGAATCATGTTAATGTGCACGATTAAATGCTCTGTAGTGACATAAGGGGATTAGTACAATGTCTGCCAGCTAACTTGCTGACTGTGTGTAATGCTGGGGAAACATAAAGGGATAATTGATGCACTATGGCAAGGATCACAATTGCTAGCTGTCAGGTAGCACTTGCTCAGCAAACTTACAGGTTACTTTTCCATGAAGGAAATTGGTGCGGACTTTTTGTCAGAAAAGCAAACAAAATAGGAGCCAATCATGTCTATATAGGGTACTATTGACAGAGAAGTACAGATGTACCAACATTTAGGCCAAACTTGTTGACGCAATTGCTAGACTGACTTTAGAATCACTACATGATGCAGAAAATGAGTGCTGCCTTCACGTCAATTGATAATAGCAAAGTGGCTCAGACATATGTCTCATGTGAGTCTGGTGAGTGTGGAAGGAAAGCGTTCACGGAAGTACTATGAATGTGTGGGATTATTGTGTTCCTTGATCGTTTTGGATACATGTCAGATCGGGATTTGAAAACATTGTGAAAAGGTGTAAGGTGCCCTCAGCTAACATCTTATAATGTTTGCTGAAGTTAGTTGTGCCACATTCTAATTAGGGATGGCAGTCCAAAGGTATGCACATGGCTTCACATCTCCATGGTTGGTGCAAATCACCATAGCTGGGCCACATCAGTTGAATAAACTGTAACAACAGGATGGCTTACAAAAGTCCCTGCCCCTCCCTCTGTACATTGTACCTATGTGTCATTAATGTGTCATGGCCACAAGGCATGTTTGACTGGTAATGCAGTCCTCAAGTAACCAGGCTATGGATGTCTCTCTTGGATGCACATGATGAGACAATTACACTCCATAATTTTTTTCTGGTCACAAATTACGGGGCATGTTTGCAACCACATGATAGTTAGGGCCAATGTATATGTGCAGGTATGTGTGTAACTGTCACAGGAGACCCATGCTATGTAGAAGTTGGCTGTGATATATCAGATGCAGTACCATCATGTCTGAATGGCTGCCATTTCCTTATTCAGCCTACACGTTGTATATGTTTATGACATTGTTACGCTGTGCACAGATTTTGAGCACATTTCTTCCTTCCATACCTTACAGGTGGACCGGCACCCTACATTGTGGGAGAGGTGGCGACATTTGAGGACCCCGACCACTCCAGTAAGTGTTGATATGTCTGTTATGTGTTGTGTTTGCTGGTTATGGACTCGTGTGAGTTGGACGCATAGCAAGGGATGATGCGTTGGGCAAGCTTTTCTCTTGTTCCATGAGTGGGAATTCAGGTTTCTCACATGTTTTGAGTTGGCCAATGCGTATCCAATGGTATCATGTAGGGATTGTAGGCCATTCCTGTAGGCCCCACTGTGAGGACAGGGGTTAGTCTTGTGGATGACACTTGTATCACCAAGAGTCGCACTGGAAGTCAGCTCCGATTTAGTCAGCCTGTCAGACCCACATTCTCCAAGATTGCTACAGCAAATTGCTTTCCAATAGACATCTGGTTCCCTATTTACCTACGTAATCATGAAACAGTTGGTAGAACCTCCTAGCAGCATGTACTTCCACATGTAGTGCTACAAGTATGTGGAACTTGAGTGCAATGGCCTAGATGTGCATGCAATTCATGATCATGGGTGTTCTAGCAACTATGTGTGTGGTGTAAGACACGCCTCACTGGAAGTATATGTTGTGTACCAAGTTCTGCATTTCCTGACATGTGTGGCCCTATGAGTGCTCAAGGGTTTGCTGACTCATAATTGTTGATGGACCTTACCTGTGGTGTGTCTGTAGAGATAAGCATGTGTGGAGTTTTCTATACACTCCTCGGTGTACATGTTGTTGGCAAATTATAGTTGTTTATCCACCCCCCACCCTCAAACACGGACATGGGTTTGTGAATGGGGTACCTAGTACTGATGCTACCAGTATGTTACACATCCATGTAAATGAGTGACGGTTTGGTTGCAAACTAGTATACACACTCAGGTTTGGCACTTGGTACTATACTGGCAAGTCCAGTTACAACTTGCAGACCATGTGGCTTTAGTTTTGATTTCCGTACACTGACATTTGTAGCCCAGGTCTTGGCGGAGGATATGCAGCATGAATCTTAGCTGATAACTGGCAGAACTCAGATTGCAAGTCAAAGCCAGTTGTTACCCATCTTGTAGGTTATGGATGTGCTATGTGTGATGTCACCTTTGTAGTCTGGCCTGCCATGTACTTCCTCAGGGACATTCAATGATCTGTATTGTGATATGAGCTGTTACAAGTACAGTAGATGTATTGTCTGATTAACTTCTTGTGCCATTTCACACAATGCAGTTACTAATGTAGAATATCTACATTTGTCTTCACAGCTGCCAACATGACTCCAGACCAGGTCCGTGAATTTCACCGCCGGGCCATGCAATACCAGCATATCCTGCTGGTGGAGTCGGGGTTCCGGAGGATGGCCCGGCGATATCGCCATGAACGGGCCTCCGGGGCATGGAGAGCCTTCCCACAGGGTGGTCCTAATTTGCCCACCACAGCCACCACCAGCACAACCACCAATCCGAGCCAGGTGGCCCCACTCACAGCTGGCACTGTTGGTCTGACATCTGCTGGACTTCCAGGCCCAAGCATTGCCACCGGTGCAGGACAGCCCACTAGGCCTGGCACCACACCCACACAGACCTCCTCCACCGGTACCCAGACTGCACAGCTCCATCTGTTGACCCTGCAGCCTGCAGCCTGCAACCAAATGGAACGTAAGATGGACAAAGTGCTGCGCAATTTGAGCCACCTGAGTCGGGATGTGCGCCACATTAACCGGCGTGTTAAATCTATTAAGAGGACCCTCCGGAGGGCCAACCTCTAGACATTTATAGTTGGACATGATTCCCTCCCCTCCCTCCTCTTTCCTTGTTCTTATAGTTAGTGGGCTTAGGGGGCTTAGTGTTAGGTTAATATAGGCTGTTAGTTTAGTTAGTGTTAGTGGGTGGGGGTACACATCTTGATATATTTACTTCTTAAGTGTGTGGGTGGGTGGGTGGTGTTGGCTATATTGGGGTTCTTGTGTGTTTTTAAAAAAAAATCCCAAAAAACTAAAGAAATTACAAAAAAAAAATATATATATATATTTGTATAGGATAATATAGTATCTGTTTAGCTTAGTATGTGTTGTCCTCCATGTGTCCCGTCTCATAAGGGGGGTAGATGTTTAGAACGTTTCTTTACATGTGATAAGTAAGTGTAGCTTAGGTTAGTTAGGGACAGTTGTGGGTAATGAGTAGTCAGGGTAGACTAGGGTAGGTAAGATTTTTCCCTCCGTTTCCTCATCTGTGATTAGCATTTAATAAATATTTGGTTAACCCTTAATAGTATGTGTTGAATGGTACTTGATCGTGGGTTTGGATTCAGTGTACATCAATTTTGTACTATAACATCTGTGTCCTATGCTACAAACAATTCCCAACTGAGCTGTATGATTGGCAGCTAGCCCAGAGCTACCTTGCAAAGTGTCGACCCTTCGTTGCAACCACCAATCACAGTTAATATGGATGACAATGTGTTTCTGTTGATAAGTATGTTTTCAAAGTCACAAACAGTGCTTCCAGACTTGGCATTGGGGAAACAGTTTTAGGTCTGACTGCAGTGTGATGATCATGGACACCCTTATAAGATGAGTTCTCATTGGAAATCTTGTTTTCTTGTCTTCATGACCCTCATACATCATTTGTGACACAGTTGAGCATGATTACCTATTTGTATGTTAACTCAGACACCTTCATTTATGCAGTTTTTGTAGTCTTTACTTAGATTAGTGTGCCATGTTATTTGTGTTATTTTTGCATGTTGACAACATTTTGCGGACACTATTTGATGACTTAGATATACCCTGAGGAAGCATTCTTCTGTCCAACACAGCATGATGGTGTATGGTTTCTCACTTCATCAGATTTGTCCCTCAGGATGGGCAGAGTGTGATGCAATCATGGGCACTGTGCAGATTTCTCTGACTACATATTATCAGGACAGTTGTATTGACAAGCTAAGTAATTTGACAGTAGGCACATTTCAGTTATATACTGCACAGTTGATATATCACATTACCCAGAGACAGATTTGTTGTGTAAGTGCTATTTATTGAAAAGTGCTGTAGTGCTATCTGTACATTGTCCATGATTGTGAGTCCATTATGGTGACATCTTACATTGTGATCCTACACAAGGAGTTACGGAAATGCTTTTAACATGCTGGGGTTGATGTTTCAGACAGTGCAGAGGGACAGGATTTGCCAATGAGTAGGAGAGAGACAATCACTGGGCTGGGTGACAAGATATACAGTGGTTTACAGAACAGTGCTTGAGTAAAGTTGTTGCAAGACTGGCTAGTTACAAAGCGCAGGACCTTGGTAAATGTGGGCCATGTGGCAGGGACTAGTGCTTCCGGGTCATTTTCCATGTGAATGTGATCTGTTCCATGTCTTCTCCTTCTTCTGATGTGTGTGTTGCCTCCTCTGTCCATGTTGTTGTTGGTTGTGAAGGGGCAACACACACCTCAGTGTTAGAAGACGTAGAGTAAGACATCCCGGTCGCTGCTCCCTGTGAAGGTCTTAAGGACAGTACTGCATCAAGGAGGGTCTGCTGGTTCTTGAGAATACCAGCCACATCACGATGGTAGGCAGCCAGGTCGGCCCTGAGGGGGTCATGATTGCATTCGTGCATGCAGTGGAAGGTTTGGGATGCGAGGTGTTGTGGCAACTCCCTTACTGCAGTGGTGAATTCCTTGACAGTTTCTTGTAGTCCTTGCAGGATGGATGTTAGGGCTTGCATAGCTGCTGCCTGATCTACAGATGACATCATGCACAAATGCACCCCCTCAAGGCTGGCTGCCATATTTTGCATCCCCACCCGCACTTCCTTGGCCAGCTCCCGCTGTACTCCAACTACAGTTCTCTCAAAGCAGGTGCCAGTGTCGTCTGAGTCCTCAGCTGTATTGGAGCTGGCAGGTCTTACAATTGAGGTGGTGGGTGGATCCTCTGCGATGGCTGCTTGGTCTGTGCTCCTCCTTGTGACTGAAGGTGGGGTCTGGAGGGTGTCAAGGACCTTTTGGATAGTCTCCTGGGGAATGTTTATCGGCTCGTCATCCATGTCATCAGGGAAATCTGGGACAGGCATATCCGCAGGAGATCCATCTTCCTCTGCAATGAAACAGGGTACAATTAGTGTGTCTGTGTTGTGGCTATTTTGATGTGACGTGCCTGCCTTTTGATGAATTCACTTGTTTTGTGTTAATTCCTCCGGTCCTTCAGATGGGCATTCTTCCAGGCCTATGGCCCACCTGTATATCACATGTATGGTATTGAGTTATCAGACTTGTCAGCCTCATCGCCTATAGGTGTTGGTTTATGCCAAATAGAGAATTGCCACCTTCTTGTCCTACTCAACCCTCTGTCTACATCCTTTCTCATGGTGAGACCTTTCACTGGCTGTGGGTGTACTGATGGCCCTGGCAGCACACTTAACAATCTGGACCTGCCCCAATCTCTGATCTTTCACATCCACTTAAATGTAATTGACATGTGGCATATCCTATGCATGGCTATGTTATGATCTGATATGGATGTTGACATTGGTAATGTGTCCTGCTGATGTTGGGGAATGTGTGTCACATTGGATTGCCCTGATAATCGTATCAGTGTCCTATTTCCTCCTCTGACAGTGCAGGTGTATTTCAGTGACCAGTTACATGTGTGTCCCCCTCAATGCTGTTGTCTGAGCAGTATGACATTTGGGATGTTGCATTGTTACCCAGGCACAGGATGGACCCAGACATTGCAGCATGGGTGTGTCCTTAGTGCTGTGTAGCTCCTATTGTTATTTACATTGGCTGATGTTTGCGACAACTATGGGCTTTGACATTTGAGAGTACTAGGGCCTTTGTCTGGTTTCTGGGGATTGTTGTAGTTGTCATCCTCACCCCCTAATTTAGGTGTGTATGATCCATGGGGAGGTTACTGCCATTGGCTACTTGAGCTGCACACAGAGGGGAGGTGGTAGTGGCAACTGTTGTTGCAGTTACATTCCAGTTGTCGGTATGGCTAGAGGTTGTTAAGAGGGCCTTAGTTAATGTAGGGGGTATGGTGGCTGACGTATGCTGGGATGTCAGTTTGACGTTGAGGCCTTCCCTCCAGGCGTGGCTTTCCCTTTGCTCCATCGTTGGCATGACAGCATGCCCCCATGGGACTGTTGTTGGTGTTGTGTAATGGTGTGCCCCAGGTCTTCTCAGAACGGGCCATGCCCCCATGGCGTGCCCCTTTACCCATGCCACTGCACGTATTAGATGACTTCCATGCATTTTGTGGTCGGTATCCCCCCCTGCTCACAGTTGACATTATTGCATTATAATTCGCCATGCGACTTACCCTGCATGTGTGTTGTCTCCTGGTAGTCTGCGCTGTCCTGTCCTTGAATCCCTGTGACAATCTCCTCAGGGATGATGGCTGCGACCATCTCCTCCATGTGGTCCAGGGCCTCCTGGTGTGCTGGACTCCCACCTCCAGTCTGCAGTGCTGCCTTCCTGTTCCTGGCCATCTTTTCCTTGGTCCTGCGCTTGCAGTCATGCCAGCGTTTCTTGCACTCGATGACAGTTCTGCGTACTTCAGCCACACTGTTAATCTTGTCAACAATTTGTTGCCATATAGCCTCTCTCCTACTGATTGGCAACTTTGAGGTGACAAACAGTTGGTGCTGGTGTTCCGTCACCTCTGTAACCAGAATTTCCTGCTCCTCTGCACTAAAGCGACACTTTCTTTTCTTCTTCAAAGTGTCCTGGTTCTTGTGTGGGTCCTCCTGGCTGGTTCCTGGTCTGCTCTCATCTTCCTGGGGTCTGTAGTGGCATCTGGGATCCATTTTGGCTCTCCTCTGGTGTAATGGCGGTGTTTGCGTTTTTTTTTACGCTATTGCGTAAAAAAATGGCGCATATCCGATTTGCGGAGTCGTAAATCGACCCACAGTCATTTCCGCTGCGTTAACGTCGTTTTGCTTGACGACCTGACGCTGCAGTGTGCGTAAAAAATAATGACTCCCACCTGTGGTTTGCGCCGCCGTGCGTCAAAGAATAAATATGACTCCCGCACAACGCACCAAAATGGCGTTAGCCGGCGGTAATGTTTTTGACGCAAAACTGCGCCGGCACAGTTTTGCATCAAAAAGTATAAATATGGGCCTTAGAGTGCTGCTGGCGTTGCAGGTTGCTCCTTGCTAGAGCCGCTTTCTATCTAAACTTGGGAACTACCCAGAGTTCTCTATTCTCTTTTTTTGCATATATATGTATGTATAGTACTTGATTTGGTTATAAAAATAAGACCATGAAACAAATTAGAATCTCATAAAAAGTAAAATATGCAAAGGTTCTTATAACCAAGTTTAAAACAACATGCAACATGACAAATTTGCATGATTTTGTCAGCGTATTGCACATTTAAGAAAAGATCCAACACCCCAGCAAACTAAATCCTCAGGCACCGAACGTAAGTAATAATAGGCTGGGCAACGTAAAAAACCCGTGCTCTTGAGAATGGCCAACCAAAACCCATGTCTAAAAGGAGAATAAAACTCACAAAAAAAGGGATCAGACATCATAACTTCCTAATGGTCTGGGAGCACCACAAATGACTTCTGGCAGGTAATGGTGAATAAGCACATAGCCATGCCGTTGGAGCGGGAAGCAGGTTGAATTGAGGTCAGAAATTCTCAGAGATGGTGGATTGTGGCCATGGCCCATGCATCAAAAGGGATGCATTGAAACCTGAGGAACTTTCAAAGAATCAAAATATAACCTGAACAGCCACCCCTAGAGTGCTTGAGCAAGTCTTTACCAGATGTGCCTTTTAAATCATCCAATTAAGTTCCAAACTATATTGTTCCTGAAAATGACAATTTGAGCAACATGTTTGTCTGAGACTATGTTGTGCCTCAACCTACTTTAAGACATTACAGTAAGAGCACACTTCAAGACATAACAGTAAGAGTAAAGGTGGAGCCATGATCACCTGCCTAGCACACATAGAGTCATATAGAGGCACTCCCAATACTTGCATGGGGACAACCACAGGCACTGTCGTGAACTTATTTCAGAATGACACTTTCACTATTACAACTTGGTGGGAAAGTAAACCAATTAAACATATATGGGAATTAAACAGCAGAAGTGTCTAGCAAACACTACCTACCTGATAAATTACAGATAAGAATTAGCATTCCAATTCTGTATTAGTCAGAAAAAAAAGGACTTGGTCAAAGAGAAGAGAAGAAATGTTACCCCAAACAAAAAAGAGAAACGTATGGCTATGCTAAAATTGTCTCAACACTACACATCACTTCTCTAAAATACCACTTATTACTTTGGGTCATGCCCCTTAGCCTCCATCCCATACCATCCGATGGCAGAATGTGTATCAGCAGCTCTTCTTCCATTGTGCTACTGTTCATCACTTGCAACACATCACCTGACTACTGCTGCTGCAACATTGACAATGGCATTCACCCACTGCTTCTTTTTCACTACAACTTTGTCGGTGTGCATTGGCTATGAAAGCTTTGCCTGGGCTTATAAAATATGGGTTCAGGTATTTGTTGAAGAATGTGGCATCATACACAGTCTATGACTAGTGATCGTGTATCTCAATACCAGCTTGAGATATTTGCGGTCTTCAAAGGGTTGCTGATTGAAGTCTTGAAACTTGAACTGTGTGCAGAATATTACCTGAAGACTAACGGGTATGACTGACCCAATCTCTACCAAGTACACAACAAGTAGGATCCCACACAACACTCAGAGCATATTGCAGAATGAGTTGGTGATAACCTACCAAGCCCAGACACCTGCATTGAAGTATACCAGAGTTAGTTGAGTTGTGACAAAGGGAGTTGCCAGTGCTAATAAGAAGGGACTAATCCAGATACCACCTCTGTCACCCTCTCCACTTTGCAGGCAATAGCCACAGCAGGTGTAGTAGCATCACTAAAACATTTATGTTATCTTTGTGCTGTGAATTTCACTGTTTTCAGGTATGAGCAGTATTTCTGAAAGGCAATGCAACTTGGGTTGGATTTGCACGCCTTGCATGTTTTGACTTCCATGATCTTGTCTTCAGTCTTGGCTTATCATTTTACTGTTCCATTGTATATACCCATTGAGATGCCACACATCTAGAAATCAGAGGTTTCTTTCATGGTGCCATTTGCCATGGTGTCAAGACTAATATTTATAGGGCTATTCACAATGGTAACTTATGCTTGTGAATATGTCACATGTGTAAGTTTACTCTTAACCTTTTTGCAATTTTATTACCTTTCCTACTTCTGGCTATTCACTTTTATAAGTCCAAAGTTTCTCAAAAGTGTAGACTCTGATGTCTCCACTCCTAAACAGCAGATGGAGCAAAATAAATTGTGTGCATTACTGATGCCAAAAAGGAGGAGTGTCACGTCTAGCACCACACATGGTTAGCCAGAGAACACTGCATTTTATCCACAGCTTCTGATTTTGGAAATAGGGAACTAGGGCCCATATTGATGAAACCGTTGCTTTGTCGTTGAGTCACATAAGGTGATGCAAGGGCAAAGCAAAGGCTTCAGTAATACTTAAAAAGACACACAAGGCCTGATTTGCATGGCATTGTGTTACTTTGTACAGAAATGTAAAGCAAGGCATCTGCTTTGTATGCATTATGTTAGATTTCAACTTATGAGGCATTCAGCCATGGGTGTTCCCATGTATCCACTGATTGTAAATGCTATGGCTGGGCATATAAAATATGAGTTCAGGTGTTTGTTGAAGAACTTGGCATCATACACAGTCCATGACTGGTAATCATGTATCTTAATACCAGCTTCAGATATTTGCGGTCTTCAAATGGTTGCTGAATAAAGTCTTAAAACTTGACCTATGTGCAGAATATTATCTGAAGACTGACAGGTATGACTGCCCCAATCTATTCAGAGAACACCACAAGTGGGATCCCACACAACATTCAGAGCATATTGCAGAGTGAGTTGGTGACAGCCCACCACACCCAGACATCTGCACTGAAGTATACCAGAGTTAGTTGAGTTGTGACGTAGAGAATTGCCAGTACTAATAGGAAGAGACTAATCCAGATCCCACCTCAGTCACCCTCTCCCATTTGCAGGCAATAGCCACAGCAGGTGTAGTAGCATCACTAAAACAATCGTTATCTATGTGCTGTGAATGTCACTGTTTGCAGGTATGAGCAGTATCCCTGACAGGCAATGCAACTTGGGTTGGATTTACACAGCTTGCATGTTTTGACTTCCATGATCTTGTCTTCAGTCTTGGCTTATCATTTTACTGTTCCATTGAATATACCCATTGAGATGCCACACATCTAGAAATGTGTGGTATCTGTCATGGTGTCATTTGCCATGATGTCAAGGCTATTATTGTCAGGGCTGTTCACAAAGGTAACTTATGCTTGTGAATAAGTGACATGTGTAAGTTTATTCTTAGACCTTTTTGCAATTTTATTACCTTTCCTACTTCGGGCTATTCACTTTTATAAGTCCAAAGTTTCTCAAAAGTGCAGACTTTGATGTCTCCACTCCTAAAGAGCAGATGGAGCAAAATAAATTGTGTACATTACTGATGCCAAAAAGGAGGAGTGTCACGTCTAGCACCACACATGGTTAGCCAGACAACACTGCATTTTCTCCAAAGCTGCTGATTTTGGAAATAGGGAGCTAGGGCCCATATAGATGAAACATTTGCTTTGTCCTTGAGTCACATAAGGTGATGCAAGGACAAAGCAAAGGCTTTGGTAATACTTAAAAAGACACACAAGGCCTGATTTGCATGGCTTTGTGTTAGTTTGTAAAGAAATGTAAAGCAAGGCATCTGCTTTGTATGCATTATGTTAGATTTCAACTTGTGAGGCATTCAGCCGTGGGTGTTCCCATGTATCCACTGATTGTAAATGCTATGGATGGGCTTATAAAATATGAGTTCAGGTGTTTGTTGAAGAACTTGGCATCATACACAGTCCATGACTGGTAATCATGTATCTTAATACCAGCTTCAGGTATTTGCGGTCTTCAAATGGTTGCGGAATAAAGTCTTAAAACTTGACCTATGTGCAGAGTATTATCTGAAGACTGACAGGTATGACTGGCCCAATCTATTCTGAGAACACCACAAGTGGGATCCCACACAACATTCAGAGCATATTGCAGACTGAGTTGGTGACAGCCCACCACACCCAGACATCTGCACTGAAGTATACCAGAGTTAGTTGAGTTGTGACGTAGAGAATTGCCAGTGCTAATAGGTAGCGACTAATCCAGATCCCACCTCAGTCCCCCTCTCCCATTTGCAGGCAATAGACACAGCAGGTGTAGTAGTATCACTAAAACATTCATGTTATCTTTGTGCTGTGAATGTCACTGTTTGCAGGTATGAGCAGTATCCTTGACATGCAATGCAACTTGGGTTGGATTTGCATGGCTTACATGTTGTCACTTATATGATCTTGTCTTCAGTCTTGGCTTATAATTTTACTGTTCCATTGTATATACCCATTGAGTTGTCACACATCTAAAAATGTGTGGTATCTGTCATGGTGGCTTTTGCCATGGTGTCAAGACTCATATTTTCAAGGGTATTCACAATGGTAACTTATGCTTGTAAATAGTTAGACGTGCAAGTTTACTCTTAAACTATTTGGCAATTTTATTACCTTTCCTACTTTTGGCTATTCACCTCTATAATTTTCTCAAAAGTGTAGACTTCAATGTCTCCCCTCCTAAACAGCAGGTGGAGCCATATATATGATATACATCACTGATGCCAAAAAGGAGCAGTATCACTTCTAGCACCACACATGGCCAGCCAGAGAATACTCCATCTAATCCAGAGCTGCTGACTTTGGAAATAGGGAACCAGGGTGCATATTTATAAAACCTTTGCGTTGTCCTTGAGTCACATCAGGTAATGCAATGTCAAAGCAAAGGATTCAGTAATACTTAACAGGCACACAAGGCCTGGTTTGCATGGCTTTGTGTTACCTTGTAAAGTAAGGCATCTGCTTTTTCTGCATTATGTTAGATTTCAACTTGTGAGGCATTCAGTCATTGGTGTTCCCATGCATCCACTGATTTTAAACGCTATGCCTTCCCAAGTGAGCCGTAACAGAGAGAAATTGCTTTATTTCTCCTCTTTTTTCCCTCTTTCTACAGCACACAAAGAAAGAGGACAATGCCTCTAAGCATTGTTCTTGTGCAGAAAGGTGCTCCTTCCTGCACAGGAACAATCCTACTAGTAACACAGACACAGATCTGTGTTGGTGCTAGGCAGCACACTGTACACCAGCAATAGGAGACCGTAGAAATTTGCTATGTATTAACTAATATGGTGCATTTCTGCTCTTTCAAACAATCCAGTGCAGCAACCTTGCTTGTTGCTCTGCTTTGAGTGAAAAATCAGTAAATCTGCCCCTTGGTTCAAGGTACGGCATTAGCTCAACATCCTATTATTCTGGGTAAATCACTTAGGGTCCGATTATGAATTTGGCGGTTGAACCGCCTGAACTTCAATATGGTGGTGGTGAGGCGGCAGTGAAGCCGGAAGCCTCACTGCCATATTATTACTATTTTTCCACCGGGCTGACTATTTTAACGTTCCTGCCAGTAAGCCTGGTGGCAACAGTGCTGCAACATTGGCCTCAGCTCCCTCACGGAGCCGAGGCCAATGCCGGTGCACACAGCACCCTCCGAATATACCCTGACTGCCATAACAGACAGTGCGCATTCAGTGGGTGCTGACAATGGGGCCCCTGCACTGCCCATGGCATGGTGGTGGACAGTGCAGGTGCCCACA
Organism: Pleurodeles waltl; assembly: GCF_031143425.1. NCBI lineage: Eukaryota > Metazoa > Chordata > Amphibia > Caudata > Salamandridae > Pleurodeles > Pleurodeles waltl. Next base: position 1,091,270,934 of record NC_090444.1, on the reverse strand, counting down.
TGTGGCCCCCAACTCTGCCTTTCCATCAGCAGGGCCCTTTCATGAAAAGGGTGGCAGAAAGGAAAGTGGTGATCAGCACGGCGGTGCTGAACTCTGCACCGCCGTGGTCGACAATGACTTTCACTGCCGCCAACCAATCGGGATCTCTGATCCAGGCAGAGGTGCCGATCTCCTGGCGGTCTGATTGGCAGGATTGTAATCTGGCAGTCGAACCATTGGGATTGCATTGGTCGGACCACCACCATAAGTTTTGCGGTCTCAAGACTGCCATACTTGTAATGAGGCCCTTAATCTCCCTCTGTGCCTAAATAAAAATAAACCTGACATTCGGTACTTTAACTGATGCTAATGTGAAGTGCTTCAATAACTTTGGGTCAGGTTTGTGATCCATAAAATCACAAAACAAAGTGAAAGAGCAACAACCTCCCTTAGTCAAAGACGAAAACAGGGACGTAAAGTAGAACCCTCGTGGGAAATAATGTTAAACTAATTTATTTCAATGACTGATTGAAAAACTGAGTTAAATAATTTAGTGTTAAGAATATAAACGTAATAAAATGAATAATAGTTTATAATAAAATATTAAAATACCATTTTTATTTAGAAATAAATGTAACTTTGACTTAAAAAAGAATTAAATGATTTCAAATTAGTTATATATATATAACATTTGTAATTTGTACAATAGAATAAATAAATTTAAATATTCCGCTTTAGGTGAGATATTTCTTTTGAAAGTATCTTATAAAAATAATGTTAATTTAATTTCATACAATAAAATTCATTAAAAAGTGAATTCAAGAGTACATTAATTGAGCAGTAGCATTTTTATTTGCTTGTTAGTCATTTAAATAAAGATAGAAAAATAATGTACATTATCATTTAACACAAAATTAGTTTCATTATAATTATGTTAAAGTTTAATAAACTGTTTTACTTCTCCCTATACTTTATCATAAGGATATCTCTGCCCCGACCTCTCTGGTGGAGATTTACCAATAGTAGAATACAGGGGAAGGTAAAAACGTTTATTAAACATGATTTTTTTTAAAATGTGGGTGTTAAGTAGTAATGTAAATTAATTGTAAAAAATGTAATTTCAAAAGTACGAAGTGTGACTATACTAAACTAAATTCTAATTCATTTTCTGAAGTTTAAATAAAAAACCTTTAAATAAACAATATATTTTATTATGTTTTAAAAATATTAAAAGTGATGCGTGGAAAAAAAAGTAATTCAAATATATTGTAATAAAAAGATGTTTTATTAATTTGTATTTCAAATGTTATTCAATTATTTTGTAATAAACTAATAAATATACTTTGCTGTCCCTTCCACATTTACTACTTTGAATATATGTCTTAGGATCATCCCACAGAAAGATCGAAGAGGTGGTGATGGCGACTTACACTCATAAGTTTGTGAATTGCATTGTGTACTATGTAGAACTACTGTAGCATCAGTTTATGTCCTACAAAATATAGTTTGTGAACCTGTCCTTTTGTGTCTAATTCGCGATGTTATCTGTAGTCTGGGATTTGCAACCAGTGAAGTCCAATGTTTACTTTCAATACAAAAATGCAAATAAACTAAAGGCGAGGCCATATGTACCTTTCGGAAAGAAATTGGAACACTTGGTCTACACAGATCAGCATGAAATAAGGTTATATGCTGCTGAGTTTGAATGTTGGCCCATTTGGTCACTGGTGAATTCATCTGAGGTTGTTTAGTGTTTTCCTGGACCTAAATGTATTTTATTTTATCACTGCTCTCCCTTCCTCTCCCCCACTCCAATCCTCTAAAGATGCCAAAGCTCCGGAAAGGAGAATGTCTGTGTTATATTGAATGCTTACAAGTTGCAAATGAGGCACCCCCCCCTTAACTCTGATTAACCCTGATGGGCACCTATAATGTTCACACACTAGCTTAAGCTGCCTTTCTACTGCGAGATCAGTGCTGACAAGTGCACGGTGAATGGACTGTTCCCCATCCTACCCCACCCACCAAGCACTGCTTACCCCGATGGTCCGTCCATTATACAGCTCTGGGAAGTCGTTCAACCCCAACATATAAATGATACGCAAATACATGTCCTAGGTGAAAGAACGGTTTAGAAACCCTGTCCCTGTGTCAAGTATGATTTGGTGTCCCTCCTACATTATTTCAATTTTCTAACTTCAAGTGCTGTAACAATTGGCCTTGCCACATCATCTTTCTGGTTGTTCCGGGAGCACGGTTTGTTAGCCTGTGTGCTTTCATAGTGTCTTTCTCTATGTATGTATCTTTCCCCTCTCCCCTCTTTATCCTTGTGCTGACACTGGCCTCCAACTTGCATCGCTATGGTGTGATTCATTAAATTTTGATAGCTTGCACAGATGTTGAGCCATTATATAATGTGTTGTATATACTGCATGTTTGCTAAATTAAAATAGATGTAAAAAAGTAAGGCCTATATTTATATTTTAGCGCCACATTTGCGTCATTTTTTGACGCAAAAGCAGCGCAAGCTTCCAACACACAACTGTGGCCCGTATTTATACTTTTTTTAGCGCCGCCTTTGCGCCGCTTTTTGACGCAAAACGGCGCAAACCTACAAAATACAGGCCCATATTTATACTTTTTGACGCTAAACTGCGCTAACGCAGTTTAGCGTCAAAAAGTTTTGCGCCGTCTAACGCCATTCTGAAGCGCCATGCGGGCACCGTATTTATGGAATGGCGTTAGACGGCGCAATCAGACCGGCGCTGCCTGGTTTGCGTGGGAAAAAACCACGTAGACCAGACAGCGCCAGCGTAGGGGGAAAATGGCGCATGGGCGTCTTAAAATGGGGCAAGTCAGGTTACGTCGAAAAAATCGTCTTAACCCGACTTGCGCCATTTTTTAACGACGCCCATCCCCCATCAACATGACTCCTATCATTGTAAAGATAGGAGTCATGCCCCCTTGCCCAATGGCCATGCCCAGGGGACTTCTGTCCCCTGGGCATGGTCATTGGGCATAGTGGCATGTAGGGGGGCACAAATAAGGCCCCCCTATGCCACCAAAACAAAATATAAAAAAAAAAAAATTATACTTACCTGAACTTACCTGAATGTCCCTGGGGTGGGTCCCTCCATCCTTGGGGGTCCTCCTGGGGTGGGCAAGGGTGGCAGGGGGGGTCCCTGGGGGCATGGGAGGGCACCTGTGGGCTCATTTTGAGCCCACAGGCCCCTTAACGCCTGCCCTGAGCAGGCGTTAAAAAGTGGCGCAAATGCGCCGTTTTTAGCCACGCCAACTCCCGGGCGTCTCTTTTGCCCGGGAGTATAAATACCACGTAAAGGCCTGGGAGTCATTTTTTAGACGGGAACGCCTCCCTTGCATATCATTAACGCAAGGAAGGGGTTCACGCTAAAAAATGACGCACATTCCGGGAACTTTGGCGCTATTCGCCTCTAACGCCATAGTATAAATATGGCGTTAGTTGGCGTTAGTTTTGCGTCGAAATTGCGTAAAAAAAAACGACGCAATTTCGGCGCAAACGGAGTATAAATATGGCCCACAATGGCATTTTGCAAGTTTGCGCCGTTTTCGCGTCAAAAAACGACGCAAATGTGGCGCAAAAAAAGTATAAATACGGGCCACTGCGCCGACTTTGCGTCAAAAAACGACGCAAATGCGGCGCTAAAAAAGTATAAATTTGGTCCTACCTGCATACTTCACCTACAACTGACCCTTGCCTGGTGCACTCTTGTAGCCTCATAATAACATTTCAGTGGACAATGAAAAGGAGACTAGGAACTCACTGATAAATGGATTTTTCATATCGACATTTTGTATCAAAAACCCATCTCACTTCACTGAAATAATGTTTCAATATTTCTTGTCAGGAGGTCTACATTGATGTCACTTCCAAACCAAATTACTTAGCTCGACAGTTTCACTACCATTTGAATATACAATTTCTGTCATCTAGTGTCTTTCATATTTTGATTCATTTTGTCTGGATCTTTTTGCATGTAACGTTGCTGCGTTTTCTTCTGCAAACCGGAAACACATTGAAATTAATGCTCACAGACAGTCCTGTGCTACTGTCAAGCCCTCATCTACATTTCCCATTCTCTTTGGTTTGGCTCTGAGCTAGAAACACCAGCTCAGTCTCGCCCTGAGACAGTGAGAGTGTCTAATGTTGTGGGCTTCTAGAAGCTGCTGCAAGGCCCTGTAGGCCATCCTAGCTGTTGTCCTAAATTGAGATGACAGTGTTGCTCATATTAAATTGCATTTGCGCTTGGCTTGACATGCTGGGACCCGTATCTATTAATGCAGGAGTCTCCTAATGTCCTGCTAGGAAAGCAATTTGTTCCTCAGTGGGGTAGCAGAGAAGCAGCTGGTCTAAGAAACCATCAGAGGTGATGTTGGGGGCAAATTGTGCTTTCCTTGATGTAATGGATTTTATTTTTTACGAATACATCTTCCTCCTCATCCCCAACGCCTGTCAACAAGCTGCACCCCTCCCCTGCCGCCCAACAGACCTGTCATATCTTACTTGTGGAGAGACAGCTTTTCACACAGCTCCAATAGACACTCTAAATGGGCAGCACTTTATTAATGGATTTTAAAATGCTTGTGGGAGAGCATTATTTTTGACCAATTATTAGATACAAAACCTACTCAGAAAAAGTGAAAACTTTTTTACAGAATTCTTGTCATGAAAAAAAATAGTTTTTTGAACTCTCTTCTATATGTTAAATGATAAGTAATACTAAGCCTTACACTAAGCATATGTGCAGTATGCCGAAGTATAAAGTCATACAACTGCGGTCAAAGTGCATTAAAAAAGTACGGGATCTGTGATGCTGTGCACAATTTGGGCTGGATAAGTGAGGGTATGGGGGAGTGTTCAAAGATATGGCTAAATGAAAGTATTCTGTAACTTTTTTTCATCTTTTCTCCCTCAAATAATTACATGTAACATAATACATGGCTTAAATGAAAAATAATGCAAGTTACATTAATCAGTGGGAAATACACTATTGTACTTTATGAAACATTTATTAGTTAATACACTGCAGAGGTATGTGTCTGTAACCGGAGAGCCGCAATGGTTGAGCATTGGAGAATGGTGATGTGTATGTTTAGTGCTAGGAGATCCCAATTTGTGACAGAAAGCACCGTGAATATACAAATCATTGTTTTAAACTTGCAGTACACACAGTATAAGATAGGGCGCTACGAAATTAGCAAAACGGTTTAAGATAAAAAAGTGCTTCCAAAAGGCAAATTTTAGTGATACTTAGACTGTGTCATCAGGAAGCTTCAAGTGATTCCATCAATTAAAGCCAAAACGGGCTTCCAAGCACCCTTCACATGTGCAGATGGACCAGTTACTCAGATTTACATTTCTTTCAGGAAAGCAGGCCCCCTGGCAAGAAGGTTGTTTAGCTGTCTGACCCTTCCTCAGTTTCTCAGTACAGGAGACTCCCTGCCTTAAACATTTCAGCTCTCAGATTTAATCATTTTAGAAGGATTATGGGGCGGCTCCTTCACAATGGTGAAGGAGGGTTGCCCCCCCCAGATAATCCAGGAGATGACAGATAAAACAATATTTAATTATCGTTTTATCTTTCATCTGCTGGCTCAGTCAGCAGTGTGTTCAGGGTGGGACAGGGCTGGGCTTTGGGAGGTAGGAGAAGGGAGGAGGGGAGAGTGCACTAAGTGTGCATGTGTGTTTGGCCGGCCATCTGGTTTCTCCAGCCCAGAGAAACAGCACAGACCCCAGGCTTGTGTCTGAGCACAACTCTGATCCGCTCAGACCAATCCTGATGCTGCTTACATTCTATGTTTAGCATGTAAGCAGTACCAGGATTGCTGGGGAGCCTGTGCTGGTGTTCCAGCATTCGCTGAGACACCACAAGAAGACCAGCGTAGCAACGCGGCAGGAGACAGCGGTGACGGGAAAAAGGTAAGGTTATTTTAATTATGTATTTTTTTCAGCTATGCCCTGTCCCTGCCTTCACCCTTCCCCTTCAGATTTGTGGTGGCCCGGCTGACAACAAGACAGGGAACTGCTTTTCTTAAATTAAAAAAGTATGGGCCTGTCGTTCCCCACCAACTCAGCCCAGTTCTATCATGACACAAAAAAACCTAGATCAAGTCCACAGGAGATAAAGTAGCTATCCACACTAGAATGTTGAGTTCTTGCCTACATTATTGCAACAGACATTTTTGTTTACCTTGGCACCATTTTTGTAAAACACTGACATGGTAAATGACTGTGTGAAAAATGTTATGGCGAGTAAGGGAAAATATCAAACTTGATTGCTTTTAGGCCTAATTACAAACAGCTTTACCTGTTTTGCATGAGCTCATGTGATCTTTAAGGGCTTTAAGTGAGGGAGGTAGTGAGGATAAGGCAGCCCTTTCCAGCCATTGGTTATGGCAAAACTCAATCACATATTGATCTGCATACATTCATCAAACATTGAGCCATTGATTGAATGTAGCTGTCATGAGAAATTTCACTTTACTCACATAAAGACTTTTCAATGGTAGAGCACCTATATGATTCCACAAATGGATGGCCCAGAAGCTCTTGCTACAAGAAGCCATTTCCAGATACACTACAACAGCTCACAGTTACACTAGTTCTCCATGGAGTGTTTCTTAACTATGACCCCACTGCTGCCAGTATGGATCCTCAGGTGTCAAGGTGAATACAACTTATCTATGTTTCTTAAATACCTGCATTAAGTCACTGCCTCTAGAGTTCCGAGGCTATTAAGAGACCGTGTGTGTGTGTGTGTTTGTGTGAACGTGCATGTGTGTGTGAGAGAGAGGAGGGGGGATGTAATCCTCTATCTCAGATTCCATGTGATATCTCCTGTCATCCCTCACCATACTGTTTACATGGTTCTTCTATATGATAAAGTCCACATCTGCCACACAAGTGATAATTGTTCTCATAATTGTAGTGGACAATGTCATAATGTGAACATTTGTATCATGACAGTGTTCACCACTAGCATAATGTTATTTCTATCATAATGGTGGAAACTGTTTTGCATTCTGTTGTACCCATGACAGTTGTGTACTCACATCTGGCAGAAAAATGACCTTGGCATTATGGTTGTAATTTATCACAGAATGGTGGCAAATCTTTGCATAGCGTGGTCATCTATAACATCAGGTCACCACCTATAACATCATAATAACACTGACATCCTGACAATAATTCTTAGCATACTGTTAAAACACCTGGCATCATTGCAACCCCTTCTGTCATAATGCAGGCCTTGGTATAACAATGGTAATGCTGACCATATTGGCTGCATTTCCAGCATACTGCTTGGCCTGAAATAAGGTTGATAATTATTGGCATTACGGAGGCATCTGTAAGAATTTGGTTTATTAGTTGGAGTGGATGGGAGTCTACCACAAGTAATAATGTCAGCATTCTGTTAGGTCAAGTAAAGGTTTCAGCAATCTAAACCTGAGCTCAACCCCTGGTATCTATGTAACAGAGTACAGAGGCTTAACATAAGAAAATGTGTATCAAATTTGGAAATACCGAAACAAGTAAAATGTAGAAAACACAGCACAATAAAAAATACCACCCCAACTTAGAAAATTAGAGAATAAATTAATACAAAATTACAACAAAACACCAAACAGAGAAGAGCAAGAAGTATGACATTTAAAAAAAAAGTTTTAAATGAAAATAGCTCCAAAAAGTGTTAAGTACCAAAGCAAATCAACTAGTTGTAGGAGTCCAGGACCTAGGTGTGATTTGAGGCCAACTGCAATGGAGCACGAGTTGGGTACCTCAAACAGGTTTGACCCTGTTGGAGAGTTTACCATTGGATTTATCCTTGAAACGAAGGGGCATATTTATACTCTGTTTGCGCTGAATGTGTGTCAAAAATTTTGATGCACATTCAGCGCAAACCGGGCACAGTATTTAAACTTTGAGCCCTGAGCCCGCGGACGTCAAAATTCCTCCATGTGCATCATTTTTTGGATGCGGGAAACTGCCTTGCGTTAATGACATGCAAGGTAGGCGTTCCCACCCAAAAAATCACTTTAAAGCCTTTGCGCCTTATTTATACTCCTGCATCATTTTGACGCACAGGAGGGGGAGGGCCTTAAAAAATGGCGCACAGCTTGATGTGGGCTGTTTTTAACGCCTGGGTGAGGGCAGGCGTTAAGGGACCTGTGGGCTCACTTCCATGGTCTCTGACTATGGAAGGAGTCCAGAGGTGCCCTTTCCTGCCCCAGGGACACCCCCTGCCACACTCGCCCACGCCTGGAGGACACCCATGGATGGGGGGACCCATCCCAGGTAAGTACAGGTAAGTACAGGTAAGTATTTTTTTTTTTTTTTTTAAGTGGCATAGGGGGGCCTAATATGGGCCTCCCTACATGCCACTGTGCCCAATGGCCATACCCAGGGGACAGAAGTCCCCTGGGCATAGCCATTGAGCAAAGTGGCATGACTCCTGTCCTTTCAATGGGGGTTGTGCGTCAAAAAATAGCGCAAGTCCGGTTTGAGGCATGATTCTTGCCTCAAACCTGACTTGCACCATTTTTTGACGCACAACCCCCATTTTACCCTACGCTGCCTGGTTTGAGTCATTTTTTTTACTCTGACCAGTCCGCAGTGCCGGCTAACGTCATTCCTTAAATAAGGCGCCCGCATGGCGCGTAGGAATGGCGTTAGCCAGCGGTAAAATTTTTGACGCAAACCAGCACCGGCGCTGGTTTGCGTCAAAAAGTATAAATATGGGCCTAAAAGTCAAAGTCCTTCAGTTGCGCAGGGCAACATACTGTATTGAAGAACAACTCCACAACATCGAATGGGCATTTAGATGATGTCCCAGTGAAGCTGTTAGTTTAGGCGGTAAAAACCTCAGTGCAGGAAGCTTCAAAATTCACATTTAAGGAAGTCCTCTCACTAGCTGAATACTTTTTGCTCCTTTGCCCAGCCAAATTTGTCCAAGAAGGGCTCCGCAACATTGGCTGGGCATTGGATGAGGTCCCTGAGTAGATGTTACTTTACAAGGGAAAAACTCAGAGCAGAGAACTGCAAAATTCACATTTAGGGGAGTCCTCTCACCAGACGAATACTTGAGGCACCTTCACCTGATCAATTTTTCTACATTCAAAGTTAGTCCGTTTTTTGGAGTTTGGATTTTTCCTCTGGAGTAAAGCTCCACTGAAAAGATGTCAGAGAGGTATCTGCAATACCGTATGCTTTCTCTGTGAGGTCCTGATGAAATGGATTTGGAGCTGAGGACATGCTCAGGGCAAGAGAAAACTGAATCTTCAACTCAGCAAAAATGCACCTTGGCAGGTTTGTTCCTTCTTCCTTGGGTCTTGGACACAAAAAGTTTTTAAATCCCAGGATTTTCAGAATGTTAGGAGGAGTACATTATGACACAGCCAGCTTTCCCAGGACCTGGGGAACAGCACTTTTGGGTAAAGTCTCCCTTCAGCAGAAGTGACCAGTACAGTCCAGGGCAGGAACTGGTCAGCTGTGCTCCTCATGTAAAGGCTACTTGCAGCTAGTTTTTACCCTATAGCTTAAAAAGTAAACTAACTGACCCTTGCAGTCCCCTTCTTTGTGCTAGGTACAAGTGCAGGCAGGTCCACCTCTTCGGATCTCCTCACAGGTCCTATACTGTAGGTGCATTCCTCCTTCTGTTCTTCCACAGGTCTATAGTGTTCTGAAGAGCATGCCAAGAGGAGCCACATTTATGTCTGCACTAATTTGTGGGTGGGGGTGACACCTTGCCCCCCCTAACAAATAGGGTAAAAGTTCACAGGGGTAACCACACCCACATTTGCAGCAGTTCTTATGTGCCCTACTGTAAACATTTCTACAGTACCCCTCTCAGCTTAAACCCAAGATAGTGAATCACTTCTCCCCTTGTGTAGAGCTTGTGTGTCCACCCAAAGGTATTGCCAGGATAATGAGCAGCCACAACCTTCTTGGCCACTCCAAACTAATTCCAAGGGCAGTTCCTTCCCCACTGGGATTGGAATCTGTCTGACTGGGGAACAAAGAAGGACCCTGACCACGTGTCATCTGACATCTGCCTGTGACAGGAGAGAACCCTTTGAAATTAAATTCCTAAGCCCTGCCCAAATGGTTACCCTGCCAGAGGAACAGAAACACCGCCCCACATCCAGGCCTTTGTCTCTGTTCTGGGAACAGTTTTCACACCTCATTCAGGGCTTGAGAACTTAGAGGGCCTCAGCTGGCACTAATAAAATGTAGCCTCCAGCCCCTTTTGGCGGGGACAGGGTAACTTTATAAAAGTACTTTTTCCTTATTATTTATAAAATATGACTTCACCAGTGAATTGAGCTTTTAATAAATATTATGAGGAGTCTGATAATGGGTGTTTCGTAGTTGCACATAGCAGTATTATATTCAATTGTGCTTCCCAATGTTTCCCAATGGAACAGTCAGCCTACCTGGGACTTTTTAAGTAAATTAAGTATGCAAATTGGGTAAGCCGCCGGAAAAGCAATATTGGCCACCAAGCAGCTGAATAGGTGTTAGTGCTTACAGTATACACATATGGCTTTGAGACCATATAGACAATACCAACATCCATCTGTACATATTCTACATTTAAATACCATGCACCCTGTCCTGTGGTCTACAGGGCCTACATAGGGATGACCTATTAATATTGAAAGGGAGGTTTTCTCCTGTCAACAATGTTTTTTTTTTTACAGCTGAAGTTTTACAGTTTTAAAGTGAATTTGCCAGGCTTCTGTGGCAGGCCTGGAGTCATGTTTGCCTGGTCACACTAGTGGATGGCACAGTAGTGCTGTAATCCATAGGTGACATTAACTTTCTAGGCTATAGGTGAACTTTGATCTCAAGAAACTAGGGACTTAAAGGAAAGTTAAATAAGCCAATCTGGTGTTAGCCAATTCGACATGTTTTTAGGGGTCCAAGCACGTGCACTGAAGCCTGGTTAGCAGGGAGTGCTAAGACAGACAAAAGCAATTTCCTTGAGTGTTCAAAAAATCCAGTAATACTAGAACCCTTCTTATATGCCTTATCCCATAAAAATACAGCCTTTCTTAAAAATCCAATGAAGCGGAGCCATGATATTATCTTTCAATCTGTTTCTTTATTCCTTCTATGATCATTTAGCATTAGCCCAGTCAACACGTTTCATCCCCTAGATGGGGCTTCATCAGGGTTCTTTATTCACTTTGTTACTTTTTCACTGATAATTCTTCTTCTATACCACATGTCAAACAATTCTCATGTTTCTGAGACATGGGGAGGCTCTGAGGAGAGGAGGTATCATGTCCTTCTTTGCAACATATACAGATCCCACTGAGAAAAAGGAAACATGAGCAGATCCAGGTCTGTGCTCCCCTTTAAAGTCCATATGCTGCAGGGAAATGGACAACTTCAACAGTTTGTAGGTTATCTCCTTTTATCTGCATGAGCCTCCTGAGATGTCTGTGTTCGGTTTAAACCCAGAAGTAAGTCCCAAACAGGGAGGATCTCAGTTTCTTCACTGACCAAAACACAGCAAAGGCTTCCCTCTTTACAGCACTCTAGTGCTGCTCTTTCAGGAGCGGTCACCTGCTCATAAAGGCGCAGGGTTGATCCTGACTTTCATCACTTAGCTTCTAAAACACTGTCCCAGCAGCATTTTCTGAAGCATTTGCCTGGACCACAAATGCCTTGCTGGAATCAGGTGCCTTGAGAACAGGTGTAGTGCACAGAACATCCTCAAGGTATCTAAAGCCTTCTGACACTCTGTAGTCCATGTGACTTTTTTAGGCTGCTTTTCAGAGGTCATTGGGGTTGCAATGGTACCATACCCCTTGACAAACATCCTGTAATTTCCTGTGAGACCTAAGAACATTCTAAATTGAGTCTGGGATTTGGGAGGCTCCCATCCCATGATAGTTTAGATCTTGGGCTGGAGAGGCAGTAGATGTCCCCCACTAACTAGGTGGCCCAGGTGAACTATTAACCGCTCCCCTATCTGGCATTTGGTCAGTCAGTCAGTTTTACCTGGTGCAGGACCTGACCACTTCCCTGAGGTGGGTCAGGTTTGCCTGCTAGCTAGAACTAAAGACAGCAATATCATCTGGATATGCCACACTAAAGGTCTCTAGCCCAGACAGCACTGTGCTGCTGGATTCAAGCTAACCTGGCTGATGAGGGGTGATACCCGAAACTGGTCACAGGATGCTTGCCTGGCCTGGCAGTGTGGGCTGGACTTTTGCCATGGGGAGCAGGGTGAAGATTGATTTGCATATAGCTAGGTCCAAACTGGAATGGCATAGGTAGCAAAAAATGATTGATTTAGGCCCAGATCTCTTTACGGGGGGTAAATGTTGGACATTGTTCAGCATTCCATCCATCATTTGTTTTTTTTGCATTTGTCACCCTATGTGGGATGGCTATGTCCAGACGTGGGTCCCATGCTCCCCATTCCACTGGTGTCAAACTAGCTTGGCTGATGAGAGGTGATACCCTGAAACCAGTCCCAGGATGCTTGTTTATGTCCAGGGAGGTCCTGGCCTGGCAGTTTGGGCTAGACTGTTCCAATGGGGAGCACGATCAAGACTGATTTGCATGATCCAAACTAGAATGGCATGGAAGAGCAAAAAAACAATGGATTTAGGCCCAGATCTCTGTACTAGCTGTGAATGTTTGACATTGTTCAGCATTCTATCCATCACTTTTTCTTCTTGTATTTGTTGCCCTAAATGGGATGGATATGCCCAGATGTGGGCTCTGTGGGCAGATGTGGGCTCTGTGCTCCCCATTCCACTGGAGTCAAGCTAGCCTGGCTGATGAGGAGTGGTACCCAGAAATCGGTCCCAGGATGCATGTTTCTGGTCCAGGGAGGACTTGGCCTGGCAGTTCGGGCTGGAATGTTCCCCTGAGTAGCAGGGTAAAGACTGATTTGCATATGGCTGGGTCCAGACTGAAATTGCATGCGTAGCAAAAAAACAATGGATTTAGGCCCAGCTCTCTACACTGTGGGTGAATGTTTGACATTGTTCATCATTCCATCCATCACTTGTTCTTTTTGCATCAGACTTGGTGACAGCATTAAGTCCTCTGTAGTCCACGCTGAACCTCAATTCTGGGGTCCCCACTTTTGGTTTGGCACAATTGGGCTGGCTGAAGGGTTACTGGAAGATTTATCCAGGACAACATTTTAGAAACTTCTTCCTGGTTGCTGGCTCTTACCTTGTCTAAGAGCCTGTATTTTTCTGACCATGCCAGCATGACTTTGCTCAGTTGGAAAGCAGCACTTTGCCTCATTTCTTGGACTGTAAACTCACCGGGAGGACTCTGTTGTGACAGGGAACCTGACTACACCAAGCAGCTGGACTTCAGGGTTTTACCCCAGGGGGCAGAATAGGAATCTCCCATCTGGCAGACAACTAGCAACATAATAACCCTGATGTCCTTTCAAGACCTCCAAGAGCACTATTGGCTCACTCCAACATAGTTTTAGTGCTACCTCCAACTACTCCATGTGTATTGTCAACACGCATTCCCATAAACAAACTCATACCCGACTTCAAACTTCTTGAGGTCAAGAATTTGTAGGGAATGCTGGGCAGAGGTGCCATCTCTCACATTTACTGCTCTCTAACCAGTAACGCCCCTGACCACTTCTCTGGCCTCCATCGGAGGTGGGAAGCCTAGGTGGGTGAGGTGGATGATGACGATTGGATCACCGATTGGATGGCCCCAAGGGTACTGGCCATCTCCACACAACTGACAATAGTTGACTCAACTATCTGCATATAACCTACTTGACTCCCCAGCACATAGGCTGCACTGGGAGAACCTCCCACTCCACCAGATGTTCATGGGAAACAGTCAATACAACAAAACGATTATACGACGGAACACCGAATTAAAAACAACTACTAACCTTAACAACGAGGTCGGAACACCGACCTCGTCCTTACTACTAATGATTTTACCACGAATGCCTTAACAACGATATTTCGTTGTAAAGGCATTCCTGATAAAACCATTACTAATAGGCACCATTTACCCTACATCCCTCACCCCACCCCCCCAACCCCACCCCAAAACCTAAAACCCCCTGACCCCCCACCCCCTCCCCAAAACCAAAAACTCCCCACCCCCCCCAACCCCACCCCAAAACCTAAAACCCCCTGAACCCCCACCCCCTCCCCAAAACCAAAAACGCCCCACCCCCCCAACCCCACCCCAAAACCTAAAACCCCCTGACCCCCCACCCCCTCCCCAAAACCAAAAACGCCCCATCCCCCCAACCCCACCCCAAAACCTAAAACCCCCTGACCCCCCACCCCCTCCCCAAAACCAAAAACGCCCCACCCCCCCAACCCCACCTCAAAACCTAACCCCCTCTGACCCCCCACCCCCTCCCCAAAACCAAAAACGCCCCATCCCCCCAACCCCACCCCAAAACCTAAAACCCCCTGACCCCCACCCCTCCCCAAAACCAAAAATGCCCCATCCCCCCAACCCCACCCTAAAACCTAAAACCCCCTGACCCCCTACCCCCTCCCCAAAACCTAAACCCACTACTTACCTTAGTCAACCCCTTGTCACCTGCGTCGTCCTCCTTTGCCAACTCCCTTATTTGTACCTTAACCACGGATGTTCGTTGTTCAGAACATACGTAGTTAAGGCACAAAAAAACAAAGTCGTGGTTAAAGAAAGCGTTGTTGCGCTTTTGTTAACCACGACTTTCATAATAAAAAAGTCGTAAAAAAGGATGTTTCCCCAACTAAACTGTAACCATGCATAGCCTTAACCACTCATGTGTTACAACGCATGCACCTTTATCATGCATAGCCTTAACCACACATGTTTTACAATGCATAGGCCTTTCCAACACATGCCTTTACAATGAATTAAGTTGTAAAGGTATGCATGGTAAGGGCATGTGCATGGTAGTGGTGGCTAGGGCATATGTGTGGTAAAGGTGTGGAAAAGTCTATCAGCGTTGTGAGAAGAAACAAAGTGACCCTTCTGTTTCCTCTTTGCTACCTGCCTGCCTGGAGAGCTGCTTTGTTGTGTGGAGAGTGAGGTAAGAGGAAGGTTGGGGGTGATTTTAGGGCTGGGGGTTAGGCTTCAGGGCTTGGGGAACAGTTTTAGGACTCAGGGCAGGGGGTGGGTTTTTTCTTAAAGGGTTGGGGTCAGTTGGAAGGTTTTGTGTTGGAGTCCTGTTTCAGGGCTTGTGGGGGTGTAGCTTTAGGGCTTTGGGGTCAGGTGGCGGTGATGGGCTCAGGGCAGTGTGGGTATTTTTTATTTAAAGGTTTGAGGTCAGGGGGTAGATGTCGCTCCGGGGTCCTGTTTTAGGGCTTGGGGCGGAGGGTGATCTTAGGGCTAAGGGCGGTTATTTTTTTATTGAAAGGGTTGAGGGCCAGGTGAAGGTGTCACGCTGGGGTTCTATTTTAGGGCTTGGGGCATAGCTTAAGGGCTTGGGGCGGGGGCAGCGTTAGGGTGGGGGTAGGTAGTTTTTAAAAAGGTCGGGTCATGCTGAGGGTCAGGTTTTAGGGCTCAGGGCAGGGGTGTTTTGGCTTTAGGATGGGGCAGCTTTAGGGCTCAGGGCAGGAGTCAGTATTTTTTTTAAAGGGCTGTGGACAGGGGGTGCTGAGGTATGATATCAGGGTGCAGGCAGGGGTGAAGGAAGACCTTCACCATTTATATGCATTTAACATTCATGCTTTTACAACAAAATGCGTTGTAAAAGCATGCGTGGTAAAGGCATATTTGTTGTTAGAAATGCATAGTTATGGTTATGTGTGGTTAAGGCATGCGCTGCAACAGAATGGGTTGTTCTGTCATATAATCAAAGCTCACTACCTGAGGCTGACTTCTTCCATATGATTTTGGCCTGCCCTTTAATCTTCTCCTTTTGGGTTGAGATTGGAAGGGAAAAGTCCTGGGTCCTAGGGCGCAAGGTAGAACTTAGTGCTAGAGTGACATTGCTGGAAGTGTTGGAAGATGTTGGGGGCTGAGATTGAAGAGATAATTGTGGTGATGGTCACCCTGGTGGCCATAAGAGACATTGCCCGCAGGTGGAAGCTGCCAAATTTTCCCATCATTGACAGAGTGGAGAAGAGGGATGGACTGGTGCGCTTGCTAGAACAACTAATCTACGAGGCGATGACCACAGAAACACAATAAAATCTGGGGTAAATGGTGGGAGTATAACAGACTGAGTGGGTGATCATGATTCTATATGATTGCTCATTGATTGCTGCCTAGTATATCACACCTTGAGGTGACATAAATTGACTGTATAATGTTCAGCTTGAAAATCAATAAAATCCTTTTATTAAAAAAAGAACCTGCATATTTTGTTTGTAACAGCTATATTGTCACCAGTGTCAATGTCATGAAGACCAGTCAGGTAAATGGCCCCAACATTTGTCAATAGTCTCTCTGTTGCTGCTTTCTCAGTGTAGAGGAGAGAACTACTTACTCCACTGGACCATCCTTGGCTTTGTTCTGTTAAGGGATCTGGGAGAGGCTCACTCTCCTCTTCCTTTCTGCCATTAATGACCAGCAGAATGGTCATGTCTGAGCAAGTTCATGTCAAAGTGGGGCTTCAAATGATTGCCATGCATCACCCTGTAGGGTTGTCTGGGGGCACCGAGGTCCACCAGATAGGTTATCTCACCCATCCCTTGGTCATACCAGTGCTTGATCAGCTCAAGGCATGCCTTCAAGTCTTTATTACCCCTTTTCATGTACTCTGCCATGCGGGAGCGCAGGCCAAGCACATAGTCAACAATGTTCTATTTAAGTTTGTTGAGAGGTTTCTCCCACCTTTAGTGGACAAGGCTTAAGGGGCCTCTGAGAGGGTGCCCATACAAAACTTCACAAGGGCTGAACAGGACTTTTTTGAGGTACTGAGGGGGAAATAAAAGTCATGCAATCAGGACATGCTACTTCCATGATCATGCCTTTCAGGGACTATTTGAATCTCTCCACAAGCACATTCGTTTGGGCTGGTAAGAGGCGTGAACTTGTAAGTCACTCCACATTCAATCCTACATAGCCATCAACTACACAGGCATGAGGTATTATCCGTGTTAGACCTGACAGCCTTAGGGTGGTCACCCCTAACTTTGTGCCTGCATCCCTCCACATTTTGGACACTGTTCTTGCTGGTTTTTAGACTCTGCACAATTTACCACTGCTAATCAGTGCTAAAGTGCATATGCTCTCTCCCTTTAAACATGGTAACATTGGATCATACCCAATTGGACTATTTAATTTACTTATAAGTCCCTAGTAATGTGCACTGTATGTGCCCAGGGCCTGTAGATTAAATGCTACTAGTGGGCCTGCAGCACTGGTTGTGCCACCCACTTCAGTAGCCCCTTCACCTTGTCTCAGGCCTGCCATTGCAAGGCCTGTGTGTGCAGTTTCACTGCCATGTCGACTTGGCATTTAAAAGTACTTGCAAAGCCTAAAACTCCCCTTTCTCTACATATAAGTCACCCCCAAGGTGTGCCCTAGGTAACCCCTAGAGCAGGGTGCTGTGTGGGTTAAAGGCAGGACATGTACCTGTGTAGTTTACATGTCCTGGTAGTGTAAAACTTCTAAATTCGTTTTTACACTACTGTGAGGCCTGCTCCCTTCATAGGCAAACATTGGGGCTGCCCTCATACATTATTGAAGTGGTAGCTGCTGATCTGAAAGGAGTAGGAAGGTCATATTTAGTATGGCCAGAATGGTAATAAAAAATCCTGCTGAAGTTGGATTTAATGTTACTATTTTAGAAATACCACTTTTAGAAAGTGAGCATCTCTCTGCACTTAAATCTTTCTGTGCCTTACAATCCACGTCTTGCTGGGTTTAGTTGACAGCTCCTTGTGCATTCACTCAGACACACCCCAAACACAGGGTACTCAGCCTCACTTGCAAACATCAGCATTTTGAATGGGTCTTCCTGGACTGGGAGGGTGGGGGACCTGCTCTCACACAAAGGACTGCCACACCCCCTACTGGGACCCTGGCAGACAGGATTGAACTGAAAGGGGACCTGGTGCACTTCTAAGCCACTCTTTGAAGTCTCCCCCTCTTCAAAGGCACATTTGGGTATAAAACAGGGCCTCTGCCCTACCACTTCAGACACTTCCTGGAGAAGAAACTTGTAACCAGAACCTGGATCCTGCCAAGAAGAACTGCCTGGCTACCTGACTGCTTTCTGTGAAGGACTGCTGCCTTGCTATTGCCCTGCTGCCTTGCTTCTCCCTGGCTGTGGTGGAGAAGTGATCTCCAAGGGCTTGGATAGAGCGTGCCTCCTGTTCCCTGAAGTCTCAGGACCAAAAAAACTTCTCTCTTGCAACTGGACTCCTTGTGCAGCGCAAATTCAACACACAGCTTGATAAAAACGATGCACAGCCTGCTCTGCGATAACAAATTCACTGCACGCCGAACCGGGATGACGCCACTCGACCTCGCAAGAAAAAGATCGACGCGGCGCCTGCGGTGCGACCGGAACTTCGACGCATGGCCCACCAGATCGACGCACAGCTGACCTGGGATGACGCTGACTGACTTCCAGAGGGGAAATCGACACAGCGCCTGCCGTGAGGGAGAAATTTCCCCACACCGCCCACCGGAATGACGCAGAGCTTGTCAACAAGCCAAGGATTCCACGCAGAGACTCCAGGGCATCTGAAAACCCCGCAACCCGAAGAGGATCCACGACCGAGTGCCGGAAATCGACACCCAGCCGTCCCTGTATGGAAACTAAACAACGCATTTATTGTGTGCGGCCTGAGAAATCAACGCACACCCCTTTGTTTCCACACTTCTCCTCCTCTGCGGCCCTTTGCAGAGATTTTTCACTCAAACCAGTTACTTTGTACTTGAAAGAGACTTTGTTTGCTTTTATAAGACTAGAGACACTTTATATCACTTTTCAGTGATATCTTTACATTTTCTTATTGCATCTTTGATCGTTTTTGACCTGCAAATACCCAGATAAATATTATATATTTTTCTAAACACTGAGTGGTGTATTTTGGTGGTGCTATATGGTGTTATTGTATGATTTATTGCACAAATACTTTACACATTGCCTTCTAAGTTAAGCCTGACTGCTCAGTGCCAAGCTACCAGAGGGTGGGCACAGGATAATTTGGATTGTGTGTGACTTACCCTGACTAGAGTAAGGGTCCTTGCTTGGACAGGGGGTAACCTGACTGCCAATCAAAGACCCCATTTCTAACAATCCTCCTATCTGAGATTACCTCTTTGGAGAGCCCTGCTCTGGTAAAGTAACCAAGCACACCCCTGGCTACCAAGGGAAAAAGTAACAGTCCTCAGAGGTATGGCTTTAAGGAGCCTAGGCGCATGGGTCCACCACCAAGATGAACTTGCTCCCTGAAGCTGTTTTAGGAGCTAAGGGCCAGGCAATGTCAATCCCCACACTCAAAAGGTGTCTCCACCACAGGTGATTGGAGCATTGTAGTGAATTCTACTTTGTTTTATTGGGATACAGGAGTTAGCTCAACCTTTGGCTTGCAGACTTGTGCCCCCGTTGTCGCGTGGGCTCTCATTATCCTAAATGAGACTACTGGATTTCTAGGCAGCAGGATCGTTCATGGTGTGGGGGACTGAGTCTAACCCACTTGGAAGGACCTCTGTCACCCTAAACCCGGTTTTGCTCCAGCTAACTAGCAGTGCCTCATTTCTCCAACAAGGAAAAGATGATTGGGCAGCCGAGCGCATTACATCTTTGGAACTTCTCAGGGAAATCGTGGTCACTCAGATCCAAACCAACTCTCTCATTTACAGTATGATCTCATATACAAATGACAAAGGCAGTATAAGTTTTATATAATGTTTTAATAAAACGACTGCATTTTAGATAATAAGGCGTGAGCCGCAATAACCAGAACCATACAACACAGTAGGATTGAAATAGTCACAAGGAGAGTGAAACATAAGAACAACGCTATCATGGTGTTTAATAATTTCTACTCTCCCTCAGCTAGTTCTATTTCGAGCACAGCATGTTAAGCTTCTAACTTGCCTTTCTGAATCCCTTGGGAGACATCAGCCCTCATACCTGAGCAAAGGCCTGTGATCTGGTTCAGCATCTGCAACAAGGCAGTCAGCGTCTAGTTGTGGTTCCCTGGTCGGAATCTCTCTCTTGTGTGTATTGGGACAAGGAAGTGTTTTTATAACTAACATGTCAGCGTGTTCTCAAAATGTCCCTACGCAGGAATGCCAAAGACTAAACTCCTACCATGTCTATCGGCAATGTACCAGACTGTATCCTTGACTGAAGCACAGAGTGAACAGGAATGTGTTATGGAGAACTTCAGTGCTGAAGTAGGCTAAACAGTGTGATATGAAATATAAAACAAGACCGTAGAACTGGCTATTTGAAAAATAACAGTACGAAGCTGAATAAAAGCATTTAGAGCAAAGTGCACAGAGGCTCTAAGCTGCAAGCAAAGGAATAAAATACATCCAGGGCAAAATGCACAAAGGCCTAAAGCCTGAAGCTAATGCGCAAAGGATACGTAAAACTGACCACACTACACCGTCACCTAGTGACTTTTACCCTACTTAGCTTGCTCTGTTTTAGCACATTTATTTCATTGAATCTTTTAAGAGGGCTGCCTTGTTTTTAGTTAGGCCCACGTTTTAGTTTGAGTTATCAGTGCCACCGTGCTAAGGCATCAATATCAATCAACAAAGATAAACAAAATGTAGGTGTTCACATTAGGTACTTTCCCTCTTCACGCTTTCGAGGGAATTGTTAATATAAATTACCGCCCCAAGCATGTCTTGTTATTTATTGTTTGGGAACAGACCAACATCAGGGGTCCAAGCAGATCTGTATAAATAGTACTCACTTAAACAGATTGTCAGAGAGATTCTGACCAGATGCCATCGCTCCTATCGATGCTGCACTTCGCCTTAATGCTAAACTAGACTTCGTGCCCATACGGAGTCTGAGCTAGAGACCTCATTCCAAAGTAACGAGGGTCGGGGGCACTTCTCATGGACATGGCATTGGCAGATTAGGTTTAACATACCTAGCTTCCTCTTAGGTTAGAGGATAGGCTCATTGGGGTAGGGTATTAGGACATATCTCATACTTTATGTCACTACATGTTATTGCAAGATGGTGGGGTCTTTGTATTAATGACTCTTGTCTTTACCATTCTGTTTCTTGCACTGATCATTATCCTAATCATTGCAGCCCATGCAGCTTATCGCAGATTGCAGTTTTGCTAAATAAAACCTATTGAAACTTTACTGCATCTTTGTCGTTGCCTGTGTTTGAATGAGACATGGTGTTTATGTGAGAAAGGGGTAATCTCTGTTTAACCACAACATTCCCTGAGATGTCACACTCTGGAGTCTGCCACAAATCACCTTTTACTGTTTGGGTTTTTGGTGAGGCGCTGCTTGTGAGCCGTGAGGGTTAGGACAACAGTTGTGAGTTGTTGTAGGACTGGCCAGAGGCAGTCTCTGCAAATGCTGGAGCCGGTGCATTACTCGTTGATTAGTCCACTTCACGTGGAGGCTCAGGGTAGACCGCGTCATCAGTCTGTGTGGTGTTGGTGTAAAAAACAGCCAAATCTTGGACAGGTGTTGTTATTGAAGTGGTAAATGGAACTAGCAAGAGTTTGTTTTCCGCCCTTCCCATGGTCGAGGAGGTCTCTGTGACAGCGTTGGACATTGATGCATAGTCTGTAGTGGTGTTGTTCATTCTACTATGTAGAGGTATGTCCCGTTGGGTAGTGAGAGGGGATTGGGAACTACCCAAGGGACTTCTTGGTCTACTGTGAAGGATCGTCCACATGGTGAACTTTGACGTCATCAATGAAAATGAATCTGTTTGTTCTGGAACCAGGAAGTGGTGATAAGATGACAGATCTGGTACCTTGAATTCCCAAGACCGGGACAGGTGCTCTGTATGATGGACCGAATTCCTTCACAGCAATCTTCTCACAAACCAGATCCCCAACTTTAGGAGTCCAGCCAGTCGAAGTTTTTGCTAAATCCCTTATTCCTAAGGTGGCAACACTGGTAGATGATTTATCATCACGAAATTGCTGAAGCTCCTGTGAGAGAGTGAGATGCTCATTTATGTCAAATGGTGTTTCTGCTGCCACCGAACCAGAGCCATCAAGATCTTGGACATGCATAGGTATCCCAAAGAGAACCTCATAAGGAGTGCGTCCCCCCCAAGAACCGTCTTGGCAGATTATTCAGTGCTCTCTGGACCCCATATAGGTGATGAAGCCAGCTGCGGCCTGAACCTAATACTCAAGCTGTTAAGGACTGCTTTAGATCACCGTTCTGCCTCTCCACGACCGAATTTCCCTCGGGATGGTATAGTGAGGAGTAATGGAGTTCAAAACCCATCGTCCCCATGGTATCCCTGAATGCCTTAAAGGCAAATGCAGGGCCCTGGTCCGAATTGAATGCTGCAACCGCATATGTACCAATAAAGATCAGAAAGTCTTTTATAACAGTTCGAGGATCAGCCGACCGCTGCGTCCATACCCACAGCAATCTAGAACAAGAATCTACAGCGACTAAGATGTATTTGTATGCACCATCAGGTTGGAGTGGACCGCAATGGTCCAGGTATACACATTGTAGTGGCCTGCTGCACACTAAGAGGGATGTCTGTGGTGGGAGTTTGATATTGGAGCCTTTTATTTGCTGGCACATGTCACAACAAGGGACTTACTTTTTTGTCCGTCTGCATACACCAGGCCACCAGAAGCGTTTCTGTAAGAGTGTTATTGTGGCCGAAATACTAGCATGTGCAGAAGCGACACCCTTATGCGCTGCTTTTACTAGATCTAATCTCTGGTCTTCTGTGCACTGATATGATAAGAATAATTTGTAGGGTATCCTTTTGGGAGGGACTTTCCTTCAACCAAAGTCAGTATTTCATTGTCCAATCTCGTCTGTGAATGAGTCACTGCAGCCACAGAAGCTGTAGTTACTGCAGATTTGGCTGTTCATCAGCCAAAGTGTTGCCGATAACGTGTACTCCTACACGTTGATGGCCCAATGTATATACTACATGGACACACAGTAGCTTATCCTTGAGATCAGCCACCCTCCCCCACAATGTTTTATGTTTTATGGTGTTCCCTTTGGAATCTCTAAACCCGTTTAGCTTCCAATGATTAAGATAACCATTGTATGACTGGACGCAGTAGTATGTGTCGCAGACTATTAAAGTCAGGCATCCTGTCTCTGTGTTTTCTAGCGCTAATATAAGAGCTTTAAGTTCAGCCAACTGAGCTGTGCAGTCCCCTTGGGTCTGCGTGTAGGTGTTGTGAGGGTGGAAGACTCCATCCTTCATCACTTCGCTCATGGCTGCACAAGCGGCTGAGTATTGATGTTTGGTACCTACAGCTGGTTGTGCTGAACCAACAGTGTAGATGACAGTATGGTATCTGTCAAGTGGCAAGATATTTAGAGGAGCGGGGTACTCCTGTTCATACTGGAGAAACTCTTGTGTCTAAAGTTTTGGATCAAAGATGTAATCAACATCAGTGGCGGTCAGAGACGTTGCCCACTGAATCCAACGTGGATGTAATGCTGTAGCATTCGGAACACTTGCTT
This sequence comes from Pleurodeles waltl, assembly GCF_031143425.1. Taxonomy (NCBI): domain Eukaryota; kingdom Metazoa; phylum Chordata; class Amphibia; order Caudata; family Salamandridae; genus Pleurodeles; species Pleurodeles waltl. The sequence continues at coordinate 1,091,247,320 of NC_090444.1, read as the reverse complement.
TGGTGACAGCCTCTGTAGGTGCAAAATGTTGCTCTGCATTTAAGTATAAATGTGATTTATATGTTATGGGTACCGTGTCGCCTTCATTGAAGGTGACATGAGTAAATCCAATGGCACTAGCAATTACTCTGATGACCAAATTCGTTTTATTGTCACGTGTGTGCAAGTGTTTAGCTTCTAGCATGTCTTGTTGCAATTCCCTAAGGATGCGTGTGCGTTCAACTGTCCAGTGTCTGCTAGAAAAGGTTGGCAGTATCAAGTCATAAAGTGGCTTGATGCGCTGTGCATAGTCTGGGATGTATGTTCTGCCAAAGTTGAAGAAACCTAATAATGACTGTAGTTTCTTGAGGGTGTTAGGAGGGTGGAACTGTGCATATTTGTCTAGAAAGTGTGGGGCCAGGCTCTTCCCCTCGTTCGATAGCTCGTATCCCAGGAACAATACACTGAGAAAGGCAAACTTACTTTTCTTAAAGTTACATTTGTAACCAAGGTCTGCAAATCCCAAAATGATCCGATCGACCCTTACAAGATGAATGTTGAGGTCGTCGTCCGTGAGATATATGTCATCCACGTAGGATAACGCCTCAGGATCAATATCATGTAATATTGATGTTACATGGGCTGAGAATAGCCCTGGGCTGTTCTTATAGCCTTGGGGTAAACGGCAAAAGTGTTTTTGTGAGCCAAATGAGAATGCACTCAGGTCCCGACTTTCATGTGCTAAGTTCTGGCAGAAAAACCCATTAGAAATATCTAACGTTGTTTTATATTTTTTACGCACTGTATTGTTTATTAGTGCCGTGATATGTGCATTTTGTATAGCATATATATGTTTATGACTATTTAAATGTCTGTAATCTATGACTATTCTGTAGGAATGGTCTGGCTTTGCAACGGGAAATAACAGGTTATTCATTGCAGATGTACAGGGCTCAGTTATTCCCTGGTACTCGAGCTGAGTGAGGATCTCCCTCACCGGAGCTTCTGCTTCATGTTCAACAGGATATTGTGGCTGAGGTTGGGGTGTAGACTTAATAGGAATTACATGACAAGGAGAGTCCTTGTCCCAACCTACATGATTGCGGTATAAATCAGGTGCCTGCGCTAAAGCCCATTTAACAGCATAGGCTTGTTTTTTTTCTGCTTCTGGAACAAGATTAGAGAAAGAAGGCAAAAATACATCTTCCCCATGTGGGACCTTATGGACGTGCCAGGTGGCCAGTCTCTTTCGGCCAACAGGATATCACTAGTAAGTTCATCCCAGAATATCACACCAATGCTCTAAGTCTCCCTCTATTTGAATTTTTAAATCATAAACCCTGTCGGGTGGCAGAACACGGCCATCCGCAGTCTCAACTGCAATAAAATCGCTAGTTGCTGTCGCATCCAGATGATCTTTCAGACTCTGGCGACATATTGAGACCTCTGCTGCACGGTCTAACAGTGTCAGTGCCCACGTCTTGTTTTTCAACAATGTTCTCAAGTGTACTGGCATTTTTAACCAACAGTGCTGCCACCTTTTTCTTTTTAAAGTGTGGCTTCTGCTGAGGAGTCTTTTCTTATTTTTTGACTGTAGACTGTGTTAAGTCTTTCTTTTGTTTCATGTGTTCAGGACGTCGATCAGGACGGCCCCCTCTCTCGCAACGTCTATCTGGTGCGTTCTGAAAGGAACGAGAGGGACGTGAATCAGTATATTTATCAGGAGTTTTTATATTTTCCCTATTTCTGAGATTGTATCTCCTTTCGAAGTTCTCCAGGTGTGGAGAATCAGCTCTCTTATTTTGTCTATCCTTAAATTATTTTTGTTTTTCCCAGCGCTTTTTAGAGCCCTCTTGTGCCTGCTTTGTACCTTCCTTAAGGGTGTTACTTTGTATTTCCAACTTATTTGGTTTGGCTCTCAAACTATCCCGCCCTATACTAGTGTAGGTGTCGGAAATTATTTTTGGTAGCTGTTTCTCCTGTTCCAATTGTGGAGTTTCTCAGAGACGCTGGCGTATGGCCAGTGCTACCGCTTCCCCTTTAATGTTACTGGGTATTATTGAGGAAACTGCATCAAACTTACGTATTAATTTCGTCACCAAATCTAAGGCTGGTGCAGCCCCATGCTCATTCTGTATTTGTTTTAACACTTCAGGTAAATTGGCAAGTGTTGGGGTACCATGTGTGGTAGTATATATAGCAGCGAAGACTGTACCCCATGTGGCGCAGACATCTACCGAGGGAACCGTCCCGAAGTGAAAGCACATTGTGAGAAGTCTATGTTTTTCCTGTGGTCCCGTATGGGGAAACACAGCTTCCAGCTCATTTGTTTTCTGGGCTATTCAGAACGGTATTTTCTCTTGTTCTGTGGGTATTTTACCCATGATAGTATGCACTGTTTGTTGATTAATCCCAGTAGCCAATTGGTATCCACCAGGTGCTGGTGGAGCTGGATGCGGTGGTGTTGTGTTCAAAGTTCGCATTACGAACTGGACTAGTTGTCTTTAAAGTGTTACTAACTCATTATATAAATTTTGCAGATCTGCTATTGGCATATTTTGTATGCCTGGGTGAGGTGTGTATATGGCAAACATAGGCCATTTTGGTCCATCATTACCTAGAGGACCTAGTCTCACTCTTTGTAATACATGTAGTAAGGCGCCTTCAAACCAGTTCTGATGCTCTTGGTATTTGAGCAATATTTCATGATACTGGTATGCTTGGTACCGTTGAGGTAAGTTTGCAATTTTGTATGTGTGGAAAGTATGTGTTCTTTGGTTCACCTCAGGAAAGGTGACCCAACAGTAAAATGTTTCTGTTTGGTATGCTTCATTAGCTTCTATGCTGAGAGTAACATCCCCGCCCTCTTCTGTAGGGCCATTCGCTAGTAGGTGTTGTGTCAATGCTTGTCTAGCATTCTCAGGAATTTCCATAGCGTTAGCCATATTTGTAAAATTGGTCAGAGAAATGAAACACCAAATGGGGAGTATAGTCCTTTTATGAGTTCAAGCTCGAACAACCTACAGCCTAATCAGGTGTTACCTTTGCAGCTGAGGAGGATCTTCCCAAAGACCACGGACGTCTCCGTTTAATGGCACTTTGGGTATCTGTTGTCTGTGAGACAGTGATAATCAGGGTATCTGTAAATCAGTGCCTAGTCACCATCGTTGGTGGCGCCATGTCCTAGTTTGGACTTTTGCTCTGGGCAAGACTGCTGGTTTAAGGATGATAGTACTTATGTTTGTAGGCGACTATGCCAATCCTACAACAAGTCGCAAATGTCGTCCCAACCCTTCCAGCTCACTAGCAGCACCTCACCAAAACCCAAATAGTAAAAGGTGATTTGTGGCAGCCTTTACACATGGACTCGAGAGTATGACATCTGAGGGAGTGTCGTGGTTAAACGGAGATTACCCCTTTCCCACAGATATATCATGTCTCATCCAAACACAGGCAATAACGAAGATGCAGTAAAGATTCAATAGTTTTTATTAAACACAACTGCAATCTGTGATAAGTTGCATGGGCTTATTAGCATGATTAGCATAATGAACAGTGAATAATGATTAGCATAATGAACAGTGCAAGGAACAGAATTGTAAAGACAAGAGTCATTACTACAAAGACCCCCACCATCTTGCAATAATCATGAAAATACATAAAGTGTGTAATATGTCCTAATGCCCTATCATGCAAGCCTAACCTCCTACCTAAAAGAGAGCTGGGTATGTTAAACCTAATCTGCTAATGCGATGTACATTGGAATGCGGTCTCTATCTCAGACTCTGCAGGAACACAAAGTCTGAGTCAGCATCAAGACGACGTGCAGCATCGATATCAGTGATGGTGGCGATGTCCTCTGGTCGGAATCCCTCTGATTATCTGTCTAAAGTGTGATGTTTTTATACAGATCTACTTGGACCCCTAACGTAGGTGTGTTCCCAAACAATAGATAACGGCATGCTTGGGGCGGTAATTAATATGAACAATTCCCTCAAAAGCAGAAAGAGGGAAAGTCCCTAAATGTGAACACCTACAGTTTGTTTGTCTTTGTCACTTGATTTTGATGCCTTAACACGTTTGCACTGATAATGCAGATCATAACAAGTGGCCTAACTATAAACAAGGCAGCCATCTTAGAATAATTAAATAATTAAATGGGCTAAGACAGAGCAAGCTAAGTAGGTTAAAAGTCACTAGGTGACGGGGGCATGAGTCTGCAAGCCAATGGCTAAGCGAACTCCTGTTATCCCTTTAAAACAACTAGGATTCACTACAACCTGTTCTGTGGAAACCAAATGGTCCACAATTGTGATCATGCTGGATGCTGTATCCCTGAACCTCGAGTTTGGTCCCATTGATGAGTGGGTGTTTCACATACCTCACCACGCTGAGAGGTAAAGTGGCCAGGGTTTCAAAACCCATTTCACCACAGAGACTAAGCTAGCTTATGTCCAACCCTTGGTTTCCCCTGGGCAAATGTCCACCCAAATTTCTACACTTGCAAACCCTGGGACTGTCCACTTATGGGGGCTTCTTGGAATAGAATGTCTCCCTTTTTGTATCCTAGCCGGTGAATATCAAGCATAACCCAGCCATGTTGGGATCAAAAGCTTTCTCCATCTTGTATACTCCCCACATGGGTTAAGAAAAGGCACTGGACTCCCTCTCTTGAACATACTTTTAGGGCCCCTGTAAGAACTCCTTTCTTAACTTTGTTGCTCCCCTCTTTCCCTGAAGGGGCTGTTTCCCCTTCTTATGACTCTTCCCGTGGGATTTCTTAGACACCCAAGTGCACACTCAAACGTCAGCTGCATTCTCAGCCTGCCTGGGGTCAGTCAGTTTGGAATCTATACGAAGCTGGTGGAAGTCTGACTGACAATTACTGAAAAGGTGCTCTTCCATAATAAGGTTACATACTCCATCACAAGTAGAGGCTATGTTGCCTTTAACTTAGGCTTAGAATGCCTTTACTAAGACATCAACAATTCAACCCAGTGCTGTTATGTGTCTAAGTGTGTGCCCCAGAACATCTTCCAGTACTCCTCCAGTGCAAGCCCAAATGCCTGCACAAGGGCACCCATCATGTGGGTTTATGAGTCAGCCACTCATTTTTCTACAGTTAGGAGTTTACTCCTTCACATTGTTGGTGCTAACTCCCACTGTAAGGCTCCCCAGTTCTGTTGACCCATCCTGCATATTCTCAGTACTCTTTCATAGAAGAAAAACCATTAGTCAATGCCGCCCCCCAACAAAGCTAGGCAAAATACTTTTGGACAGAGATGTGTGGTCATTCTGTAGACACCTCACCATTGCTCCCACCATTTTCTTCAAACCTCAAGAGTTCTAAACTGGTTTCCTTCTCATACAAGACCAGTCTCTTTTCTTCTTTTCTTTCAGTGCCAGTTTCCTCTCCTCCAGTGCTATAGCTCCCAGTTTGGCCTGCAGCTTTCTTGCTGAGTGCTTCTCACTGAGATCCATTTGTCAGATAGATAGTTCAGAAGGGCTTTTGCTGGCAGAGCCTTTGTTGATCCCTGTCCTGGAAGATAAACCAGAAAATCCATCTTTGGGGAGGTGATCGCCGTCTTTTCAATCTCTGGGTTACTTCATCCCCAGCTTTAGGCAGGGAAAAAGTAGCTTGCCAAAAGTAGAATTCCATTAATATTTAGTAGTAATTCAGCTTCACCCATGAAAGGGGCCTATGCCAATATTACAAAGAGTCCAATAATGACATGTCTAATTGTTTTCTAAACATAGATAGCAATATTAAATGTAATAGTGCATTCCAGTGTATCTCTACAGAATAGCCAGCCTTCCTACCGTGAACATAGCTGTTATGTGCTAGTCAGTGTAAGGACATGTTATCTTTAATCTTCTATGTGTTGTACTTTTAAATACTATGCACTCTGCCTTGTGGGCTAAAAGGTGCACATAAGGGTGACATTAATTAATAATAGGAAGGTCTTCTCCCATCAAAAAGGGTTTATTTTGACATGTCAGTATAAAACTGTCACTGCAGTTGCCAGGCTGCTGTGGCAGGTCCTGATTCATCTTTGTCTGGTCACACTAGTGGATTGCACAGTAGTGCTATCATCCATAAGTGACATTTAATGTTCCAGACAGTAGATGCACTTTGAACACTATATACCATGGACTTATAGGAAAGATAAAAGAAGCCAAATAAGTATTAAAGAAATCAACATTTTTTAGGGGTCAGAGCACATACACTAGTACCCGAGTAGCAGTGTCAAAGTGTACAGAAAGAAAAATACATCCTACAGAAAATGGGGTGACTGCACAAAAATAGGCATGTTCTCACAGAATCCATGATATGATAATATCCATGTCTGGTTAATGCTGTCTTTAGAAAAAAAGGTGGTAATTCTTAATTTTCAATATTTTATTTTCTATGGTTGTGTGGTGCAATATTGAAACAGAAGAAAACATTTTCCATGCACAGATCTTTGTCACAAAATATTTTATAATATGGATCAAGTCCAATCCACTCTCGGTCTGTATGGGCTACTCATTCATTGCTTTCCATCATTACGTAAACTCATACCATTACTTTTGTAAGTTGTGCTGACTGGAATTCATCTGATCACTCTTTGGATTGATATAAGATATAGGACCAACGTAATGATACATTTTTAGGCATTTTCAAATTCAGACCAATTTCTTCTCACTTCACCGGGCATGCTCTGCCCTCACAGATGCCTTTTCTCTCCCCATACACCAGTTCAGATCCTACCCCAACACATCCAAACTAGGGGTTAATATATTTCCCATGTTTTATGCAATATCTCTTTTTGACAGAATGAATCCTAATGCATAAATTATACATAGTCATGCCTACTTCCTCCAGCATTCCCAGATTAGCTCAGTATGGAGCAAGGGACACTTGCACACCTATTATTGCCATTAATTATGTCTGAACTCTGATCAAAAAGGTTTGTACGTCAGAACATTCCAGGTTCATATGATTGATGGAACACAGTTCCTTTCTAAATTCATTACATTTTGGATCTTTAATCCATCTCACTGTATGCTTTGGCATTATTGCTTTGGCCTATATTATTTTAAATTGGATAAACCCAATGGAATGCATTAACCTTCTCAAGTGAGCCAAAGTCATTAAACGTTTAAACGTCTCAATCCTTTGACCATTACTCTTTCAAAGCATTCATTATCCCTTTGCTGTTGACAATTTTGTGGGTCTATGAGATAGTTTTTCTTAAATAAATGCTCCATTAGAATTATAGTCTCCAGTGGAGTCTCCAGTGGAGAATGATGTAGAGTATTCACTTACCCAGTTCTTCACTGTTTAATGCAAATGTTAAACAAACATGCTTGCACATTTCAGTAAGTTTAAAACCAAATCCCTACTGTAATTCCTCACGTTTTCATTACTGTATATTGTTCAGCATTAGGTTGCTCATTTTAGAGATTCCCGTAAGTTCCGATGAGCAGTATCCCTGAGGTATCAATACCACACTCAGTTCCAAACGTAACCATAGAGGGGTCACTCTTATTATTATACCTTTCATCCCATAGTCCTCGTTTTCACTTTCCAGGCCTGAAGTACCTCCATAGTTGCTGTTAGTAAAATATTGTAATCTCCCCCATGATAGATGAAATGCAAACATACCCTGACACTCGAGCTAGGGGATCCAGAGTAATCTCTAGTTCGCCCATTGGCCAAAAGCCCACTCATTCACTATCACAAATTGCGCAGGCTTGTAGTATTCCCTTTTATACTATAGGGTTGTCCCACCACCCAACACTGATTGACCCAATTTAAGAAAGGTGTCCCGAGATTTGAGCCTCCCACATGAAGTTGTGCAACACAGTCAACTTTCTGGAGGTATGTCATTGGCACCTGATAGGGAGCCCTTTGCAACGTGACATTTTGGCAAAGAAATCATCTTAAATATAGATACTCTACCTAAAAGAGACAGGGCAAGTGTACTCCAATGGTGAACACCATGCAGGAATCTATTCAGCATTATGTCTAGGTTTTTTCCATAAATTGGTTTTTTATTGCCATTTTGCTGCAATGGAGATATTTAAACCTATCTTTTTCCATTCTGAGGACATATCGTGTAAATACCACTGCTGGGGATTCTCTAATCAGAAGCAGGATTTATTTGTTCCAGTAAATCTTAAATCTGGAGTAGAAATTCAATACTTCAAAGATGTCCACTATTCCAGGACATGTGGCTCCCCACAAGGGCCAATTCTAGTACATGCCATGTAAATATATTGAAATGTAGGTTCATCTCTTGCGCCCACTTGAAGCTCCCTAACAACCTGATTTTGTCCAAACCAACGGGCGAGGAGTTGTGTTGCTACCACAAATATAATTGGCGGTGGTCTAAGTTTCATCGTACCTCTATGAAGTCAAAAGTATCTTACATTGTTTTATAGATAATAACACGTGGTTCGCGAATAAAATAATTGTGTACAGGATGCCATGCTACTCTTTCGTGGCCTAAATATCCTTTGTCAAAAATATTGTTGCAACATTATTGCCTCATTTAAGTTAACAATAGAAAATCAACACCCAATGGAACAATACTAAGGTAAACAAGATTTAGGACCTGTTAATTATGTCAGAGGCTATTCTAACAACCATCAAGGGCAGACATTTTATACCAACACCTAAAGGGTGCATGGGCTCGAGGAGATAATCAAATTGAAGGGAGTCAAATATTTACTCTATTTTTAATGTCCTAGCAGCTAGTAGGCTTGTAGCATGACAGATTCATAGAAGCAATTCTGCAAAGTATGCAAAGCTAATATAGTAGACCTATTCAGCATAAAGATGTATTGATCTAAAGTTTTGTAGCAAACGCCAGTAACCAGAATGCAAGTACATTTTTTAGGATCCTCATTTCAAGCTTATGAAATGAAATGGGTTGGTGTGAACAGCAGTCAGTGACTGGTTTGACCAGTGTATGAATTATACTATATTGTCATGCTTCTCATTGTCAGATAGCTTGCTCACTGTGTTAGCATATCCATAATGAAAGCAAAGATTAAGAGTCAAAGTATTTGCTGTGTTTTTTAAACAGTTCTAGTGGTAGGCTATTGGGGTTTGTAGCCCTACCAATTTTCAATTGTCTAAAAGCTGTATCCATTTCCTGTTCATCAATGTCTCCTTCTAAACCTAAGTGAAGTTAATATGTGAATAGTCATCAACTGAAGCTCACTTCAGAAAATTACTTCTCCTCCTTTTGTAAGCTTCCAGACACACTAATTGATAATCAACTCTCCCCTAATTTTTTTTGAAAAAAAATCAGCAGATATTTTTATTCACTCATCATTCTGAAGGTCCCATGTAATTAACTGTCATGTCTCGTTATTTGGTTCATGATCCCTTCCAATAGAAATCACAAGTGAAGAGTGATCTGAGGAACTCCTGGCCAAGAAACCTACATTTGATAATTGTAGGGCAATTGAGTATGAAGAAAGTGTCTAATCTGGAATAGGAAGTGCGCAAACCTGAATAAAGTGAGTACTGTCTGTCACTTGAATGCAGATATCTCCAAACATTTCTCAATCTGAACATCTCTCAATGCTGATGTAAACGTAGTTGGGCCAATGTTCCATGAATGTGCAGCATTATGTCCTCTGGACCTGTCTCACACCCTGGACATATCATCATTAAATTTGCTCCCACCTCTCCCATAGTTACAACTTAGGGCCTCATTAGGAGTGTGGTCTGACCAGGAGGTCTGACCTCCCAATTACAAACCTGGTGGGCGGACCTGCCGGGGGACTGCCATCCCTACAGGGAACATGGTTCCTGATGGCCAGGGACCACCAAACTCGCAATGAGGCAGTGAGTCATCTTTTCCAATGACGAGTCACAAAATTTCACTGAGATCTATAGCCAGACCCTTCTGTGAAACTTAAGTGCAAGGTATGGTAAACATTTGTTCCCCATGTGTCACCGATTACGGCAAAAGGCGGAGTCAAGCTTTCTCCCTCAGACTATGAATGGAATTGATTTGAAAGCATACATCCCTACCACCTCTGGACCCTCCTGGGAAACCTGCATACTACAAATGTATTTTTTTTTCTCCTGTCATTACATCTACATTAATTTCCCATAAAGTGTGTCTCTTGAATCAAATGCATATTTGTCTCTAAAGACGTACTGGGGGACCAAGCCTGTTTTAATCTTATGTTGGAGAATATCCATATTCCATTGACATGCCCAGAAAATCTGCTATCAGTTCTGTCTTTCCTCAACAAACTATAATGAGGTCAGAACTGTGTTTGTCTAGTAAGAAATTGGGGGTTGGATTGGTAAACAGCATTTCTGTAGTCACCAGATGTCCACATCTCCTTTTAGTCTTGTCATGATGCAATGGTTAGTTTACTTGAAATTTACATTGTTTTATTTCCCTTGATTCCATTCCCAGGGTCTCTACCTACCCATGAAAATTAAGAGCCATATATATGGCCAAGTGATGCAATGCAGCAAGTTACCTTGCTGCTCTAAGCTGTGACAGAAGGAAAGGGCAGGAATGTGCTGTATTTAAAAGAGTATGATGCATTCCTACTTGTCCCTGCACTGGCACTGTTTTGGCAGCCTAGCTTTAATGCAGGCATCCTTGCACCATGGTGCAAGAGTGTCTCCGTTATAAGAAGGACTGTTTTTATGCAGGAAGGGACACCATTCCCTGAGGCATATTCCTCTTTCTATGTGTGCTGCAGAATGCATACAAATAGGCAGAGGAAGTAATGAGGAGGAACAAAAATATTTCTCCTCATTATACCTCACCTGGGGAGAGGTAGGTTTAGAGCATTCCCAGGTCTACCACTACTGGTAAATCAGTGAATGCATAAACATCCATGGATGTTGCACGGGAACACCCACGCAACACCCATGGAACACCTCCTTGGGGCAGAGTAACAAAACTCAGCAATTTGCAGAGGGTTGCTTTACTCTTGATTTATGAAGCCACTCAGGGCTATTCCAGATGGCCTTGCGTAGCTTTAGAAATCACATTTTTGACTTGCGTCACTCTTGCACTACGTTATGTGCTGGAGGAGCGATGCAACCCCACTCATAAACATGCCACTAAAAGCATGTCAGATCAATCACTGTGAAAGTTTGCCATCTGCCACCACGGAAGTAGCTGAAAGGCCTGTTCACATTCTTACATCTGTGCTCTCCTCTTACTTGCATAGTATGATTTTGATCCACTTATGCTGTTGATCCTGTCAAATATTCTTATTTCTCCATTATCCATTCCAATAGTTTTCATCACTTCAGCTATTGTTTCTGGCCAGCTCCACCCTTTTCAACGTATCCATGACACCACTCACCAACGTTATATGATCACAAGACATTATCTTCATTTTCTATGCTGATGACATTGAAATCATCCTCTCCCTGATGGACAAAACAACTACCTCCAGAACCAACTTCACCAAATGCATGATCATGGCAGCAAACTGAATGGGAACCAGCTGCCAACAGCTCAACTGTGACAAAACAGAAGTGCTGGTCTTCAGCAACAAGACCTCCCTATGGGACTCCACCTGGTGGCTGTCGGAACTAAGACCAACACCAAAAGACCACATCAGAAATCTAGAGATCATTGTATCATGACAAGTTTAACATGATGGCTTAAGTCAACCTACGCATCCTAGCATTGCTGAGAAAAATGCTCAAATGGTTGCCTCAGAACACCAGATGGGCCGTCACACAAGCACTCATCACCATTAGGTTGGAATATGGCAACCCTCTCTATTCCGCAATCTCTAAACAATTCCTACATAGACTCCAGACCATCCAGAACACTGCTGCCAGACTTATAGGTGACCTCCCATGTCACACCCACATCACACCTCAGGAAACGTCACTGGCTCCGCATTCAGCAGCCAAAGCAAAATTCTCACTCACACATACTAAGCCTTAGACAACACAGGATCAGAATTCTTGAACAGCTGCATACACTTTTACCAACCCACCACACCGATAGTATGCCTCACTCTCTCTCTAACACATTTTCTGCATCTGCAGAAGCAAAATTGGAGTATACTCAGTCTCCTACATCACACCCAAGGCATTGAAAGACCTCCCTCAACACATCAGAGCCTACTTCTCACTTCTTGAGTTCCGCAAGAAGCTGAAGTCCTAGCTCTTTGTCTAAGCATTTTGGGGACCACAAACCTACACAACTGCCCGAGCACCTGGATTGTGCAACAAGGCTCAATTAATTGTTATCATAATGTATTTTTAAAGTATTTATACATTGTATGTTTCTTAACTGACCCTACCATATTTTTCTAGAGCAAACACATTTCATGTCTCAGTTGCATACATACAAGTGTTACTCCACAAGGACTAAAACTTTGTCCCTAAATTTCATCTGATCAACCTACTTCTTCAATTAGTTCCTTGCAAGACAATCTCCAGCTAATCCACTTCACACATGGTATAGCCTTTCTCAGCTCGGACTCCCTTTTTGTATATAATTGAGACCAGATGTATGTACAGGCAAGGTGCAAATTTTGCAGCCTGCTTGTCATTTGGCTATGCAGCTTACAGAATATCCACTACAACCACTATTGAACATATCATTTTTTGGCTGGCTGATCCAAGATTGTCATTAGAGCACACCTTCTGGGTGTGGTGTAGTCATGAGTTTGATAAAAGTAATGCACCACTTTTTCAATCATTTCCACGCTCTCCTTGTCCTCTGCTTCCTCTGCACACTATGGTATAGTTTTCTCATTGCCATTTTCAGACGGAGTATTTATTACACCATCCCAGGTTGACATTTTAGTTGCAAGATAGCTTGTTAAGACTGTGGCAGCTAATATCAGCAAGGAAGACTTGAAGGCAATGTTGAGAGCTTGGGATGTTCTTTGTTGGTTGTTCATCAATGCGTAGTGACCCAGACGGTCACTTACAGTTTAAGGGATAAATGTACGGGAAACTCATTCCTCAGATACTTTAAGTACCAAAATCTTCCTTGTGGATTGTGATGCATTCTCCTTGAACTTGGAAGCATACCTTCTGGTAGCTAGGGAGCTCAATAACATTGTAAGATCCAAGTGGATATCTCCATTGAGCTTGCATCATTTGAGGGCACTGTGGTGATCAGGATTTTAACTGTAGCATCTGCAGACCTAGTGATTAACACATCTTTTGAAACACTTTGGAGCATATTTATACTCTGTTTGCACTGAATTAGAGTAATTTTTTACGCTAATTCACCGCAAACTTAACACCATATTTATATTTTGACGCTAGACCCCTCTAGTGTCAGAATATTGGAGTTAACATAATTTTTTGGATGAGTGAAACTGACTTACGTCAATGAGATGCAAGGTAGTGTTCCTGTCCCAAAAAATTACTGTAAGCCCCTAGCGCCATACTTATCCACCAAAATGAGGCAAACTCATCACTACTTATGGAAAACACACAGAAGCAACATTACCAACCAACAGAAGATGGAGGTGCTACTGATCCAGCTTGTGAGATGATGCAGAGGACAGCAACAACTACAGCAATCACCACCACCACCACAACACAGCCCATAACGGCAATGCAGAAGACAGGAGAGGGTCTTCAGAACTAGGGCAACCCTCCTCGGCCTCAGGGACGAGGACATCATAAGGACCTACAGACTGAACCGGCAAGCCATACTATACCTGCCGCACCACATTGAACCACTAATCACAGCCAGCCTTCAGACCCCACACAACATACCACCTGTGACAAAGCTGCTAGCTGTCCTGCACATGCTGGTAAGTGGCTCATTCCAAACAATGGATGCCCTGGCTGCTGGTGTCTCACAGCCGTCCTTCTCTGTGTTCCTGCCAAAGGTGTTAGACACTATAATCTCCCTGACACACCGCCACATCAGCTTCCCCAACACCCAGCAAAAGCAGCAGGAGACAAAACAGGAGCTCTACCAAGTCCATGGCTCCCAGCATGGGCTCGGTGCAATTGACTGCACCCATGTCCAGCACGTTCCACCTGCAGCAACATAGCACTCATACCGGATATGCAAGCACACTCATTCCATTCATGTGCAGGGCATAGTGGACCACAGGGGACTATTCATAAACATTTTGGCAAAGTATCCTTGGATTGTCCATGACGCCTCCATATCCCAGCACAGCAGGATCAATGCACACTTCTCGGATGGACAATATGGAAATGGCCTACTTGTGGGTAAGTCAATAAACCTAGCAATATACACACAACACACCAACCCTGTAGGACACACAGGACATACACCACTACATTAAAAAATTGCCAGGATAACACAGATGTGCAGGTAACAACACAAATGCACCATGCTGTAGAACAGCACAATCAGTGCACACCACAAACACATACACCCACAAGTATGTAACACACCCACAACTTGACAGACACACCACATTAAGGACAGATATGTACCCTTTGCTAACAGAAGAACTACACAGACTACTACAAGTGCCCACAGGTTGCCTACTACGTACACTTTAGACACAGTACACCAAACAAAGAATAACATAGCCATGTCAATGGCATACACCATGCTCATGTTACATTAGTCTCATATAGGCACAGATCCCTCAAATCATGCCATGCAAGTCACTGCCAGAACAAACATCTTATGCCAGACAACTGCTGCCAATACCAACATCTCATCAACACATACCTGACTTACCTGTAGTGTACATAGAGATCTGCCTGAGGCATTGGCTCACACACATAGGCATACAAAATCAATACCCATCACATACCATGTGCCAGATTTATGAGAAGTGACACTACACCGAATATAGTGCCACCTCACATGCACCACTTACTGACCCGCAACACCATCATGTCAGTACCATAAACAATAATTGGCCCACCACGGCGCAGAGTCACTGTTAGACAGTGAAGATCATGATTGACATAGTGGGACACTGTTGGAGAATACAGGACATCACTGACCTCACATGCACTGTGCCAAGGGACACATTTGCTAAGTGGCTGAACTCCATCCCATAACCTGCATTGTGCATGTGTTGACAGTATAAATGTTGAATCATGTGTTTGGAAGATAGGAGAGACACGGGTAGTAATGCTGATCACCCTGAAACAATGGTATACACACCCTTGGACACGTGATGGCTGCCACAAACATTAGCTGCCACTCAGGATCACCAAGGGTCGTATGTAAAAGCCCCGCAGTGTTGTTGTCATGGCCTGCACTGTATGTACAACTTGGCAGATGACCACTTTTTGGTGATTTGAAGCCACATTGTAAATCGGCCACCCTCCCATGCAGCATGTAGCGTGGAAGGGGTGTGCAATGTGTGTTGCTACAGGTCAGTCAGCACAAGATACACAGCATGATGATGCTGACTCAGATGTAGGTGTCACCTAAAACCTGAGGCAGTGCCAACATAAAACACCACCCCAGGTGTGCCGTTTGAAGGTTGCAATAAGGAAAGCTTTGAACTCATGTGAATGTGCCACTAATGCATGCTGCATACTGCTGCACACACATAAACAACCGATTGTCCATCAAAACAGCATATGTATAGAGATGTGTCCTTTCCTGCACAGACACATCCACCTCCATAAGGCCGCTAGCCAAGTACCCTGGTGCAAGGTTTGTAGTGCAGGTGCACAGCTGTATATTAGCTGCTGGTGCAGGGGAAAACAAAGGGTTGCCTAGTAACATGTCACACATGGGGCACTCTTGCATAGTCAAAGTGTTACAGAACAGTGCTGCCTATGTTGGAGACATGTTGTGCATTGTCACTCATTTCAAGGGGCCTAAGTGTCGCACATCATCTGTAATTACATGTCAAAATGGATGGGATGTCCAGGCTCTGTAGTGCTACCATGTTGCCACCATATCTGACCCAATTGTATTGTGAGGATGTGTCATGTCCCCTCTAGTGACAGCACACTGATACAAAGGTGCACTACACAACGCATGGTACATACATACTGACCATCAGTTAGGAATCCAAATCATATGTTCCAGGTCCTCGAGGCAAACTGAAGATTGTCATGTCCAACAACACAGAGCTGAGAAGAACTTACACAAGGCCAGGAACTCACACCATACCACAAACACATATGAGTTACAACCAACTCAAAATATTAACTGCCATGCTACATTACAAACCTGTTGCAGGCCTTAACAACAACTTACACCTTTAATCGTTTTTAGCGGATCAGGGTTATGACGTATAGCCATGGATTATGACCCTATTTGCCAAGCCATGCACAGCAGCAGAGCGTGCATATAATGAGGGACATCGTAAGACATGGAATATCGTGGAGAGGACATTTGGCATCCTGAAATCAAGATTCAGGTGTCTGGATCTCACAGGAGGCAGCCTCCTGTATGGCCCACACATTGTCTGCAAGAACATAATGACATGCTATCCTGCACAACATATGTGTGCGGATGAACTTCCAACTGTATGAGCAGATTGATGACCTGCCTGAGGGGGAGGATGGTGGTGAAGAAAATGAGGGGGGACAGCAGAGCTGCTGGGATACACCACAGACAGCACATAGTTGATAACTTCTTCAGTTAAAAAACACTTAACTCACGTTGTACATTTTGTAAACAAACACATCACTTATTCAAACAATCCTGCTTTGGTCTCTTCAGTCTCCACAACATATACCTTAGGATTGTGAGTCTAACCTCAGGGAGCATGTTACAAATACTAATTTGAAAAGTACTGTAGCAACATCACATGTGATGCGTAAGATTGTACTGCCACCATCACACACATCACTAATAGCCTCATCACCGGTATGTAACAACTGAAGGACATAACCTATGGACCACAACATATGAATTACATCCATGTTGCCAACTTGTTCATCAACAGCTCATCACACACAACCACAACATGTCCAAATAGGAGGTAAGCAAGGGGCCCACAAGTAAGGTAGTGGATGTCCAAAATTTGAAACACAGTAATGTTGGAACAGAACACTGTCACAACTCAGTGTGAGAGTTTTATTGACTGTATGGAGCATGTGTGACAAGGGGGGACAATACTGGTAATAATGGTCATCATGATTAGCCCAGGTATGACAAGCAATGGAAGAGGTTGGGCCTGCCCAGTACATCCATGGTAATCAGTCCTGCCACTTCCATGGGACCCAATCCTGACACAGGGTACACATGATCTCACACTTTGCACGGGCACGTCTGTGGAATGCACATCAGTATGGATGAGAACATATGCAGCTAGGGCTGCAGGTCCACCACACAAAAACAACAACCATTGCTAAGTGTAAAGAGTTTAAACAAACATTTGTGGTCAAAACCTAATCTGGGTGGAATGTAGGTAGAGTTTGTCATACACAGTATGTACCAAAGATGTACACATGTCACACATATGTGTAGACTACACACAAGTCACCATAAACTACAAATCTGCATACAGACACAGTTATCGGGTAACATTTCCTAGGTAGCATTGTTCAGCCATCATCAACAATGCCTGAGCTGTGTACGGCGTCTTAAATATTATGCTCTGTAAGACAACTTCATACATCACATAACAAAACACAATCCACAATCACAAACCAGAACTACAGCATTGTACTGACTGCCATACATATGTGGATACACTGTTGTCACACATGCATACAAATGCACGACGTGCAACTATTTGCATGCTGTTGACTCTGTAAGACACACATCGGTGTAACAGACCAATCACACCCTCATCACATTGTTGCACAGACTACAACATGTGGCAATACACAATATGCCACACTGGAGCCCGGCCCATGCCGTTTGTATGGTGATACACGGTGCATCCATAGACAATGGAACAAAAATATGCACTCAGGAATTGAGTCAAAAAAATTGAAGGAAATTTGTCTAAAACATCGGCAAATGCGAAGTATATGACACATGGGCCCTTAGTGAATTCCATCTTCGCACTCTTCTCAATGCTGATTTTCAGTGAATTTGACGCATAAAGGTAATGTGTCAATAAAAACAACGAACGTACGTCAAGCATCTAAAATACTCACACATATATCACATGTGTCATATAAATACATGCATAACAGAAAACGTGATGCACAGAGACAGGAAGTGATGTGATAGGAAATCCTGTTTACAAGCATGGTACAGTGGGTGTACTGCCACTTTCTCTTTAAAGTCTGTGCTTCTTTTGACTGTGTGGTTGTGTTCTGGAGTTGCTGGTGTGATTTCCCTGCATAATGTGTCTTGTGGTGTCCCTCCTGTCATGCTTATTCAATTATTGTCTGTACTTTGTCCCAGTGTTTGTAAATTTGTGTTTTTTTGTATATAACTGTACTTGTACTATGAGGTGTCTGCCCGGGATAGTTAGGATTAGTTATTGGGCCTAAGTTTCCTTTATATTCATTTCATTGTTTTTCAAAGTTGTTGTGGTCAACCTTTACTGTCATAATATCTCTGGTAGGGGGAGGTTGACCAGGATGGGAGAGGAAGAGTTGGGTAGCTTTTTGTGGCTGGTAGCCCACTACCTGCCGTTGATGTTGGAGATGGCTTTTCTGCAGGGTCACCCAAAACTTTTTGCCTTCCTCCTCTTTTTCTGACCTCATTTTTGCTGGCTTTAGGTCACTACACTTTACCAGTGCTAAAGTGCATGTGCTCTCTCCTTAAAACATGGTGACATTAGCTCATACCCAATTGGCTTAATTAATTTACTTGTAAGTACCTAGTCAAATGCACTACATGTGCCCAGGGCTTGTAAATTAAATGCTACTAGTGGGCTGTAGCACTGGTAGTGCCATCCACATAAGTAACCCCCTAACCATGTCTCATGCCTGTCACTGCAGGGCCTGTGTGTGCAGTTTCACTGCCACTTCGACTTGGCATTTAAAAGTAATTGCCAAGCCCTAAACTCCCCTTTTTCTACATATAAGTCACCCCTCGAGAAGGCCCTAGGTATCCCATAGGGCAGGGTGCTATGTAGATAAAAGGCACAACATGAACATGTGTGTTTTATGGGGGTCATTTTGACCCTGGCGGTACGAGACCGCCAGGGCTAAAATGACGGAAGCACCGCCAACAGGCTGGCGGTGCTTCCAGGCGGATTATGACCGCGGTGGAAGCGCCGCGGTCGCACCGCCGGGGCCGGCGGTATTCCGCCACTTTTGCCCCGGTGGTGATAATCCGCCAGGGCAGCGCTGCTTGCATCCCTGCCTAGGGGATTACGAGTCCCCGACCGCCAGCCTTTTTCTGGCGGTTTGCACCACCAGGAAAAGGCTGGCGGAATGGGGAGTCGTGGGGCCCCTGGGGGCCCCTGCACTGCCCATGCCAGTGGCATGGGCAGTGCAGGGGCCCCCTGACAGGGCCCCATGCACCTTTTCACTGTCTGCTATGCAGACAGTGAAAACCGCGACGGGTGCAACTGCACACGTCGCACGGCCGCAACACTGCCGGCTCCATTTGGAGCCGGCTCCTATGTTGCGGACGTGATCCCCGCTGGGCCGGCGGGCGGAAACCAGCTTTCCGCCCGTTGGCCCAGCGGGGATCTCCAAATGGCCGTGGCGGGGGTGCGGCCGCATTGGCGGCCTTACGGCGGTCAGATCTTGGCGGGCGGCTGATGCCGCCCGCCAAGGTCGTAATGACCCCCTATATGTCCTGTTAGTGTAAAACTCCTTAATTTGTTTTACACTGCTGTGAGGCCTGCTCCTTTCATAGGATAGCATTAGGGCTACCCTCATACACTGTTTGAGTGGTAGATTCTGATCTCAGGAGTAGCCAGGTCATATTTAGTACGGCCAGAATGGTAATACAAAAACTTGTTTATTGGTGAAGTTGGATTTAATATTGCTATTCCAGAAATGTCACTTTTAGAAAGTGAGCATTTCTCTACACTTAAATCCTTATGTGCCTTCCAATCCACGTCTGGCTAGGTTTAGTTGATAGCGCCCTTGTGCATTCACTCAGACAACCCCAAACACAGGATGCTCAGTCACACTTGCACACATCTGCATATTGAATGGGTCTTCCTGGGCTGGGAGGGTCGGGGGCCTGACACTTACATTTCAAAGGACAGTAGCCTGCCCTCAAACAAAGGACTGCCACACCCCCTACTGGGACCCTGGCAGACAGGATGGAACTGAAAGGGGACCTTGTGCACTTCCAAGCCACTCTTTGAAATCTCCCCCACTTCATAGGCACATTTGGGTGTTTAGGCAGGGTCTCTGACCCTACCAAGTCAGACACTAACATACCACTGCTGAAGAATCCCTTAACCAGAACCTGCAACCTTCCAAGACGAACTGCCTGGCTACCCAAAGGACTCACCTGGACTGCTTTTCTGAGAAGGACTGCTGCCTTGCTGTTGCCCTGGTGCCTTGCTGCTCCCTGGCTGTGCTGAGAAGTGCTCTCCAAGGGTTTGGATAGAGCTTGCCTCCTGTTCCCTGAAGTCTCAAGACCAAAAATACTTAATTCCTGCAAAAGAATTCCTTTTGCAGCAAAAATCAATGCACAGCCTTCAAGAAACGACGTGCAGAGTGCATTGCGGTGAGGAAATCACCGCTTGCCAAACTGGATCATCGCAGCCCGACTTCCCGAAGAGGAAAATAACGCAGCACCAGCGTTGCAACCATAAATTTGATGCACGGCCCACTGGATCGACGCAAATCCAAGCCAAAACGATGGAGCCCAACTTTCTGAGAGGAATCGACGCACTGCCTGCCGTGCGGCAGGACTTTCCACACAACGCCCACCGGATCAACGCAACCCCTGTGGCTTCATCCTGCACCCCCAGGATTTCAATGCATAGTCCCCAGGGCATCCGAAAACCCCACAATGGAAAGAGAATCCCAGTCTACTAGCCGGAAATTGATACAAAGCCTGCCCTGGGTCAAAACTCAACGACGCATCGTCTGTGCACTGGAAAAATGGGCTCACACCTCCCCGTTTTCCACGCAACTCCTCCTCTGCGGTCCCTTGGGGATAATTTGAACGCAAATCAGGTACTTTGTGCTTGCAAGAGACACCTGTTTTTAAAGACAAAGGACACTTTATATCATTTTTACAGTGATATCTCATTGTATACTTATTGAATCTTGATTGTTTTGACCTGCATCTTTTCAGATAAATATTATATATTTTTCTAAACACTGTGTGGTTTATTTTTGTGGTGGTCTATTGTGTTATTGCATGATTTATTGCACAAATACTTTACACATTGCCTTCTAAGTTAAGCCTGACTGCTCAGTGCCAAGTTACCAGAGGGTGGGAACAGGATAATTTGGATTGTGTGTGACTTACCCTGACTAGATTTAGGGTCCTTGCTTGGACAGGGGGTAACCTGACTGCCAACCAAAGACCCCATTTCTAACAGGGTCATACAAGGTTACTGGACCGAGGTGAGGTGGCTGCAGTGGGGCAAGGGGCTCCACCACCTGAAGAGGGTATTTCGGAGCACTAGGAATGAGCACCAGCTGAAGCATCGCTGGGCAGATCTGGTGGCCAGGGAGCAGTATCTGCTCAATCATCTTAGTGTGGAGATCGGCGGACCTGTTGATGAGTCTCCCATTGGCATACTATTTACTGTTCACCACTCTTGAATGACAGTAGCAGATGTGTTGGAGTGCTGCATGCAATGCTTGTGGACAGGTTGCATGTACCCAGAATGAAGTGTAACTGCACCAATGCAGGTCAGATGTCTGGTGAGTCATGCAGAACTATCACTAAGTCACACATTTCAGGGGGCATGGCGACACCTGTGCCCCAACATAGTGTTATGTATGATACGTCAAGACACCACCGGCCTACCACATTTACCTGGATTGTGTCAACAAACTAGGGCAGTGCATGTATAGCGCTACTTTGTCATCATTTCACACACAGGATCCCTGCTATTATGTTAGCAAAGGGGGCTTACCCACCCTATGGGGCAATGTAAATGGGGAATTTGATACCATAAGACAACTTTGCCACATCAGTCATGGATTAATCAACCCATGATCATTGCAGACTAATAATTGAGCCGCCTGTCCATCCCAAAGTGCCTCTGGATGCCTTGCAGGACACGCTTGAATACCTGAGTCAATTGTCTTGCAAAGCACCTGGGTAGTGTCATGTATTTGTTACACAACTCCCCCTTATACTATGGAGTTCCATCTTATATAGATTGCCCACATATGGCTGTAGCAGGGTGTAACACTATGTGAATCTCAGGTCCAGTGTAAGTGTACAGATGTGTGGCTCTCACTCACCTGAGTGTCAGTGTCATTGTGTGTTTGTAGTGGTGTGTCAGTTGCACTGTTTTACACTAGGATAACTAGCTCACTACTCTAAAATAGTACACACTGTAATTTGTTGCCCACTAGTAGTGACAGTGATAAGACATTAAGCATGATTTCCCATTCACATCTTACAGGTGGACTGGCCATTGGTGAAGTGGCAAGATTTGAGGACCCAGATGTATCCTGTAAGTATGGTAATGTGTGTCCAGGGTAATCCAGGGTTTGGTATGAGTGAGTCATGTGTGTTGCACACAATGCTAGATGTGAAAAGCTGAAAAATAATCAGATATCAGAGTAGGCAGGATGGTGACATTGTGTCCCATTTGAAGGTTTCCCATGCACAAGCAAAGGGTCATATCTTGTGAGGCTTGTGTTGCTGAACGGGCAGCATCGTGTAAACAAGGTGATGATAAGCCACATGTAGGACCATGAGTGACTAAGACATGCAATGTCATTCTCACAACACAGGGATGCTCCATTTTAAACCCAATTTGGTGCATTCCTGTATTGTAATGAATATGGGGGACTGGGTGGGCAATTGTCTCCCAGCATAGCGCTCCATGTTTTGCACTCCATGTAAGTAACGCTTATGTGGAATGTAATAGGCGTGCATACAGGTCAAGGCCAGATGTTTGCTGGCATGGATATGGGTGTGTAAAGAATTGTATTGGCAGATCAGATATTGATGGGTGTCTACACCTGGACACATGAATGTAGATTTGATGGACCTATGGATACCACCTTCCTAGTTGTCAGCCCTCCTAACATATGGTCCACTCCCTGACTCCATATATGAGTGGGCATGCCTTGGTGGATGACCAGGACAGTTGAGATGATGGATTGCATGGCCATCCCCACTTCTGCACAGGGGGAGAGACTACCAAATTTGTTGGTAGATCTGATGCTCACAGTGAAGGTGACAGTCATATTGATCGGGCTTGCATGTGTGCCTATCAGCACTGACCCCTTATGGTTACCAACTGCATCCCATCCTCCCAATAACATATTCAAGTCACTGGTGGTGTATGGTTGAAAATTGACACAGATGATGAGGAAATTTGGGCCCGATCTATGTGAACTTTACACTGCCTTTGCATCATTACATTTAGCAGAAAAGCAATGCACACCTCATTTGGTTTGGTTCCTAATATTGTTGTGCGTCGCTTTGGTGTCAATGAAATGTTGCTAAGACAGCGTTGACGTTGCATTTATCAGAGCCATTGTCTTTTCCGGAATATGAATTGGAGTGCATGTGTAATTAGATGTAGAGTGTGAGCCAATAATCTGTACATACTCCACACAATGCTGACACTGATGGTAGCCTGTCTCAATTTAACAGCTGCCAACATGAGCAATGAGGAACAGTGAGAATTCCAGAAGAGGGCAGTCCGCTACAGACATATCCTGGCAGTGGAATCTGGGTTCCGGAGGATGGCACGCTCCTATCGCACTGAGAGATGAACCGTGGAATGGCAGGCATTCACCCAAGGGGGCCCCACCAAGCTCCACAGCTGTGCAGGGGGGCACCGCTGCCACCACAACTACAGCCCAACCTGCAACTCCTTCCACATGAGATCCACAGCCCTCACCACCTGCTGCCATGGACCAGAAAATGCTCCAAGATCTGCAGAGGGACATAACACTAGTTTGGAAAAGGTTGGACAGTTTGGAGAAAGAGGTGGCAGCAAATAGAAAAAGACTGAAGTACATCAAAAAACCCGAAAGACGGTAAAGCTGTTATTGGCTTTGGAACTCTCACCCCCAATTCTGTCCCCTCCCTCCACATTTTTATTAAGGTTTTATAGGGGGTTTTAGGGGGTTAGTGTTAGGTTAGAGTAGGTACATTGTTCAGTTAGGATAAGTGGGTTGAGGGGTGGATTTTCTACTTTTTACATATTACTTTGTGGGTCAGTGGGTGGTAGTAATGTTGGGGTATATATGTGTTTAAAAAATACAAAAAATAAATAGTTTAGATATAGTTAGTATATGTGTAGTTTGGGATTTGTTGTCTTGCATGTGCTCATAACATATGTGGGGTGGGGAGGCAATGTTTAGAGTGTTGTTAAAAAAAAGCTTAGCATAGGGTAGTTAGGGTTAGTTGTTAGTTAAGTATAGTTAGAATAGGTTAGGTTAGGTTAGGATAGGTTTTCTTGATTCTTTTTAGTTTAGTTTCATTGTTATTAAACATCTTTGGGTACTCCCTTACTTCATGTGCCATATGGTTGTGTCTCAGGGCCTTCCCGTGAGTGCACAGGGAAATTGTGTGTTGGCCTAGGGATTCCGTGCTACCTCCAAATCTCTCTCTTAGCATGTTCATCATCTGTTTACAACTGAGCTGTCACATTGGCAGCTGCAACACATCTACTTGTCTATGCATTTGCTACCAGTGTACCCACAATTCAAGGTGACTGTATTAACTTTGTATATGACAGGTAGGTGTGTTAATTCAGCTGTCATTGTTAGGGATCTGTGTAGGAATGTTGGGCACTGTGGCACATCTGACAACAGCCTACATTTAATATCTATCCTGCTACACTGACCAGTGGCAATTACAGATGAGGTTAAGTACCTCTGTTTCACACCAATGTGCTCTACGGGTACTCCCAGCTGACGATATTGCCCGAGAACTGTTTTACAACCATTCCTGCCGTAATTACTGGGTGAAACATACATGTGTTCTACATTTTTTACATACTCAGTGAATTGCTTGTAGGGGATGAGACCGGCATTATCTTTCATCATGTAGGAACTTTGGGCCATATGTACGAAATCTTTTTCCCATAGACACAGAATGGGGAAAAACCTTTGCTACATCTGGCCCTTTGTGCGTAGGTATGTGCCCCCATATTCCTTCAATCTAGTACTGACACTCTGTGTCTAAAGACCTGTTACACACATCACAATTCCTAAGCGTAGTAGATGTGTTACAATACACAAAGACATGCTGGTTGTGTAGGTGGTGTTTATTTACAAGTGTCTTAGTATAATATTTACAATGTCCAGGTCTGTGACCCCATTAGTGAAATCCATGCAATTCTGACACAACACAAGTCCAGTGTTGGGGAACATGTCATGGGACATGCTTGGATGAAGTGTTGTTAAGTCAGGAGGAACACGATTTGACAATTTGTAGGTGAGAGATGATGACAGCTGTTGGAAAATGGGTTATTGGTAAGGGCAGGTAGGTACCTACACTTAGCAATAGGCCACTAACCTCCACTAAGGTCCATTTAGGTCTCAGTAAATTAACCCCAGCTCAACCCTTGGTAGCTTGGCAACGAGCGTCAAGGCTCAACTTAGGAGACAGAGTGTAAAGCATTCAAATATCACAAAACAGTAATTAAATAAAACACAGGAAACAGTTTAAAAATCCAAAACCAATTTATAAAAATAGATTATATTTTTATCTTTAAAATGACACAAAACGAATAAAATCAGATAAGGGGAACCGGAGATATGAATTTTTAAAGAATTATTGTTTTCTTTAGCGCCTAGAAACAAAAAGCGCCAATCGGGTCATCTGGTTGTACTTTGACCAGGGCAAAGTCAAAGTTTAAGGCCGACCGCGATGGAGCCCTGCTTGGCTACAGGCCACGGGAGGCCTCGGTTAAAAGTTTACCTTCACACGTAGGGGGTCATTCTGACCCCCGCCGGCGGCGGAAGCCGTCCACCTGGCGGGAACCGCCAGAAGACCGTACCGCGGTCAAAAGACCGCGGCGGTCATTCTGACTTTTCCGCTGGGCTGGCGGGCGACCGCCAAAAGGCAGCCCCCCCGCCCAGCGGGAAAGCACCAGCAACGAGGAAGCCGGCTCCGAATGGAGCCGGCGGAGTTGCTGGTGTGCGACGGGTGCAGTTGCACCCGTCGCAATTTTCAGTGTCTGCTAGGCAGACACTGAAAATCAATGTGGGGCCCTGTTAGGGGGCCCCTGCAGTGCCCATGCCATTGGCATGGGCACTGCAGAGGCCCCCAGGGGCCCCACGACACCCGTTCCCGCCAGCCTGGTTCTGGCGGTGAAAACCGCCAGAACCAGGCTGGCGGGCAGGGGGTCGGAATCCCCATGGCGGCGCTGCTTGCAGCGTCGCCGTGGAAGATTCACAGGGGCAGGGGAAAACCGGCGGGAAACCGCCGGTTTCCCTTTTCTGACCGCGGCTTTACCGCCGATGTCAGAATTGCCCTTGATGCACCGCCAGCCTGTTGGCGGTGCATCCTCCAACCCCGGCCCTGGTGGTCCATGACCGCCAGGGTCGGAATGACCCCCTTAGTCTCTTTTTCGAAGATTTTCTTCAGCAGACGAACCTGCCAGCCCAATCCGACCTCCTGGAGCCCTTCTCCGGATACGTGATGCGGGAATTCTCGGTGGAGATTTTTACCTTCGGAATTAGTCGTTTTTTCGAGGTGAAAATCCTTTGACCGGGGTAAACCTGGATCTTGATCCGACGTCCCTGGAGCCCTCCTCGGATACGCTGGCTGGGAGGTCCCGGTCAACTTTTTACGTTTGGACTTAGTCTCTTTTTTGGAGATTTTCTTTAGCGGGATGAATCAGCAAATCAGGCCGGGTCGCGGTTGAGGCAAGCCGGCTGGAGTTGACGCAGCGGGTCGTTCCCTCTATGGAGCTTTTTTTCAAAAGTTCTCCAAACTTCTGGGGCTTCTCCCAGATGTCCTTTAAGGTTCTTTTGAGGTCCACAGCTCACCCCAAGGGTCCAGAAGTTCTGAGATGGTCCTTGGGGGGTGTGGACTACAACTCCCAGAATGCACCTGGCGCAAACTCCTTTTTAGCCACTGGACAGTGGTCAGCTGGTCACTTTCTTCAGGAGTTGGTGCAGGGGACTCTGGTTACCAATTTGTCCCCTGTAACAAACAGGGAGTCCCTCCTTGAACCAGTTGAAGCCAGGCAAAGTCCTTCTTGTGGTGAAGCCCAGGTGTTCAGCTGGTGCAGTCCTTCTGAGTGCAGTTTCCAGGTGCAGGCCAGGGGTCAAGCAGGGCAGTCCTTCTTCTTCTGTAGTTCTTCCTTGTTGGATGTGGTAGGGAACTGAGGTGGGGGTGCAGGTCTGCCAGTTTTATCCTTGCTCCTGGGTGAAAAGCAGTGGGGTCCTGGTTCTCCAATCAAGTGCAGGGTCCTTCCCCCTGTGATGACCACTTCCTGGGAAGTTTGGCAAAAATCAAACCCAGGAGGCAACATTCTCCAAAAATCCATCATGGCTGAATCTGATTTTTGGAGGTTACATCTGGCTGAGCCCACCCACTGGTGTGGCTAAAAATCATAAACACACCCCTCTCCTGCCCTCTCCTAATCTAATCAAGGGGGCACCTAGTTGTCTGGGGTTGCAGGATGTGGGGGTGTTGCTAGTGGCTCCAAATGTTCTTCTCTGCCTTTGAAGACCAGTTTGGCAGCCCTCCCCTTCCTGCCTCACCATCTGCTGAGGGGAGATTCCCTCCCACAGGCACATTCCTTTGTGTGAAGCCAGGCCACTTCACACCTCATCAAGGCAGCCTGGCCAGGCTGCTAGAGGCTGGCCAATCAGAGCACAGCAGCAAAAACAATGCAGGGCTGAAATTGGCAACTTTTCAGGTAAAGTTTAAAACTCTTTACCTGAACAAGTTATATTAAATCTAACAACTGGAAGTTGTGGGATTTATTATAACAATAATATGATACCAAACTCTTGGAATCCATCATTTAAGGGGACTTTAAAAATTAAAATAAAGTCTCCCCATTCTAGCCTATGAAGGCCATTTACTACAATGAGGGAAAAACGAATTTTGCTGTTTTTACCTCACCAGGGCTTATGAAACTATTTTTATAAGGTCCCTGCTTATTGTTACATGGCATCCAGCCCTAGGGGCACATAGGGCACACCTTAGGGGTGACTTATATGTAAAAATAAGGTAGTTTAAGACATTGGAACTACTTTTAATTCCAAAATCGAATTTGCATATAACTTTAATTTAAAAGCAGCCAGCAAGGCAGGCCTGCCTTTAAAATAACACTGGGCACCTCAGCAGTGCACCTATGGGTGCACTACCTATGCTGTGGTCCCTAAACCTACATGCCCTACCATATACTAGGGACTTATAGGTAGGTTAACTTAGCCAATTATAATTAGCCTAATTTGCATATTGATTTTACACAGAACACAGGCCCAGGGACTGGTTAGCAGTACCCAGGGCACCATCAGAGTCAGGAAAACACCAGCAAAAAGTGAAAAATGGGGGCAAAAAGTTAGGGGGCCTCTGCAATCAGCCCTGTTTTCTAAGAACAGTCCATAGCAGACATGTCAACAGTGTGTCTTTGAAGAGTGCACATATCTAACTGTGCTTACACTGGCATGATCTCAAGCACAGGACAAAGGAAAACACTGGCCATGTGACAAGGGCTGGTGCTACCGGGAACTCCTATGGCTGAAGATGATCTGTTCCACATCTTCATTCCCGATGTGTGTGGTGTCTGATCTGTCCTTGATGATGGTGGTGAGGTAGAGGGGGCCACACGCACTTCAGTGGTTGTAGATGTGGACTCCCAATTCCCGGCAGCTGCCATCTGTGGAACAACATATGGCATCACTGGAGCAAGGAGGAACTGCTGATTTTTGAGAAAAGCAGCAACATCCCTGTGTTAGGCAGCCATGTCTGCCCTGAGGGAGGCCAGTTCACGGTGCATGGAGTCCATCTTGTTCTGAAGCACGCTTCTGCCAGTTTGGGAGGGCAGTTATTGTGGCCTCTCCCTCATGGCAGCAGCTATGTCACTCAGACACTGCTGAACTCTATGCATTGGGCAGTCTTCCGTAATGATGCACATGCGCATACCCTCTAGGCTGGCTGCCATAGTCTGCATCCCCACGTGCACCTCCTTGGCCAGCTCCCTCTACCACTCTCCTCTCAAAGCTGGTCCCTGGGTCCTCGGAGTCCTCAGCCGTATGGGTGCTGGCAGGTTGTACTATTGGGGTATTGGGTGGTGCATCTGGGATGGCTGCTACATCATTACTCTTCCTTGTGACTGGAGGTGGTGTCTGGAGCGATACGAGGATTTCTTGGAGGGTCTCTTGGCTGATGGTTGTCAGCTGGTCATCCAGGTCATCGAGGTACCCCAGGTCAGACAGATTAGCAGGTGAGCAATCATCCTCTGCAATGAGATTGTTTAAAATCAATATTTCTGTGTTGTGGCAGTTGATATGTCATGTCACTGACTTGCTATTGGTGGCTCATTGTTGTCTGAGTTCCCAAACACTGTTCCTGTACTTCATGGTTGCAGTTTATCAGCCCTTTGCTCCACCTGAGTGTCACGTGAGGGGAAGCTTAGGTAGGGCAATTTGCTGCGTCATATCTACTTGGTGTGATCTATTTCCTTTCTATGGCTTGACACTGTTTTATAGCTATTTTAGCCATGTTCTAAACATGTTGTTTTAGCTAACTAGGCCTGCAGCTATGAACTTTAACCCAATTACATTTTATTCGGCATTGCTATATTTTTCTAGGAATAGTGCTGTTTAATTTTGCCTATCTCGTTGTTCTTTTGCCTAGGAAAACATCCCGTTCTTAGCAGGACATGTAGTTCACTTTGTGCTTTCTCCAAGGCTACAGTTAGATAGGGTTGCCGACAAACGTGGTATGCTGTGTCAACAACATTCACAGAAAAACACACACTCTTACATGGGGACCATTTCTTAGATTGTTAGCTGTTTTATTATAAAAACACCCTTTTGTCCCAGAAAAGTTAGAGGGAGATTCTAGCCAGATGACCACGACTGTATGCTGAATGCTGCAAGCTTCACTACAGCAACTTGGTTAGATGACCAAGCCCTGATCCAGATGGGGACAGTGTCTTTTTAGACTTCAGGCCTCTTCGCCAGATATGAGGGGTAATTTTCTCCCAGGGGGAACCCACCATGCAGATTAGGCTTAGTATGCTGTGCTCATACTTAGCGTAGGTGAGAGGTTATAGATCCACTTCCCTGTTTAGACAGCATGGTAGGACTGTTTTTGTGTTTTACACTTTTAGTCACATGCCTGCTCCTATTGTTTTTTCTCATCCTCGTTATTGCTATGCCCATGTTCCTATCTAAGATGCAGATATTTTAATAAATGCTTATTGAAATATATTCTGCCTCTGTTGTCTTTGACTGAGCGTGATCTTGGCACTTGAGAGGAAGAGATGAGATCTGATGTACCACGATTCCCTGGGGAGTCTATCTTGCCAACAGCCCAGTTGCCACCATCATCTCAGTTAGAGATGGGGCGCTGCTAGTTATCAGGAAACCCAAGATTAGTCAGACAGGTGTCACCTGGTGGGGAATTGTACCCAGTACCCACAATCCAGGTGATCCTACCGCCCAAATTCAGTAACCTCATTACCCTAATGAGAACCTATGCGACATGGCACCACCAACATTTGGTCAAGCACAAATAGTCGGATCCTCATAAGTATCTCTGTCTCACTGAAGGCTAAAAGACACCTTGATACTATATACTGAGACATCCGTATTGCAGATTTGCTCCTCAGCTAGGTAGGTGGGACCTATCCTGAGCTGTAGGATTGATCCCCAATTGGTATCCTTATCTCTGAACGTGAGTAATATAGCAAACCCTCAATGGGTAGCAATAGCAGTAAATATGAGAGGCCCCCTTACTGCACATCTATTGGCAAATGGCCTAACGGCCTAGGGAGGTCCAGTTACATTTGTTTGTAGAAGCTCATGCAGCCCACAGAACAGATATTTTTTTACTCTTGGGTCATCTTCTAGCAGTAGATGGGAACACAAATACATTTCATAACTATACCCCTTTAAATACACCTGCAAAATACAGAGCTTATGCATATTTAGAAATACCTTTATCTTATCAAGACCATAATAATAGGTTTGATGGCACCCTACCCCATACAATTTTACCTGTTAAGTTAGGTCCGTTGAGTAATGCTGGCCAGACCTGGCCTTTATTGGCCACATATACACCACATCCTGATGCAGCAGGCTTGGCGGTAGCTGAGGTCCGACGCTTCTATATAGAAATATTAACAATATATACTGTTAGTACACTTTGTTATGCAAACATTAAACACAAACCCAGCACAGGCTCCTCCAGCGCAAGCACATGCAGCAACACCAGGCATTAATCCTGCAAATGTACATTTGATCATGGGTAAAGTACCCGTCAAACGGGAGGAGATTCCGTTTTGGTTAGGTCAAAAAATAAAGCAGTCTTTCCCAGGTTAGAAATAGAATTTTGACAATGTGCTTGCCTTTTGGGATGGTTCCCACTATTGAAAACCGCAATCCATGGGGCATGATATTTGCTGTGCTCTACACAACTGCACACGTTACACCAATGCTTGCCATTCTTCCAGAGGTGTTGAAACAAATTCAGGATGAATATTGGGCGGCCCCATCCCTAGATTTGGGGATGCAATTAATAGGTAATTTTGCCACTGTGTCTTCAATTGTATTAAGTAATAATAACCCCTTTGCTGCCAGGCCTTTTTCAACTCAGGTGCCAGGCTTTTTTTGGCCATTTGTGGCAGTGTGCGCTTAGGCCCTCATAACTTTTTGTCAACATAAGCTACCAACGTTAAATGTGCGTCCTTTTTTTCCAACATCCTAGGGTTTCTAGAGGTACTGAGAGTTTGTGGGTTCTCCTGGAGATGACCAAGCAATTAGCCAAAATACAGCAAAAAAATAGTTTTTTTTTTTAAATGGGAAAAAAAGGCTGCACAAGAAGGCTTGTGTTTTTTTTCCCCTGAAAATGACATTAACAAAGGGTTTGCGGTGCTAAAATCACCATCTTCCCAGATTTCCGGAACAGGCAGACTTGAACCAGAAAACCCAATTTTTCAACACAATTTTGGCTTTTACATACTCAGTGAATTGCTTGTAGTGGATGAGACTAGCATTGCCGTTCATCATGTAGGAAACTTGTGCATATATATGACAGGAAATGCCTCAAAACACAACGTGGACACCACACATTTTCCCAAAGAAAACAGAGCTGTTTTTTGCAAAGTGCCAAGCTGTGAATTTGTCCTCTAGCTCAACCAACACCTAGGGAAACCTACCAAACCTGCGCTTTTTGGAAAACTAGACACCTAGGGGAATCCACGATGGGGGGACTTGTGGGGCTCTCACCAGGTTTGGTTACCCAGAATCCTTTGCAAACCTCAAAATATGGCCAAAAACACACTTTTTCCTCACATTTCGGTGACAGCAAGTTCTGGAATCTGAGGAGAGCTACATATTTGCTTTCACCCAGCGTTCCCCCATGTCTCCCGATAAAAATGGTACCTCACTTGTGTGGGTAGGCCTAGCGCCCGTGACACGAAATGCCCCAAAACACAACGTGGACACATCACATTTTCCCAAAGAAAACAGAGCTGTTTTTTTCAAAGTGCCTAGCTGTGGATTTTGGCCTCTAGCTCAGACAGCAACTGGGAAAACCTACCAAACCTGCACATTTCTGAAAACTAAACACCTAGGGGAATCCAAGATGGGGTTACTTGTGGGGCTCTCACCAGATTGTGTTACCCAGAATCCTTTGCAAACCTCAGAATTTGACCAAAAACACACATTTTATCCTCACATTTTGGTGACAGAAAGTTCTGGAATCTGAGAGGGGCCACAGATTTCCTTCCACCCAGCATTCCCCAAGTCTCTCGATAAAAATGGTACCTCACTTGTGTGGGGAGGCCTAGCGCCCATGACAGGAAATGCCTCAAAACACAACGTGGACACATCACATTTACGCAAAGAAAACATAGCTGTTTTTTGCAAAGTACCAAGCTATGGATTTTGGCATCTAGCTCAGACAGCCCCTAGGGAAACCTACCAAACCTGCGCATTTCTGAAAACTAAACACCTAGGGGAATCCAAGATGGGGTGACTTGTGGGGCTCTCACCAGATTGTGTTACCCTGAATCCTTTGCAAGCCTTAACATTTGGCCAAAAACACACTTTTTCCTCAGATTTCGGTGACAGCAAGTTCTAGAATCTGAGAGGATCCACAAATTTGCCTCCACCCGGCGTTCCCCCAAGTCTCCCGATAAAAATGGTACCTCACTTGTGAGGGTAGGCTTAGCGCCCATGACAGGAAATGCCCCAAAACACAACGTGGACACATCACTTTTTCCCAAAGAAAACAGAGCTGTTTTTTTCAAAGTGCCTAGCTGTGAATTTGGCCTCTAGCTCAGCCGGCATCTAGGGAAACCTACCAAACCTGGGCATTTTTTAAAACTAGACCCCTAGGGGAATCCAAGCTGGGGTGACATGTGGAGCTCTTACCAGGTTCTGTTACCCAGAATCCTTTGCAAACCTCAGAATTTGACCAAAAACACACATTTTATCCTCATATTTTGGTGACAGAAAGTTCTGGAATCTGAGAGGGGCCACAGATTTCCTTCCACCCAGCATTCCCCAAGTCTCTCGATAAAAATGGTACCTCACTTGTGTGGGTAGGCCTAGCGCCCATGACAGGAAATGCCCCAAAACACAACGTGGACACATCACATTTACAGAAAGAAAACATAGCTGTTTTTTGCAAAGTACCAAGCTCTGGATTTTGGCATCTAGCTCAGCCGGCACCTAGGGAAACCTACAAAACTTGTGCATTTTTGAAAACTAGACACCTAGGGAAATCCAAGATGGGGTGACTTGTGAGGCTCTCACCAGGTTCTGTTACCCAGAATCCTTGGTAAACCTCCAAATGTGGCCAAAAAACCCACTTTTTCCTCACATTTCGGAAAGTTCTGGAATCTGAGAGGAGCAACAAATTTTCTTCCACCCAGCGTTTCCCCAAGTTGCCCTATAAAAAGGGTACCTTACTTGTGTGGGTAGTCCTAGTGCCCGCTAAAGGCAAGGCCCCAAAACACTATGTGGACACCTCAAAATTATCAAATACTAAACTACCTGTTTTTGCGGGGGGACCTGTGTTTTTGGTCCTGGGCTCAGCAGCCATATAGGGAAACCTACCAAACCCAAACATTTCTGCAAACTAGACACACAAGGGAATCTAGGGAGGTGTGACTTGTGTGGATCCCCTATGTTTTCTTACCCAAAATCCTCACCAAACCTCAAATTTAGCTAACAAAACAATTGTTTTCAACATTTCTGTGTGGAATCACCACAGAGAGACATATTTCCTACCACCCAACGTTCCCCTTAGTCTCCCGGTAAAAATGATACCTCACTTGTGTAGGTAGGCCAAGTGCCTGTGACAGGGAAGAGCCAAAATCATGTCAAAATTGAGGGGGAACCAAAGCGGGTCCAAAAGGGCAGTTTGAAAAAAAACATTTTTAGGCTGACAAGTGGAGCAAAACTATCGGTATAGATGATACAATGCTGGGTGGTAGGAATATTGTGGGTTCCTGCAGATTCCGGAAGGTTCTATCACAAAAATGTGGAAAAAATGTGTGATTTCCAGCAAAGTTGGAGTTTTGCAGGGCATTGTGGGTAGGAAAATGATGCAGGGTGTATGTGAAGCACACCACCCTGGACTCACCCAGATGTTTAGTTTTCAGATGTGTCTAGGTCTTGAGGATTTTTCTACATGGCAGCGTCCCAAAGTCCTAAAAGTGCAACCCTCACCATTCCAAGTGGAACAATTTTGAGTTAGCCAAGCTCTCATGGCCCAAATGTAAAACCAAAACCCCAAAAAATCAAATGTCCTCTTGCTTGCTGTGGGATAAGATGTTTTAGTGTGCGGGGGAGAGCTGAAAGACTGTCACCCCCTTCAGTTGGGGTGGGGGCATAACCAGGCCCATACTGGTTGGTAGCCACCACAACACTATTTTTTTAATTCCCTGGCATCTAGTAGACTTTCTGCCACCCAAGGGTGTGGATCGGGGGAAATTGCCCCATCTTCCCACTTGTGGGCAGAACAACTTTGGCCCCATTTATTTGGGGTGGGGTTATGGCCATACCCCCACCCTCTTATTTTGAAAAAAAAATCTTCCCTGGTCTCTGGTGGGTTTTCTGCACCCCTCGGGGCAGATGGGCCTTCCAAAAATAGGCCAATCTGCCCCCAAGGGGGGCAGATATGGCCAACAGTAATGTGCCCAAGGGGCTGCCCCCCCAAACAAAACAAACACATACACGTACACCAATCCCCGGTGCCTAAGTGGTTTCTGCCCCCGGGGTAGATCGGCCTAATAGAAATAGGCAGATCTGCCCCCAAGGGGAGCAGAAATGGCCTAAAATATATTTGCCTCCCCCCCAGGGGAGCGACCCTTGCCTGAGGGGTCACTTCCCTTGCGTGAAAATGGCGCAAACAAAATCCCCAGTGCCTAGTGGTTTCTGCCTCCCCTTGGGGGCGGATCGGCATAATACAAATAGGCCGATCTAAAATGGCCTAAAATTACATCATCAGACGTCACTCGGAGGGGATTGAGGGGTCGGGGGTGGAAGGGGAAGCGATTCCCCTTACATCCCTGACGGGGGGTGTGGGCCGGGTGAGGGCGATCGGCACACGGCAACCATGGCCGAGGGTGAACCCAGCTCGTCCAAGGCACCCGAGGGGTTAAAGTGGAAGCAGTTGCACTGACAGTGCTCATGCGGTTACGTGATGTTCCAGTACAGGATCAAGAACATGAGTTGCCAAAAATTATCGCTTAGACATACTTTAGCATAGGTCAAGATAGCCTGGGAACCAGTCCAACTAAGCCACAAGTACAGGTAGATCCAATAAGGATGCTGCCAAACAAACACATGAGGTTTCTAAAAAACGTTGGGATAAAAAACAACAAACACCTAAAAAGGAAAGGGGAGAATCTCTGCATTCGGAGACCCCCACAAAAAAGATACAACCTTAGAAATAAGGATAATATAAAAACGCATGATAGATATCAGTATACTGATGCACGCCAATCTCGTTCCTTTCAGGACTCACTGAAAAAATGCAGAGAGAGAGGTAGGTGGTCAGAGCAGCGGACCGAGTACGTGAAACCAAGAAAGGACTCACAGCGCTCATCAGAAGTTTCTCTTAAAAAAGAAGAGAAACTTCCACAACAGAAACCACAATTTAAAAAGAAAAAAGTGGCAGCAGTTACAATATGACATGCCACTTAAGAAGAGGGCTTTACTAAAGAACAAGAAGTGAGCACTGGCACTGCTAGACAGTGCAACAGAAGTCACAATAGTTCACCGGGATCTTCTTGGGCATCTGGAGGTGAAAGCAACTGATGGCAATCTACAAGTAGAGACTGTGGGCATGAGGGTCTCTACACCAGATAGATTCAGTTGGAGGGGGACATTGAATGCAGAGGCCATCTTTTGGGACCACATCGTCTCTATCTGTGATATTCTGCTGGCAGAAAAAGATTGTCCACCTGTATTTGTCCATGAGCTCCCATATGGAGAGGATATTATTGAAAAATCCTTTTCACCCCTTGTTCCGAAAGAGCTCATTGGAAAATATGCCATTGATTGGGCAGTGGCACAGACACCTGCACTATATTGCAATCATGTAGGGTGGACAAAGATTCTCCCTACCACATAATACCAATAAAATCCCAACCTCAGCCTCAACCTCAATAACCAATAAAATACGATGCAAAAGCCCCAGTGAGGGAAATCCACACACAACTAGAGTACCAGGGTGTCATGGAACCCTCAGACTCATCAATGAATAATCCACTATTTCCAGTCACTAAACTCGACCATTCATACAGAATAGTCTTAGACTATAGGCACTTAAATAGCCCCAAAAACATATGCGATACAAAACGGACATAGTTCAGCACTAATGAACAACATTGTGCATAAAAAATATAAAACAACTCTGAATGTATCCAACGGGTTTGTCTGCCAAAACATAGCGCCTGAAAGTAGGGACTTACCAAGTTTCAGTGCTTTAGGCTCTCAGAATTTTTTTTGCCAACTCCCACAAGGCTACAAGAATAGTTCTGGACTGTTCTCAGCTCATGTAACATCAATATTACACGACATAGACCCTGAGGTGTTGTCCTACGTGGATGTAATTTACCTCACGGATGACGACCTCATACACCATTTAAGATGGGTAGCCCGTGGTGTTGTCAGATTTGCCAAAATCAGCTACAAATTCAACTTTAAAAAAACAAAAATAGCCTTTCTCAGTGTCCTGTTTTTGGGATATGAGTTGTTGGATGAAGGCAAGAGCCTGGCGCCCCAATTTTTAGAAAAATTCGCACAAGTAAAACCACCAAATAAAAAAGCTCTTAGTGTTGGGCTTTCTGAATTTTTGCAGCATTTACATTACAGATTATGCACAATGCATTAAACCATTATATGACCTAATACATCCTGACTTTACCAGCAATTCTCAAAGCATTACAAAAAGACATGCTTAAAGCAAAACGTCTACACACAAAGAACAACAAAAAATATTGGTCATCAGAGTAATTGCTGGTGCCATTGGTTTCACCTATGTGACTTTCAATGAGGGTGAGACAGTCCCAATTGCTTATAAATCTCACTGATAATCCACAGCCGAACAAAGCTTTGCTCCCACTGAGGAAATCCTCACTTCTGTTCAGATGACAGTCCTCTGGCCCAAGGGAAACGCATTATTGTCGTATCCCCAGTACCAGCCCTTGAGGCTGTTACCAAAGCAAGCGTTCTGAACACTAAAGAATTACATCCATGTTGGATTCAATGGGCAACGTCTCTGATAGCCACTGATGTTGATTATGTGTTTGATTCCAAATTATAGACCCAAGAATTCCTACAATATGAACTTGAATATCCAGTCCCAGCAAATACATTACCTATTGAACAATACAAAAAATCTTGTACACCGATGGTTCAGCACAACCTGCTATATGTACCGAACACCAATACTCAGCTACTTGCGCAGTCATGAGTGGGTATATGAAGGATGGCAACTTCCATCCAGAAAAAAACATGCACACAGATCCTTGGGGACTGTACAGCACAACTCGCAGAGCTTAGTGCTCTGGTGATGGCACTGGTACATAAGGATCCTGAGGAGATGACTCTGTCTGTGATTCATGCTACTGTGTAAAGTCCTTCAATAAATACCTGCATTACTGGCGACAATATGGGTTCAGAGATTCAAAAGGGAATTCCATAAAACATAGACTTCTGTGGGGGAAGGTAGCGGATCTGAAGGAAAAACTACCTAATGTCCATGTTGTACACACACTCGGGCACTAACGTGTTGGAATACATGTTGAAGACAACACTTTGGCTGATGAAGCAGCAAAGTTGGCATTACCAATGGCTTCGGTCACAGCAGTAACATGCTCTAGAACAAGACTGGATAATGAAACATTAGCAGCTATAGGAGCGACGGCTGAGGGCACACCTATGGCCAAGGCCTATCCCCCTAAATATTCCTATAGATGGGAGGCATGTTTGACGCAGAAGTAAAAATTCCAGCCATGGGAGTTGGAGAAATTTGCAACAAAGACCTAATACCAGAGTTAGTAAAAGCAGTGTATGAGGGAGTTGCATTGCACATGCCACGGTGGTTGCTACAATTTCAATATGACAATCACGGTACTGGTGGCCCGGTCTTTATAAACAGGCCAAGCAGTATGTTCTTTGCTGTGACATCAGCCAACAAATAAAAGGCTCCAGTGCTAAGCGCCCATCAGAGACTCCCCTCTTAATTTCCAACAAACCGTTACAATGTGTGTACTTGGACTACTGTGGTCCGCTGACACCAGACAGTGCATACAAATACATTTTAGTCGCTGTAGACTCATGCTCTAGATTTCTATGGGTCTGGCCACAATTCTTGGCTGATGTTCGAACTGTTATTAAAGATTTGCAAGCCTTTGTCATTATATATGCTGTGGCAGCTTTCCATTTGAACCGAGGCCCTGCTTTTACCTTAAGGGCTTACAGGGATGCCATGGCTTCATTAGGGGTCTAACTGCATTACTCATCTCCATTTCATCCCAAGGGAAATAGTGTTGTGGAGAGGTGAAACCACAATCAAAGCAATCCTTAACAGCGAGAGTATTAGGCACTGGTCGTAGTTGGCTTTCACACCTGTAAGGAGTTGAGAGTCCACTTAATGATCTGCCCAGAAGATCCCTAGAAGGGCGTACTTCATAAGAGTACCTGTTTGGAACTCAAATATATGTTCCAGATCTTGATGGTTCTGGCATGGAGGTGGCAGATACACCTTTTGACATAAGTGAATGTTTCACTGTCTTTCAGGAATTACAACAATTCCGTGATGACAATGCGTCTGCCAGTGCTGCCTCCTCTGGAATTAGGGATGTACCAGTAACATCAACCGACTGGATTCCCAAGCTAGGGGATCTAGTACATGAAATGATTGCTGTGAAAAAGGACTTTGGTCCTTATCGTGCACTGGTACCAGTCCTGGGAATATACTGTACCAGAACAGTCATTCCATCACCGCTGGCTGGTTGGAAAGAGAATCTCTTAGTCTTAATTGACAATGTCAAACTACACCATGTGGCCGATCCTGCACAGCAGACCTAGGGGACTCCAAGGTAGCACCTGAATCCTTCCCACTACCAAAGAGGATCTTCCCCTACAAGTCATCATTAACAATACTGATACCACTCCGAGCTTGGGGAGGGTAGAGAATGAGCTCTCATTGATTTCACTGATGACAACTTCTACATTGACTTCTGCTAATATGGAGCAACCTTCTACGAATTCCACACAAACAGATATTGTCACATACTACACACCACCGAGGGAATCTTCAGTAGTTCCTCTTCTTCCCAATACACCACCAGTATTTGTTTGTACAGATGATGGTTACTTCGTCGAAGCTGACGACTTTTCTTCGGACCGGTCTGCCTCTACTGTGACTGAACTGTCATGAGCACGTAAGCTAATACATTGGCTAAAAATGAACGATCTCACTCGTCCATTGAACTATCTATGGTTATCGCTGACTGTGGTTGCCTTTCTTTTTGGAATTGGGTTTGTCATTGTTTTCTTTCTTCTTCTACATGGTCATTACCTTCCTGAACGCTCTACAGTTGAAACCTGTGAATGAAGTTTTAAAACCACATTATTCCTCACATAAAATATGCAGAGACTTGTCCGTAGTGAACATTACAGCATTGCCAATTCACAATGGGATTGTATGGGATAAATTCTCATTCAACATATATGATCCTATAGAGATAATTCAAATTCCTTATGTGTTCAAACTTTCAGTGACTGATGTAATTACACCCGGAGTGATTTCTGATGATTGGGATATAAAAACAGTTGAAACTGGGATGTCTGATCTACAGTATTATACAGTTTTTGAAAGTGATGATGTCTACTAAGTTAAAGGAAATTATTGAGATACGCTCTGTTATAATAAATATGGACATCATTTCATTCACAGAGCTGCTACCCCAAAGACCGTTTTAAAATATGCACAATGGAACACTGCCCGACTCCGCCGATAGGCAGTTCACAAACGTGCACTAAAAAGTTTGCATATTTTTCTAGGCACAATGTCAAGAATGCTGAGTCATATTATTTCAAATTGCCAGTGACGGAAGATTTGCATGTATTATTGACTGATACAAAATTGATATATTCTGATTCCTTTGTTTCCCGATTGGCCAGAGAAGGTTATGCACATTGGTTTAATTCGAGTGACTTAAAAAGTGTGTGGGGAACAAAACTTTGGCAAATTAGAGGTACAGAGGCTTTCTTTAGAGGTTGTATGACTCCTGTTCGGATTATATTTTTAAATGAAACAATACAACAGACAAGCTGTTTAGGCTTAGCAAGCATCAAAGAATTGAATTCGCCCAGTATACCCGTCCCTGCAAAATTTTACAAATGACAAAAGTATATAAATGCATCTGAAGATCAGCTTAATGAATGGGTACAAAATGGAACATATAAAATGTCATTATTATGTACTGGTGGGTGGTTATTGTGCCCTGTAGACACCAATGGGTGCCATATGCATTTTGTAAACTCCTCAGGGGCTTTTAGAACTAATAGGCCGGACCCTCACTATAAATCCTTAGAACACTTGGGTATTGTGACAACATTTAGGCCCATATTTATACTTTTTGACGCACAACTGCGCCAACGCCGTTGTGCGTCAAAAATTTTACCGCCGGCTAACGCCATTCCAATGTGCCATGCGGGCGCCTTATTTATGGAATGACGCATATGGGAAAATGGGGGTTGTGCGTAAAAAAATGGGGCAAGTCAGGTCTGAGGCAAAATTCAGGCCTCAAACCAGATTTGCGCCATTTTTGTTGACGCCCAACCTCCATTGACATGACTCCTGTCTTAGCAAAGACAGGAGTCATGCCCTCTTGCCCAATGGCCATGCCCAGGGGACTTATGTCCCCTGGGCATGGCCATTGGGCATAGTGGCATGTAGGGGGGCCCAAATCAGGCCCCCCTATGCCACAAACAAACTCGGAAAAAAATACTTACCCGAACTTACCTTTCCTTCCCTGGGATAGGTCCCTCCATCCTTGGGTGTCCTCCTGGGGTGGGCAAGGGTGGCAGGGGGTGTCCCTGGGGGCAGGGGAGGGCACCTCTGGGCTCCTTCCGAGCCCACAGGTCCCTTAACGCCTGCCCTGACCCAGGTGTTAAAAAATGGCGCCCATCAGGCTGTGCATCGTTTTTTAAGGCCCACCCCCTCCTGTGCGTCAAAATGACATCACAGTATAAATATGGGGCACAGTCCTTAAAGTAATTTTTTGGAAGGGAACGCCTACCTTGCATATAATTAACGCAAGGTTGGTTCCCCCTTCCAAAAAATTACGCACATGGTGGAATTTTGACGCCCGCGGGGTCGGACGTCAAAGTATAAATATGGGGCAGGGTTTGCGCCGATTGTGCGTCAAAAGTTTTGACGCACATTTGGCGCAAACAGAGTATAAATATGCCCCTTAGTGTAGGGAAACCATGCCAGCAATGGATGAAGGTCTCCTCACTAGATGCTGTTAAAGAACATCTTGGTCTCCTGTCCAATAACAAGGATTTCAAGGGCTTCCTTGTAGGCCCCAGAAGACAACGCAGAAAGCACTTTATATATGAAACATATAATGAAATGTGGAAGCTTTCCCAACAAAAAGCGGCTGCCCGGTTAAGGGAAATAGATCTGGAAAACTTACAGAAAGCATTAGCCGTCGTAGATAATGAAATGAACACCTTGTAGGACCACATTTACACCCTAAGGGCCTTATTTATACTTTTTGGTGCAAAACTGCACTAAAGG
The DNA here is from genome assembly GCF_031143425.1 of Pleurodeles waltl. NCBI lineage: Eukaryota > Metazoa > Chordata > Amphibia > Caudata > Salamandridae > Pleurodeles > Pleurodeles waltl. The sequence continues at coordinate 1,091,204,925 of NC_090444.1, read as the reverse complement.
CAGTTTTGCCCCAAAAACATTTGCACCGGTTTGCACCATTTTTTAGCACCAGCTGGGCACCAGATTTATGGAATGGTGCAAGCCGGTGCAAAGGGTAGGCTAGCTTAAAAAAAAATGACGTTAGGCAGTTTTGAGTCAAAATAAATGATTCTGACCAGATTAGCATAATGTTTTGACGCTAAGGGGCATATTTATACTCTGTTTGCACTGAATTAGCGTCATTTTTTTTTAACTCTAATTCAGTGCAAAACTAACTCCATATTTATACTTTGTTGCTAGACCCATCTAGCACCAAATTTATGGAGTTAAAATCATTTTTTGGAAGTGGAAACCTACCTTGCCTTAATGAGATGCAAGGTAGGCGTTCCCGTGCAAAAAAAAGACTCTATGGCCTTAACGTCATGGCCCATATTTATACTTTTTGACGCAAAACTGCGCCAACACAGTTTTGCGTCAAAAAAATTAGCGCCGGCTAACGCCATTCTGAAGCACCATGCGGGCGCCGTATTTATTGAATGACGTTAGCCGGCGTTAGCCGCCGGCGCCGTCTGGTGTGTGTTAAAAAAAACGACATACACCAGGCAGCGCCGGCGTAGGGGGATATGGAGCTTGGGCGTCAAGAAATGGGGCAAGTCAGGTTGAGGCAATTTTTGCGCCTCAACCCGATTTGCGCCATTTTTTTTCACTCCCAACCCCCATAGAAATGGCTCCTGTCTTAGCAAAGACAGGAGTCATGCCCCCTTGCCCAATGGCCATGCCCAGGGTACTTCTGTCCCCTGGGCATGGTCAGTGGGCATAGTGGCATGTAGGGGGGCACAAATCAGGCCCCCCTATGCCACAATTTTTTTTAAAAAAAAACACTTACCTGAACTTACCTTAATGTCCCTGGGATGGGTCCCTCCAGCCTTGGGTGTCCTCCTGGGGTGGGAATGGGTGACAGGGGGTGTCCCTGGGGGCATGGGGGGGCACCTCTGGGCTCCTTCAGAGCCCACAGGTCCCTTAACGCCTGCCTTTTGCAGGCGCTAAAAAACGGCGCAAAAGCGGCCGTACGTCATTTTTTGTCACCCGCCCACTCCCGGGCATGATTTTTGCCCGGGAGTATAAATCCCACGCACATGCCTCGGAGTCGATTTTTTAGACGGGAACGCCTACCTTGCATATAATTAACGCAAAGTAGGTGTCCACGCTAAAAAATGACGCTAACTCCATGGACTTTGGCGCTAGACGCGTCTAACGCCAAAGTATAAATATGGACTTAGTTTTGCGTCGAAATTGCGTCAAAAAAACGACGCAATTTCGGCGCAAATGGAGTATAAATATGCCCCCATATTTATACTCCCATGTAAAAATGGTGCAAGGGAGGGAGTAGGGGTCAAAAAATGGGGCAAAGCTTGCTTTGCCCCATTTTTTAAGACCTGGGTCAGGGCAGGCTTTAGGGGACATATGGCCCTATTTCCATGGTGGAACACCATGGAATAAGCCCAGAGGTGCCCTCCCTAGGCCCTAGGGGCACCCCCACCCACACTAGAGGGACTGCAAGGATGGGGGACCCCATCCCAGGTAAGTACAGGTAAGTGCATTTTATTTTTGAAGTGCCATAGGGGGCCCTGAAATGGGCCCCCATACATGGCACAGGGTGCAATGGCCATGCCCAGGGGACCCCTGTCCTCTGTGCTGGCCACTGGGGTGGTGGGCATGACTCCTGCCTTTTCTAAGGCAGGAGTCATGTGGCATGGTAGGTTTAGCACCATAAAATGACGCTAATCTGGTTAGAGTAATTTTTTTTTACTCTAACCTGCCTAAAGCCATTTTTTGGTGCTAAACTCTCTTCTTCTATACTGCCAGCCCCACCCGACTAAAGTCATTTTTTTAAACTCTAGCCTACCCTTTGCACCGGCATGCACCATTCCATAAATATGCACAGAAGTGGTGCAAGCCGGTGCTAAAAGTTTTGGTGCAAAACTGAGTTAGTGCAGTTTTGCAGCAAAAAGTATAAATAAGGGCCAATATTTTGTAAGTTTGCGCCACTTTTTTGTCATAAAATGACGCTAATGCGGTGCAAAAGAAGTTTAAATCAGGGCCTTGGTGCTAGATGGGTCTAGCACCAAAGTATAAATATGGAGTTAGTTTTGCACCGAATTAGAGTAAAAAAAAATGACACTAATTCGGTGCTAACAGAGTATAAATATGCCACAGAGTATAAATATGCCCCTAAATATGGCGTTAAGGCCATATAGTCATTTTTTGCACGGGAACGCCTACCTTGCATCTCATTAAGGCAAAGTAGGTCTCCACTTTCAAAAAATGACTTTAACTCCATAAATTTGGTGCTAGAGGGGTCTAGCACCAAAGTATAAATATGGAGTCAGTTTTGCACCGAATTAGAGTAAAAAAAAAAGACACTAATTCGGTGCAAACAGAGTATAAATATGCCCCTAAATATCATCATGTCCTCCGCAATAGATATAATACCGAGATATGTATCGTTTCTGCAACATGGACAAAGTCAGCTACGATCAATCATGCAGTTAGGTTGGACATTACAAATAATGAAGGCAGGTCATGTCCCCTGGAAACATGTGAGAGCAAGGGAGATTTTTTCAACATTCAATTTAATGTGACAGCAACAAATGATGGCTAAGAAGCAACATATATCATGTTGAGAACAGAAAAATTTGAAAAGTTGCCCTTTACTGTGGCTGAGGCACCCTCTGCTGAATGATTAATATATAGGGTTATTAATCTGCCTATTTCAACACTTCAATTTACATCCTGCTTGAAGCACATTCCAGTAGGCAGATATGAAAGGCTGGCAGATAATTACGTACTCAAGGTGTGGGAGCTTCCCTTTTTGTACAAATGTTTCAGTAGCATGGAAGAGGTCTTTCTTAGCGGTAGCGAATGCAAGACTTCTGTGACCCATTCAATGGTTTGTAAACAGCTGTCCTTGCACAGGGTATGTAATGCCTCTGTGGCACACTTAGATTGTTATCTGAAGGGAGTCTCTGTATTTTTTATTAGACCTGCATTCCAAGTGCTCTCAAATGGCAGCTTTGTGCTCCTTAACAGTGAGAGCCAATGTGGAATGTGGCCGGAATACCTTATGTCATTTCCGTCTCCAAAATTGTTACAAGTTGCTGGAATGTCCTTTTCCCTCATTACAATTTAAAAGAGTAACAGACATCTGGCCCCATATTGCTTCTTTTATGTTAATTTTGACAAGATGGGCAGACTAAAGGCCTTATTGTTCCAAAAACATGTGGTGCTTACATCCGCCCGCGAGACCTATGCACTTCAAGTTGTGAGGTCATCAGCGGAGATTCAGTCTTTAAATGCAAATTTTCTGAGACACTTTGGTGAACTCGTGGGACAAATATTCAATGCATCGAGTACTAGTGGAATCGCCCTTTTTTTTTTAAGGCTGTTGATCCTGGTTTCATTCACATGTTCTCCTCTATATTCGGTCTAATACCTTCAGCCATACACTCACTTTTTTCAAGTGTTTTCGGGGGATTTCCGATCACTTTGGCTATAATTGGTGGCATTTTGCTGTTGCTACTTTTTCTGGGCAATGGGTGTCCCTTTATAACATGGGGGACTGAGAGCGCTGCTGTCGTCAGAACAACTGTGTCGTGAAAGCATGATGCAGTACTTCGGAGTACCTCTCCTCCAACAGCTGGAGTGTGACTGGTCTTTGTCATTCCGACCGGTTTTGGACTGTGTGCAGCCCGTGTTTCATTGCCTCTGGTGCCTCTTCAAATATGCACTGGATCTCTGTCTTGCTACGCAGCACTTACTTTCATTGGACGCTGATCTGCTGATGTTCTCGATGAGGGCTCATTATCAGGCATGCGTGCTGAGGGTGCGTTTGCTGTGGGAGGCTGTCTATAAGTTGCCCCTTGTGAATGCTGCTACTCTTGACCCATTGACAGACACTACACAGAATGCTGCTGCCTCAGCTGAAGGTCAGACTCTGGAACACGAGTATTCTTCCTTGGACATGACTTGGATATTTTACCACCTACCGAAGTGGACCCTCTCCTGGCTTCCGTTGCCCTGGATATAATTGGTGACTTCCAAAATGTCTTTGATTTTTTTTATTTGGTTCTACACATCATGTAGTGGCATTTGAAATTGTCCTTTTTTACAGCGTGTGTTTCCTGAACTTCTCACGATTGATGCCTTAAGTAGAAGCTTTAGTTTAGGGTTTGTTTGCCTTATTTTTGTGCTAGCTTTGAACCACCTTTGACCGGCAAGGGGAGGGTGTTGTACAGCTGTTTTAGTCATGTTCTAACTATGTTGTTTTAGGTAACTAGGCTGCCGCTGTGTACTTTAACCCAATGACATTTTATTCTGCATTGCTTTATTTTTCTAGCAAAAGCTACATTTGCAGTGCTGTTTTATTTTCTCTATCTCATTGTTCTTTCGCCTAGGAAAGCATCACGTTCTTAGTAGTTATGTAGTTCACTTTGTGCTTTCTCCAAGGCTACAGTTAGATAGGGTTGCCAATAAAAGTGGTATGCTGTGTCTCCAATATTCACAGAAAAACACACACTCATAAGTGGGGACCATTTCTTAGATTGTTAGCTGTTTTATTATAAAAACACCCCTTTGTCCCAGACATGTGAGAGGGAGATTCCGGCCAGATGACCACAACTGTGTGCTGATTGCTGCAACCTTCACTACAGTTACCTGCTGAGATGACCGAGCCCTGATCGCAGATGGGGACGGTGACAGTGACTTTTTAGACTTCAGGCCTCTTCGCCAGGTATGAGGGATAATGTTCTCCCAGGGGGAAACCCAAAGAGCAGATTAGGCTTAGTATACTGTGCTCATACTTAGCATAGG